>NC_137000.1:1527500-1887500 GCF_032717465.1 Coenobita brevimanus | reverse complement strand
TCATCGTACTGAAAGGGTTCATGGAGATAATTTGCAGTCTTTTTAGTACATTTTTTTAAATCTTTCCAACTGAATAAAATCATCTGAAGACAACAAGAATGTACAAAGTAGAAGTCGCCGTCGTATCGATGTAACACAAATCGTTGGGAATTTAGTCAGTGTGTGTGTGTGTGTGTGTGTGTGTGTGTGTGTGTGTGTGTGTGTGTGTGTGTGTGTGTGTGTGTGTGTGTGTGTGTGTGTGTGTGTGTGTGTGTGTTAAAAAATATCGTCGCTGTAATGGAGATAAACACTCCGATGATCATGCAGCTTCCACACCAGTTCCACACTTCCTTAAACCGCTTCCCTGAGCCTCTCCAAAGTCCTCCAGCTGTTGTCTGAAGGAAGGGGGGAAGGAAGGAAGGAAGGACAAGGGACGAGGAAAGAAGGGATGAAGAAAGAAATTAAATACGGAGGAAAAGGGGAACTAGTGATAACGTACACCCTGTTTCCTTCCTGTGCACATCACGGCCCTTCCAGTCTTGCCATCCTCAGCACCTCTTCCTGTAAGCCTTATCTTTTATCCCATTCCGCCATCAGCTCAAGGCCCGTATTCTCGTCGGTTCAGGGAGCTCCTTAACACCTTTTCCTGAGCGATTTATTTGGTTTATTACACCTTACTTTCCTCGTACATGTTACAGAACTCTCTCTTACTGAGGGAGTTTTGATACCTCCAGCTCGAAGTCTTTCCTATCATCATCATCATCATTCGGACCTCCATTCCCACCCTAAGGCAGGTTGAGGAGTAGCAACGTCCTGACAGTCCAGATTTGTCCAGTCGAATGGACCACGATTCCATTCACTCACCATTCAAGCCCTCGAAATCCTGGCTCTATCTTATACGCCAAAAACATTCACCACATTCTGTAGCTTCACATAAACGTATCCGATAGAGTCAATCCGGACGCCGTCACGTAAAAAAAGGATGCCAGATCCCTAATCATGCGCTTCTCCTCACAATATTCATCCAGCCAGCTCGATCTCTTGTCAGTCCCCTAGCCTCACCGATTTCCAAAGCTCTCTTCCTCACACACTCATCCACCATATCCCTCCACCTTCTCCTTGGCCTACCTCATCTCCTCTTTCCTTCAAATTCGCTCAAATTTACCCTTTTCACCACTCTATTGTTATCCATTTTCTCCGCATGACCATACCATCTCAGGACACTCTCTTCGATTCTGGTGTCCACCGACTTCCTCACTCCACATCTTTCGCGAATCACATTATTTCGTATCCTATTCACTCTCTCTACTCCACATACATTCCTTAGCAGAAGCATCTCCACTGCTCTCACTCTTGACTTTTCATTTTCATGCCACACCATAGTCTAAGATCCATATGTTAAAGCTGGCACTAACACTCCCTCATGTAAGCCTCATGCAGCTGCAACGCTCAAGCCTCTGTTTCTAGTCAAACAGGATTAAGGCCTTCATTGCACCAGCTACTTTCCTTCCTTGTGTCACTCTATTTTTCACTTCTTTTGCACATTTTTCTCTCTGTTCTGCCACTGTACCCAGGTATTTGAACTCTCTCACCAAATTCCAGTCACTCTACATTCACTGTAACATCACACTGGGAGTCACCTTCTCTCTCAATAACCATCACTTTACTCTTTACTAAATGTACTATTAAGGCACAACGCTCACAGATATCAGCAAAACTGCAGTAGTCTACCAAGTTCTTGACCGGTAGTTGCAAGTAGTACTGTATCATCAGCATACAACAAATTTGAGATATTCCATCCATCAGCATTCATTACCAACGCCATCTACCTCTCCATTACTCGAGTTTTTACTTCTCTCATTATGCCATCCATATATACAGTATATTGAACAACCATGGGGGCATCACACAGCCTTGTCGCAAGCCCACACCGATCGTGAACCATTCACTTAGATGCCCATTTACCCTTATACATGCTTCACAACCATCATAAAAACTCTTGACGGCACCTAGCAGCTTACCATCTACACCGCATATGTGCACAACCTTCCACAGTCATTCTCTGTCAACTTTGTCGTATGCTTTTTCTAGATCAGTGAATGCCATAAACACCTCAGAGACCTTCTCACAAGCCTTCTCCACCATCTGTCTTGTTGCAAATATTTGATCCACACATCCTTTGCCACTCCTAAAGCCATCCCGTTCATCACTCACTAGGACTGATGATATCTCTCTTACTTTCTCTATAATGATTCTTCCATAGACCTTCCCTACCACACTCCATAAACTTATGCCACGATAATTCTTGCACTCACTTCGTTCACCTTTATTTTTGTATAGGGGTACAATCACAGCCTTTTCCCACTCTGCTGGCACAGTTTCACTCACTCATTCCTTCTTACACATCTCCAGCAAGCACATCATTCCGCTTTCTCCACTATACTTAACCATCTCTGCATACACCTCATCAACCCCTGCTGTTTTTTCCCTTTTTCAGCCGCTTCATAGAGCTCCTCACCTTTGCGAGTGTCACGTTTCCTCGTACTGCATTCCTTCTCTGCACACCCCCAAAACCAGTCATGTTTACAGTGGCTATCTTATCTCTAATCCAATTCATCAGGTTTTCAAAATATTCTTTCCATCTGAGCCTTACTTCATCCCCATGGGTTAATAATCTACCACCTACATCCTTCATACCTTCACGTTAATTTTCTTCTGCTTTCACTTCTACATATCCGCACCTCTTTCCAGAATAACTTCCTGTTGTCTGAGTAGTTTGCATTCATTTTCCCTTCTAGAGCATCATTTACCCATTTACCTTCATCTTTTTCCTCTTCACTAGTCTCTTTAACGTGCTTCATGCTCTCAATATATTCAGTTCTTATTTCAACTGAACCCCTGTCCTGTAACCACTCTAGCCACTTCTTCCTCTTTTCCTCCATTGCTCTCGTAACCTCTTCATCCCACCATGCCGTACCTTTCTTCTTTGTTTTTACTCTTGCCACACCACACACCGCTTTAGCATTCCTAAAAAAACATTCCGTATATGCATTCCACAGGCTGTCCAGATCCATATCTTTCCAATTCACTGATTCTAATTCCTCCCTTACTTTGGTCCTGTATTCATCTACCATTTCTTTGATCCTCAGCTTCTCGACCTTCATTCTTTCTCCCTGACAGCTCCTCTCTCTCTCCTGATCCACCTCACTCCTCTCAGCTTGATCCTGCATACCACAATCATATGATCTGACAGACCTCCACATCGTTCTCTCACGATCCTCGTATCAGCAACCATTTCCAGCATCGACCTCTCTACGAGCACGTAATCAATCAGTCTTCTTTCAACACAACCCCCGTTCCCTCTATACCATGTACATTTATGTGCATCTTTGTGTTTGAAATACGAGTTACAAATGCACAACCTCCTTTCCTGACACATATCCTTCAGTCACTTCCCATTATCATTTTCTCCTGGTACTCCATTACAACCCATTATGTTATCCTCAGGACCAGTGCCTACTCTTCCATTCATATCGCCCATTACGATCACTTTATAGCTCCTGGGCATTTCTCCCACTGCTTCATCCAGCTCATCCCAAAACCTGTCTTTCTCTCTCTCACTCCTGTCATCACACGTTGCATACGCTACTATCACAGCCACTTTCACCTTCTCAAACTTGAACTTGACGTACATTCACCTCGAGCTGACACGTTTGTAATCTCTTATTCCATTCTGCCACATCTCATTCATCAACAAAGCAACTCCTTCCCTGCATCTTCCTCGCCTATTCATGCCCGATCTTACACATTTCACACCCTCCCATTCCTCCATTTCACATCCTTCATCTTTGTTTCACACAGTGTCATCGCTGCATATCTCGCACTCTTGAACACATTCACCACTTCCACCCTCTTGTTCTCCTCATTCACACCTCTCACATTCCACATGGCCATGCGAATCTGCCCATTTGGTTGGGGCCCTAGGCAGATATTGGACCCTCCGAGGCTGTCCGAAACATTTGCCATGATTAAGTGACTTTAGATAGGGGAATTTGGGGGACACTTAACCAGCCAAAAGCTCCTGTTATATGGTTACCAGCCAGCTTAGTAAATAGTCTCCTGGGTACAGGAAACCATTTGCCTTGTCAGTCAGTGTAGAAACCATGAGGCATCCCTACACTGAGTGAGTTGATGATGAGAGCCCCCATCCATAAATAAAATCGTCTGGCAGCAGCAAAAAATATATCAATAAAAAATACTGAAAACTATCACCCATCTTCTGCGGAGTCGTCAGTCTGAGCTACAGAAACGCGTGATGCCCGGCTGTAGTCCCTGTTAATCCGACAGTTTCCTCAACCCGCCAGACCCAACTCAGTGCCGGGAGGGAGTAGCAGCCAGGAAAGTAAAGTCCTTTAATAAGGCGGGAGTTACGAGATTCTCACTGCCTTCTCCACGCCACCACCCTTACCACCACCACCACCACAGCAACCACCACCACCATCACCACTACCCACCGCCACCACCACCACCATCACCACCAAATTACCACCCTCACCATCCCACTCCATTTTCGTTAAAGGATTTCCGTGGGGATTGTTATTCGCTGTCGAAGGATCAGCCGGCAATTCAGGGGAGATGTGTGCGTGTGGACGAGGGTAAAAATTGGGGACTGAGTTTGCGAGGGAAAAGGTGATTGTTTGTGGGGTGTTTGATCTGACTTGTTGATAGGTTTTGATGATAGGAAAGATGATAAATCAGGGTCCTCTTTTGTGCTGGAAGGTGAAAATAGGCTTTGTATTGGACCTTTTCTTGAGGTTGATAACAGTGGAATCTTAAGTTTAGAAGCAAAAGGGTGAGTTTTGTGGGTTGTTTGATCTGTCCCTTAATAAAAATTCAGTGATATAAAGATGATATTTGAGGTTTGTAGATACGGGAGCATCGAAGGAGCAACCCTATCCGTCTGTCACCCATATCTTTATTCGAAACGAGGTACTGCACTTCCGTAGACTTCAGTGATTTAGCGAAGCCCCATATTAGGGCCCTGAAGCACCTGCATATATCGAATTTTTGCATTTGTTTTATATCATATTCTTTTATTTTAGTATTTATTCATTTATTTATTAGGGATGGAGGGTATTTACGGATCTTTTACGTGTCTGGGGATTAAAAGAAAAGACCTTTAGTTATGTCTGAGAGTAAACGGATGAGAGTTCGCATGATATTTGATTTTGCACCTGATAGAATTTATGGTAAGAAATTTGATACTAAAAAATTGTGTGTGTGTGTGTGTGTGTGTGTGTGTGTGTGTGTGTGTGTGTGTGTGTGTGTGTGTGGGTGGGTGGGTGTGTGGGTGGGGGTGTGTGCGTGTGTGTGTGTGTGTGTGTGTGTGTGTGTGTGTGTGTGTGTGTGTGTGTTGGAGGGTAAAATTGAGACCTCGAATGTGCACAGAGATCGTGTTTTTGATCCGGCTCCTTAACCTCCTTTAGCCTGGGATCGTCATTCATACTGTGTTCTTGCTGTCTCCTGACGATTTTATTCAGCTTAGGGGAGATACTGTGTAAAATCGTCTAGAACCAAAATTAATACAGACATCTTCGTTTGGTAAAAAACTGAAAGAATGTTCTTAGATTTAATTTTAAGATAAGTAACATTGTGGGGATCGAACTAGAATTATGATTAGTGTTTAAGAAAGTGGCTAAACCCGCCAGTTGCCTGAGAGAGAGAGAGAGAGAGAGAGAGACGGGTGAGGCGTACTGCGGCAGGGTGGGCGCGGCACATTACGTTACCCCGGGGACATGAATCAAAGGATAACGAGGGTAACAGGTGCCCTCCAGTGGGCATATGGAGGCGGGGAGAGGGGGTAAGTGCACTGTTGGGTGTGGGGGAGGGAAGATGTGTGAGGGAGAGTGTGGGGGAAGGGGAATGGAGAAGAGTAAGAGTGAGGGAGGGAGGATGTGGGAGGGAGACAGTGAGGAAAGGGGATGTGGGAAGGGGAGAGGGGCTGGGAATGGAGAAGAGTGAGGGAGGGAGGGAGGATGTGGGTGGGGGGGAAGGGACGAAGACGGAGAGCTGGATACGTACAAAGAAATGAGTATATTCTGTCCTTTTTGACTCGGCCTAAAATTACCAACTGTCCATCCTAAGTGCTGAGCTGTAAAAAGAAATAAACACCAGAATATAGTGCAAGTCACGAAGAAGTGCTATAGAAATGATGTAGATCCGTACGTTTGCTTTATTCTGTCAGTGAGCTACTAAAAAATTAATCAGCTGCAAATGGACGAAAATCTCTATGAAGTTAAGTGACGAACTGCGCGCTTCCTTCCTAACGATATCACGTTTACCCTATCCTTGCAAAAATCCCTAACTCCTTTCAGTTCAGCTGATGGCCAGGTTTAATGTAGTTAGTGTGGAAGGGTGATTTGACTAGTAACCCAGGAGACAAGTTCCTCTAGGCTCATCGAATTTCATCTAACCAAGGCAGCGTATTTAGACTGAGTGACCCAGATCCGTCAGCTGAAAATAATCCCACCACAGATTTGTCTCGGTCATGACCCCTCGTCTGCTGTCGGTATGGGATAAAGGTACACGTGTCGCGAGGCGTGTGTGTGTGTGTGTGTGTGTGTGTGTGTGTGTGTACCAGGTGTATAAATTATTGTCGTTTTGGCGTCATGGGAAAACAGGCTAGCCCCTCACCTCTTACTGCCGACCGTGTTGTGTGTTACCACCACTCTATGGGTCAGTGTTCCTTTCATCAGCGACACATGGAAGTCTACAGTAGAAAAAAAAAAAACGATTACGAGAGAAAGTCAAAAACTGGAAAAAGGAAAAGAAAGAATTGGACCTCTGCTTGTGACACTGTATTTAATCAGTAGCGAAAGGGAAAAGATTAAAAAAAAAAAAAAAAAAGGAGAGAGGGGGAAGAACGTAGAAAGAGGGGAAAATAAAGGAACAGACCCCTATTTGTGTCAGTGAACCTTATTGGCCAGCCTTGTGTTGCTGCCACTCAGCGTTTGGGGGAGTCAGTGTGTCATCAGGGACAGAAGGGGAAGCACAGAAGGAACACTGAGTAGCAAGATATACAAAACTGAGGGAAAACAGACAAAGAGAGCAATAGGCCCTTGCTTATGTCTATATATATTATCAAAGGCATAAAGGACAAAAATTAAAAACATGAAACTGGAATATATATATATATATATATATATATATATATATATATATATATATATATATATATATATATATAAAATCCGTCATACAACATGGTGAAAAGAATACATTAACTAATATACATCATCATTCATGTTTCATAACCTACAGTATAAATAGTATGGGCCCATATCATTGTAGTTTTACTAAAGTATGTGGGTTTTATGTAAAAAAAAAAATAATAATAATAATAATAATAATAAATCTAATCTGCAGTATGTATCACAGATGGTTGCATGTGTCATATCTGGTGCTGTACAATAGAGGTCTCAAAGGTACTCATTAAAAAATACTGTAGCTCTAATACAGTATATAGGTTTTAAGTACATCAGGTATTGACTGTCTATGTATAATGTTCCTTAACCGAACCTATATTATCTATCACAGTTAGGTACAAGTGTTGTATTTGGTGTTACACATTCCAATCACTGTGGTGCAAGCAATGTTCTTAATTTTTTTGTCTGTTCTTTACGTGGATATTGTTTTTGCATGATAGTGATAGATTAAAATACTATATGATGTTAATAATGAGTTAACAGCACTGTGGCATTTTGGGAATTATTACATTTGATGAAAATTTAATGCAGTGCACCTGCTCAAAATTAAATTAGCACAGGTCTGAAAGATTGCTCCTGCTTTTAAATGGACACCTGATACAGCAGTGGATGGATATACCAAAATTCCTTTCTTATAATTAATGTAGTCAATAAAAGTATGTGTTATTAGTTAGTCACATTTTTTCGTTGTTGCATATCATGATTTACTGTCAGTCATCAACCTTTGATGAATTTTTTCACAAGTAAACCTTAGCCCCATACACCCAAAATTAAAATGCGCCACATGTATAGTATACATTATCTTAGATTAAATGCAGACAGAGGTCTTATTTCACCAACCACTCTTCATTTTACAGCTAATGAAAAGGAAACTGTGAAAGTTAGGGGCTAAACTCAAGGTCCAGCATCTAACCGACCTTATTTCCATGTCATTTATGTAAATATCCTGTATCCTTACACTGCCTCATTCAGTTTATATTATGGTAAAACAAATGTTTTCATTAATTGGCCAAATAGATATAAAATAATAGAAAACTTACCCAGCAAAGCCGATCAAACTTGCTGACCAGTTTGATCTCATCCTAATACTCCATAATTTCCCTTCTTGGCGGATTACAGAGGAGTCGTAAAAGTCGCATTGAAGGTCCAAGAGTGTTGTTGCACCCAAATGCAGCACAACCAACCAATAATAAGAGGAAAATAGCACCAGTACTGATAAAAGACGCACAACAACACCATTTTGCGGCTACCAACCGTCTGGTTCGTCAGCACTATGATTCGGCAATTATCTCGGCATTTACGTGTACTTTGAAGTAAAATTCATATATTAAGTTAAAACGAAGGTAAACATATTTGATACCATTTTGCGGCTACCAACCGTCTGGTTCGTCAGCACTATGATTCGGCAATTATCTCGGCATTTGCGTGTACAGTACTTTGAAGTAAAATTCATATATTAAGTTAAAACGAAGGAAAACATATTTGATGCAGTAGAAGCACCTTACCAATTATGTTCATATTCTTTAGTTTATTTTCTGTATTTTTCTGACGTTTCAGGGTAGCAAATTACCTTTTCCTGTTGAAAAATTTCCCACTTTTTATCATCGCGGTCCTTAAGCCGTACATACGATTCTTTGTTTACTGCGTAATAGAAGAAATCTTACTCAACGTACTGAAAGGTGGACTTCGTTTCCCAGCTTCCCAACTGGATGCCAGGTTAGGTTTGGTTAGGTTAGGTTAGATTAATTATTAGGTACAGTTAAGCTAGGCTGTGTTAGATTTAAACATTTAGGTTAGAGCAGACCTTCCTGCATTACAGCTGCCCAGTCAAACGAGTTGACACCGGAACAAAAAAAAACAACGGGGAAATAAATTTCGTATGAAACGTTTATTTTCCACCCCAGAAATAATCAGAAAAATATAAGACTGTCAGGAAGAAGAACTGATTTGGTAAGGTGCTTCTACTGCCTCAAATAACGAGTATGTTTACCAAAACGAAAATCTTCAATAGCTCAACCAAATGTGTCACAATTAAAGCAGCATTTTATTCATCAACCAATCATGAAGAAGAATTAGCAGTCAGCCAGCACCTAGTCAGCACAAAAATGGCACCATGTTGGCCGATCAGTCACCGAGCAGCTAAAAGTATTGGCTGTGCAGTTTCTCTTTCTATAGGGTCTCTAGTGGTGGTAACAGTGGTAGTTGTTGGTGGTGGTGGTAATGGTAGTAGTTGTTGGTGGTGGTAATGGTGGCAGTTGTTGGTGGTGGCGGTAATGGTGGTAGTTGGTGGTGATGGTAATGGTGGTAGTAGTTGGTGGTGGCGTTTGTAATGGTAGTAGTTGTTTTCATGGTGGTAATTGTGGTAGTTTGTGGTGGTGGTAATTGTGGTAGTTTGCGTGGGGGTAGTTTGTGAAGTCAGACGTAATAATCGGTGTTAAGTAGAAAATCACGTCATCGAGCGAACAAATGCCAACTACGTACTACGATCCCGGAAACTAAAACTCGGACTGCACTTAGTTCTACATAAATAACTTCTTATTACTGTTGTTTTTGTAACATTGATCAAAATTCATCTTACCTAGTACATTATTTTTGCGTTTATTCTGAACCATTCAGACTTTTTAGTGATATTTTTATAATTTTATGAGCATAAATTTTGTCTGGGCCACAGAGCTCTCTCACCTACGCCCTTTGAAATCAGCCGATGAGTCTGGAAAATCTAGTGTCATGGGTCCAACTGTGCAGCTTACGGATGCAAAAATGGGCACAGGAATTCATCGAAGAGAGTCGACATTACATGTCACAGGTAAAAAATGTATCTTGTTCTGAATTCTATAAGGTTACTGATAAACACATTACACTACTTCGTGGAACATGCAGGATATTCGCATCCCATGTAATATATATATATCAAGGTGCAAAAAGTAGGTGTTCAAAGACGAGAGAGACCATGCAGGATATTCGCATCGCATATAGAAAAAAAAAAATCCAAGGGGCAAAAAAATAGTTCAAAGACTAAAAAGAGTGGAGGGGGGTACGGGGAAGCATGTTTTTGTATATAAAGATGGGTGTAGGTAGTGCCGTTAAAAGCTGAGAGAAAATGACACCTTTTTACTGCGTATAATGTGCTTACATACGTCATGATGGCGAAATATACATTATTTTCATATATGTTCTCTTTCCATCGACCTCAGTTATATCTTTAGTATCATCATTAAACTGACATTACGTTAAGGAGGTCATAAAGATAAACTTGTCTATCTGTTGCCAGACGCTTTAATCCCGTAAGGGATGACCACAAACAAATCGCCTCCACGTCGCCCGGTCCACCGCCATTTCACTGCCCTGCTCCCAGCTTACTCACCCCTCTCTCATATACCTCTCCACTCCATCCATCCATCTCATTTTTGGCCTCCCCCTCCCTTTCGCCTCCTCTACCTCACTCACATACACTCTCCTCATTAGTCTCTCGCTCTCTATCCTCTCGACATGGCCAAACCACCTCAGTGTATTTCTCTTAACGCATTCTATCACTCCCACATCCACACCACAACGCACTTTCACTTCCTCATTTGTCAGTCTGTCTCTCCATGTGGCTCCGCATGCTCCTCTCAAATAACTCATTTCCACTGCTCTCACTCTTGACTTGTGTCCATCCAGCCATGTCCAAGCTTCACTTCCATACGTTAGAGATGGTATCACAATACTGTCATGCAGGAACTTTCTTACTTACATGCCCACTTCCCTGTTTCTTGTCACTGCTTTCAAAGAACCAGCAACCTTTCTTCCTTATTGTACCCTTTCAAGCATTCACCCTCCAAATGTCCATCCTTACTCATCAACACTACCCAGGTACTTAAATACACTTACATTTTCCATTTCCTCGTCATCCAGCATCACTGTACATCCAGTGACTTTCTCTCGAAGACCATAACTTTCCTCTTCCCAACATTCACCTTTAGATTCCTTTTCTGACAAGGTCTTCCAAACTCATTCACCAAGCCATGTTGTAGAGCTCAGTGGTCTGAGCTATTTATTTATCTTCAAGTATCTATCTGTATTCAGACGCCATAATCCCATAAGGGGTGGCCATTTGTGGAGGATTTTTGTTTGCTAAGATGTATAATTTTTTACTTTAAGACCTAAAATTTTTAAGCTTTATCATATTCTCGGTCATTATAATCATTCAGCCAGCTACTGAGCCCATTTTATCAGAAGAGTATCTGCAAAAATATATACTTTTCCGTATGGACCTGCGTGGAAGCTTACACTGCACCGGATCTGGCCGTGGATGATGTTATAAATGAATTGCCTTAATGTCCTGACTGCAGTGCCATGAAGCTGCAGCGAGGGAAGTTAAGTGAACCTGGTGTGTGTGTGTGTGTGTGTGTGTGTGTGTGTGTGTGTGTGTGTGTGTGTGTGTGTGTGTGTGTGTGTCTGGAGCCAGGCATGCAGGGAGCGCTAGGGTCGGAGGCCACTTTCCCTCAGGCGGTCAGTCGAGCACCCTCCAGCCTGGTCATTCTTACATGAGTGACCGCCTCCTCAGCACACATGCCGCCGCGGTCACCCCCACCCACACGCGTGATGCAGGGATGTGTAGGGCGGGGTAGGTCAGGTTACGCTAGGTCAGGATGTATTTGGTTAGGTTGCGTTAGGTTAGCTGAAGATTAGAGAAGGTTAGGTTAAATGAGATTAGTATCAGATATTAGCTCTTGTAACGCCTTTCTTTACCAGTCGACGAACTTTACCTGGTGGTCGTTCCGTACAAGTGGATACAACGTGTTTTGAATGTTAGTGATTTTCTTGTTCCACATATAAAGTTCGGATATTTATTACCCCTAAATGTAAAAGATAAAACGCTAGGAGAGAGAGAGAGAGAGAGAGAGAGAGAGAGAGAGAGAGAGAGAGAGTGTGTGTGTGTGTGTGTGTGTTATGTACCATGTAAGTGGATTCGGCGTCTTCCACTCATAGGTAAGGCAGAAAAAATTGATAAAACAGAAAACAGACATTTTTTTTCCCTCACATGAATGGTAGAAAAAGAAGGGGCAAGACATTTTTCTTAACCTCAAAAAACAAAAAAAAAGGCTGGTGATTCTTTTTTTTTTTCCTTCGATTGTGTGACAGAAAAAGGAGATGCTGGTGATGTATTTCTTTACGTGTATGGCAGTGAAGAAAAGGCAAGGCATTTTTCCCTCCCTCAGATGTTTGACAGGAGAAAAGCGGGTGATTTTTTTCCTTCTTCCTTCGAGGGTGTGACAGAAAAGGAAGATGCAGGTGTTATTTTTTCCTTTCATCAAGCTTAAGGTATGGAAAAAGGTATAAAAACAGGGCACAGACAGGCGATTTTTCTTCTTCCTTCGAGTGTGACAGAAAAGGAAGATGCAGGTGATTTTTTCCCCTTCCATCTGGTGTATGGCAGGAAAAAAAAAGCTAGAAAAACATAACAGACAGATTTTTTTCCTTCGAGTGTGTGATAGAAACGGAAGATGCAGTTTTTTTCTTCAGTCCAGTATACGGTAGGAAAAACTATAAAGGAGCTACAAAAACAGAGCACAGACAGGCGATATATAGGGTCGAACTGGGTGCACCGTGTTCTGCATATGAGTGGTGGTGTTCCCGGCCTCCCTAAAGCTGCGCGTCCTCTTGGCTCCCTCACCCCGATGGAGAAACAAAAAAATGGCAACACAGCCTCTCGTCCCTCTCCCAAACGAGCTTCTACCTAGTTTCAGCCGATTCTTGAACCTCCCTGTAACCTGTGAATAGTGGATGGGAGTTATTGTGAGCGTTATGCATTCGATTTTTCACCCATTCATTACAAGGGACTTTTGCCAAGCTGAATAATATCTTCCTGGTTTTTGTGGGTTTGTCAATAAGGGTTTATAGTGAGCCTTCTGCACTCAGATTTTAACCCATTCACTACGAGAGATTTTTGTTATGGTGTATATCTTCTGGCTTTTCTTTGATTCATGAATAACCACAAATACAAACTGCTGGATGAACCGGACTTTGAATAATGATTTTAGTGATCGTTATTCATTTCATTCGGATTTTAATTTCTACAATACGAGAAGTCTTTCCTAAGGTGAATATAATGTTTTTTTTTTTTTTTTACCCATCTTTGATCTGTACAGTGCCGTAAAGAGAGAGAGAGAGAGAGAGAGAGAGAGAGAGAGAGAGAGAGAGAGAGTTTTGTAAATCTTTGGCCAGTATTCTTGTAGGCTTAGAAGGATCCGTAACACATCCTTAGCTATTTATTTTGCCTACTACACCTTGATCTGGAGGTAATCGAACTGAAGGAGTAAATTATATAACCATTCTCTTACGTATTTGAATCGTTCCCCTTCCTTCCCTTCCCTTCCCTTCCCTTCTCTACACTTATCCCTTCCTTCCCTCGCTCTTGGATCCGACACTTACTCACACTCCATATTACGTTAATTAAGGACGCTTTAGGGTGGATTAAACTTGATTAGGTAAGGCTAAGCTCTACCAAGCTCTAGGAAGCTCTAGGATATCAAATCGGTTCATATTTTGACGAGAGTGGATGTAATATGCTTTTTTTCTTTTTTTTCCTTTTTTGACTGACTTCTGATTACGGTAAACAAAGGAGCTACACTGACAGTAATACGGCACTGGTATGGCGGTGCGCGGGAGTCCTTAATATAGGATGGGAAAAACGCGCCATGACGAACATTTAAAGTGGGTTTGGTAGTGCGTACTGGCTGTCCATTCTGATGTTATATACGGAGTCTAATAGCCTACACACACACACACACACACACACACACACACACACACACACACACACACACACACACACCAAGCACAGCAACATTTTTCAGCCTCACTACAGCATAATCAGCCCCAGAATCGTTTTCTGTCCCTCTCCAGAAGCTCTCGGTTACTGTGGCAACGGTTTTGATCAGAACCGCTTCCACTTCCTCATCATCATCATTACCAGAATTATGGAGACGGGATGTGCTTTGTCCCGTTCCTCGTGCAAGCTATGGAGTAGGAAATAACAATTAAAAAAAAAATAATCATTACAACACGTCCTTCTTCACGCGCATTTTTTCCACTAGACAACCCCTTTCCCATTAATGCATCGCCAGCATGGGAGAGGGTTAATTACGGCTAGGTTAGGTTACATCAAGTTAGATTAGGTCAGATTGAGACTGTGTAGGTCAGACTAGATTAGGCTTGGGTAGAATCGTGTAAGTCAACTTAGGTCGGTGAAGAAAAGGTTAGGACTGTGCAGGCCTAGGCAGGGACGAGACTGTGGCTGCCATGGCTGCGTGGTTAGGTTAGATTAGGGAAGGTTAGGCTAGGTTTGATTAGGTTAGATTAGGTTAAGGCAGTGTAAGTAAAGCTGGGACTATGAAGAACCAAGTTAGTACAGTATGGTGGCTGCCTGGGCCTGTGTGATTAGGGTAGGCTATGTCATGTTGGGTTAGCTTAGGTTAGGTTGCGTTTGGGGTGTGCGAATTAAGTTGGGGCAGTGCCAGTGAAGTTAGGACTGTGGAGGACCAAGTTAGGACAATAACAAGGCTGGCGGAAACTGTGTGATTAGGTCTGGTGTGTGTGTGTGTGTGTGTGTGTGTGTGTGTGTGTGTGTGTGTGTGTGTGTGTGTGTGTGGTGTGTCGTGTGATTTATTGCACCTGTGGACTGCTGCCGACTCCCTCCCTATCTCCTTTTACTCCTACCTCACTCTCTCCCTGACTCTTACTTCCTTCACTCCTTCCCTACCTCACTCTCCCTGTTTCCCACCCTTTATCCCTCCCTGCCTTCCGCTGTCTCCCCCCTCAACCTTCCTGCTTACCCCCCTTTCCTGCTCCACTCCCTGCTTGTGTGATTAGGTCTGGCGGTGTGTGTGTCTGGCGAGTTACTGCACCTGCTGGACCCTCATTACTGCAGCCTGCCTTACTGTCTTACTCCCTCTTTCCTGCCTCGCCCCCTGCCTGTCTCCCTCCTTCGCTACTTCAGTCTACCCCTGCTCCTTGCCTCTCCCCTTCCCTGTCTCCCTGCATTCTTGTGTCACTTCCTTCCTCCTTCGATATTCCCCTGCCTTACTAAACTTGTCTCCCTCCTTCACTGCCTCTCTCGCCCTGTCTTTCAACTTCCCTCATTCCCTTTACCTCCCTCCCTTCCTAGATGTCCTGCTTTCGCTCGCTTTCTCCCTTCCCCTCTCTCCCTCGCTTTCTCTCCCTTCTTGTCTCTTCTTCGTTCACTTTCACTTCCTCCCTCTTCCTTACTCTCTCCTTTCCTCGTTCTGTTCACCTCTCTTTTTCTCTCTCTCCTTCGGTCTCTCGGTTTCTCACTCCCTCGCTCTCTCCCCTCTTCCCTCTCCCTCTCTCTCCATTCTGGCTCTCCTTTCCTTCCTCCCACTTTCTCCCTGCCTAATGCACTATCACTTTCAGTTTGACTCTCACACCCACACTCTATTTCTCGCTCACATTCACTCTCTTCCTTCCTCCCTCTCCTTCTCTCTCACCCTGCATTGTTTACCTGCCCTCTCAACTTTTTGCGGTCACTTTCTCCCACCCTGCCCCATTCTCGCTCACTCTCGGGGTCCCTCTGTCACTCGCACTCTCAATTCCTTCCTCTCTGCCTACCTCATTCTCACTCTTTGTCAGTTTCCTTCACTCGCTGTCTCAATTTCTTGCTCACATCTGTTTCATCCCCCGCTCACTGTCGCTCACATACTATCTCAGTTTCTGGCTTTCACTCACTTCATTCCTCTCATTCTCATTCGCTTGCTATCAGTTTTTTCTCTAACTCACTTCACTCCTCTCATTCTCACTCGCTATCTCCGTGTCTTGCTCTGACTCACTTCATCCCTTGCTCATGCTTACTCCCATATTCCAAGCAGCATTATTCTTCATTTGCATTCTTCTTCCTGAGGTAAAATTTTAAATCTCCAGTGTCACTTGAATCATTAATCTTTTTTTTTCTTCTTTCCCACATGACGAAGATAGGCAACCACTTTTTTTGGCTCAGTTGATTGCCAGGTGTGATCAGATGGTGGGTTGGTTTGACTAGTAACCAAGGAGGCTCATTCCTACGCCATTAATAAGGCCCGTATTCTCGTCGACTGAAGAGGCTCCCAAGCACCTTTTTCCTTAACGATTTATTTTCCAAACTACCCATTAATACCCGCTCTTTTGCATCTTATATCTCTTCAATATCGACATAAAATGCATGAATAACACATAACAATATAGTAAACGAGCAGAATCAGGAAAAAACCGGTAAGGAAGAGGTGTTAGTAAGCTTCCTAACGCACGAGCTTGCCAGCCAATGATTCATCGAGTTTTACGTACTCACAACTTACAGAGAGAGAGAGAGAGAGAGAGTATTCTGGTTGTGAGAGTTGCCTAGTTCCCTCAGATAAAAACATATATATATATATATATATATATATATATATATATATATATATATATATATATATATATATATATATATATATATATATATATATTATTACTCCTTATACATCGTTTTAATTCACTGGAAACATCAAAGTCTTTATGAAAATGTATAATATTATTTTTCCACTGACGAAGCGCCATGTACTATTATCATAATCATGCTAATACCTGTTGCGATTTAACTATAGTTATTTTTATACTCTTTTTGTTCTAACTTGGCCCACAGTTCAACATCATTTTCACAACACTGCTTCGTGACTTGCACCATTTTTCTTGTATCAATCTCTTGCTACAACTCAACATTCAAAGTGGACAAATGACACTTTTAAGACAAGTTTGAGTGGAAAGAGCATAACAGTCGTCCCGTTCTCTGAGTATTATTATTATTTTTTCTGTTAATAATCTTTTGCCATAACTCAGCATTCAGGATGGAGAGACTGCACATTTAGGCTAATTTAGAGTAAAGGAGTGTATCAGCTGCCCCGTCCTCCATGCCGCCCTCCACCCTTGCCCCATAATACCCCCGCCAGCCATCGCATCCCCTCATTACGGAGCCCTGGCCAGAGATCAGATGGCGGCGTTAACGACGCCCTGCAAACCCACACACGGCACAATTTTCCAGCTGTTATTCGCGCCGCTAACTCCCTCCATAACCCTCGAGAGCAGCCAAGTGCACCTCAATGACCGTAAAGAAATTGTTTCTGACACTCTGACACAAGTTCGGTAGTTTCCCCTCCAAGGACAGGAAGGAAGGCCACTTGAACAGGTGCTCTTATACCGCCTTGATCTGCGCCTTCCATCACGCGGGAATTTTTAATGTGGCGATTAAAACTAATTGTTGCCGTCTGCGTCACTGAGCTGGTGTCATAATTCTGGGAGTATCGCTTCAGTGTGCTTGGTTCTGTAACGGCGTAAGAACACTCTTTTGCTGGGGTAGAAGATTGGCATGTCCTTACGTGTAAAAGTGTAGCCAACTGAGACAAGGAGACTCAGAATATCTGATGAAACAATACTAGATATTGCATTAGCAATATATCACAACTGAAAATCTGAAACGAATAAAAATGATGATGATGATGATATTGCTGCTGCTGCTGCTGCTGCTGATGATGATGATGGTGATAATGATGATGATGATGATGATGTATTGACGAAGATAAGAATGTGACAGAGAAATGGAGGTCCTGAACTTACATGTCGTGAGAACACTCACTCAAATACCAGTTCTCCAGTCTTGTATTGAGACAGCCCTAGCTAGTATTCAGTATGGATGGTAGGTGTTAGAGTCGAAGTGGTGACATGTGGAGGTACATGGTACGTAGGAGGACTGCTGGACCTCAGGGGGCGGGCTCTTAAACCAATGCACAGAGTAGGACAAAAGAATAATAATAATAATAAAGCAGAATTGCGGACTAAAACGTACCCAGTGAGTGAATTATAAACACAGGTACTCGAATTAAGGTACTTTAAAAATCGTGGTATATGATCTGGAGATTTAAAAAGTAAAAAGGTGTCATCTACATACCTCCGATAAAACAATGGCTTAAAATCCTCTGGGCAGTCTTTAATCCAATTCTTCTCATGGAAGCTTAAGAAAATGTTACTTAGTGTTGGGGCAAGGGGGTTTCCCATTGCAACCCCATCAATTTCCCTGTGGGCTTGCTCACTGAATAAAAATAAGCAGTCTTTTACAGCTAGATTAAGTAATTTACGCATTTGTTCACTACTAAAACCGGAATTATGTCATTCTCCTTAAAAAGTTCACCGATGCAAATATCAATAGTTTCATTTAGCGGGATATTGGCAAATAGAGACTAAATATCAAAACTGGCCATAACACAGCTGTCAGTGTTTAAAACTGTTATTTCCTTAACGAAAGAAAAGGTGTCGCTGCAAGTGTACTGGTTAGTGGAAATGGGGCTCAAAACTGGTACCAAATATTTTGCGATGTTGTAATTATAGGTTCCTATGGCAGATAAAACTGGTCGTAGAGGACATCGAACCTTGTGGACTATATATATATACATTTCTACTTCTGTACCAGCACCCACTCCTCCTATGCCTGCTGTGTGCCTGCTTGTGTTGTATTGCCCTACGCCCCTCCTAAACACTTGATCCCCTGGGGCTTGGGTCGGCGGAGGGGCCAGCTTAGCGCCGTAATGAGGGCAGTAGGGCCGGAGCTGACGCGGGCCTCCTCCTCCCTCGTGTGTGTGTGTGTGTGTGTGTGTGTGTGTGTGTGTGTGTGTGTGTGTGTGTTTTGACCCACTGCCTTCCTGCTTGATCTTACCCATCCTGATTTGGAGAGGAACATGAGTTTTTCCAGGATCACAAAATTTGAATGTCACATTTTGGTGAGATTAATGTGACAGTCGTGATCACTGCTGCACCCACGCTGGCGATGTATGTCCGTATGCCGTTTGCACAACTTCCTCACTCACCCACTCTCACTCACTCACTCACTCACTATCTATTTGAAATATGAAATCCGGTAAATTGCCACCGTAGAGTTTTATGGGCACGTATGGGAGATGTGTTGGTGAGTGGGGGGCATCAACTGTGAGTCTGACGTGCGTCTGGGGTGTGTATGGAGTGCGTTTGAAGGGTAGGCTACCTTTTGGGATGTACCGGAGTGGTAGATACTGTTGGGTGGATGCATCTATCAAACGTGTCTTTTTTTTTTTTTTTCCCCGAATATTAAATTCTGCCTGAGCCTTATTTTTTTATGAACCTTGGTAGTTTTGTGTGTGTGTGTGTGTGTGTGTGTGTGTGTGTGTGTTCGACCCTGGGCATAAGCTTCACAGCCTGCACTCAAGGCCCAGTAGTCCTCCTACATACCATACACCTCTACATGTCACCACTTCGGCGTTAACACCCACCGTCCATATTGAATACATGCTAGGGCTGTCTCATACAGAACTGGTGTATTGGTATTAGCGGGGGTATTTTTACGACATGTCGACGGGTCTTCTGGTAGATCGGTAAAGTCTACTTTAATGAAATTCAGATCCTTAAACTGTTCCCTGCCCCAGCGGGGATTTGAATACCAGAGTGTTAGGTTTTGTTATGAGAAAATGGAAAATGTGAGCGCATTTAAGTACTTGGGCAGTTTGATGAAAAGAATGGAAGCTTGGAGAATGAAAACATTGAATGGGTAGCCTTCAACGAGGAAGAAAGGTTGCTGGTTCTTTGAAAGCAGCAATAGGAAATAGGGAATTGAGCATGGAAGTAAAAAAGTTGCAGCATGGCAGTATTGTGGTACCAACTCTAACGTATGGAAGTGAAGCTTGGGCCTTGTTGGAAGGACACAGGTCAAGAATGAGAGCAGTGGAAATGAGTTATTTGAGAGGAGAATGTGGAGTTACATGGAGAGACAGACTGATCAATGAGGAAGTGAAGGAGCGTTGTGGTGAGGATATGGATGTGATCGAAAGCGTCAGGAGAGATACACTGAGGTGGTTTCGCCATGTGGAGAGGATGGAGAGTGAGAGACTACCGAGGGGAGCGCATGAGAGTGAGATGGAGGGGGGGAGAGCGAAGGGGGAGGCCGAGGATGAGATGAAGGGATGGAATGGAGAGGCATGTGAGAGAGAGGTGTGTGGGTTGGGGGTAGGGCAATGACATGACGGGGGACAGGGTGACATGAGATTTGTTTGTGGCCATCGCTTGGGACTGAGACGTCTGGCAATAGATAAATAGATAGATGTTGTTAGGTCAGGTTAGTAGAGACTAGAGTACCTATATACCGGGACCAAACGAAAGGGGCCAGATCGACCCGAAAGTAATTTTCCAGGACTACAAGCTTCGAGGTGAGGATGAAATTTTAGTAGCGAAGGCCAAATGAAGAAGAAAGTGACTGGAAACAGCCAGGGGGGAGAAGCATCCAAAAAAGGTGCGAAACAATACGCCGAATCAGGAGCTAAATGCAAGACGATTCATCAACCCTCCCCCCCCCCGCCCACTCCAGTAAGAAGAAAAAATGTACACGTCTCTGGACATGGAGGAATCGTTCGAAACAAAAAACGAACTTCGTAAAATTGGAAAGAGGACATTTTTAGCCGAGTTTTCCGGAAAGTTGAGGAGGAAATCATGAGTCAAGAGGAATTAATTAGCGACTCTTACCTGGGCGGGAAGTGCCACGCCCTTACGCTCGTGTCAGGGGGCCCTCAGATTGTATAAAGGGCCCGCAGGGCCCCATGGTGTTCTAAAGGGGATGCAGTGACAGGAAAACAGGAGGGGCCGGGTGAGGGAATTGCGAATTAAAAATTCAGATGGCTAAGATGACTTATGAATTTACAGGAACATCAGAGAGAGAGAGAGAGAGAGGGGGGGAGAGAGAGAGAGAGAGAGAGAGAGAGAGAGAGAGAGAAACAGAGACAGAGATAGACAGACAGACAGAGACAGGGACAGACAGACAGACAGTCAGAGGGGGGGGGGAAGAATGCGTTGTGCAGGGGAGTAATTCGTTTTGAGCCAGGGACAGTCATCACGCGGGGACCTCTAGGCGGTCGTAAAGGGACGCGTTATCGCACCCCAGCCACCCTCATCACTGCAAACCCCAGACCTAATACTGTACACACACACACACACACACACACACCACTCTCTCTCTCTCTCTCTCTTTCTCTCTCTCTCTTTCGTCGTAAGACACAATCGCACGAAAAAAAAATTCATCACCACCATAATGATCGGGTGGGTCAAGGTAGGATTAAGGCCGGATACCACTGAACACCTGCTACAAATTTCGTTAAAATCAGCCAAATCCTGATCGTTGTTTCAAGGCCTCCATGAAAATACTTCTGACCCCGTGAGAATAATTGCAGCCAGTTTTTTGACCAGTATGCTGGAAAAGAAATATATATATATATATATATATATATATATATATATATATATATATATATATATATTTCAGTGTGATAGTGCTACATCTGACTTTGAAGATAATAGGATTTAACGTCTTTATTCACTTTCTGAACAATCATGTACGTAAATAGTATACCCGTCATAACAGTAATGAACACATATTTGAAGGAGTCTTTTTATGACCCACGGTGGGTCCTCCTGCACTACTCATATCCTTGGGTCCTCCACATTTCGAACATGGCCCAAGGATAGGCTACTGTAGTTCATTTTGTTTTGAAAGGCTTTGAACTTGCTTGTATGAATCACTCTTGATGGTAACAACTATCATCCACTCACTAGTGCTACCTACTTCTTTCACCTTCATCATTAGTTTCCTGTGTGCTCTCGTATCTTCCTATATCTCCCATCCTTCCTCTCACTTTTTATTACCCTTTCTTTCACATCGGGTGGCTCCACGTTGAGTGACAATACTAATGTTTTCCTGGAACTCATGAAACCATTTACAACCCTGGGTAGAAATTAAAAAAAAAAATAGAATAAATAAAAAAGTGGATGATGAGCCTAGTTTGGTGCCCATTAACAGGGTGGAGAGAGGCAAATGCAGCGTCCATCCGAGAGTCAAACCTCCCTACACTTCCCCACACCTTTCTGTGGCAAGGTACTGACCATTGCAAGGTAACATTAGTTCACTGCACAGAATGGCTCTGCAAGGGCCATTGCTTGCATGCAGATGATGGGTTTGCTCAGCCAGACATGCCAGGGCATAATTTAACAACCACCTTTGTCCACCTGATGCTGGTTATTCATGCTGTAGTCTCTGGTACCATCCCTGTTCAGTCTCTTTAACTCTGAGGTCATATTGTAGGACCAGTCTCCTTGACAGTACATCTAGGCGCAGCTCTGAGGTCACTGGACTTCATCCCAAGTCATCTTAAGATTACCTCTAGATGCGCAACCATCCACACTCACAGTCATGGATCTTTTCACACTTTTTCTCAACCTTCATTCCTTTCACATGTCAAAACCAACTCACTCTTCCCATCCATCACATCACCAGAGCCTTCTCTCAGCTGCTCACTCACAAGAGAGAGATTTAATCCACATCAAAGTATTTAACCGTATGGAAGTACATTACCTTACATTCTTGCAACATTATATCTTGAATATAAAAACTACATTACCAACTAACTTTTGGATATGAACTGTAAATTATTAGTGCATAATTTGTCCAGCCAAACCTGGAACACTGCATTACCAAAGAAATATCTACAGCGTGCATGGTCCGGGGGGGCTGGGTTTACGATGGAAGAGTTGAGAGGTAGGATGGGACTGGAGTGTACTGGTGTTGTGATGAAGACAGGTAGATTGAGATGGTTTGAACATGTGGAGAGGATGGGGGATGATAATTGGGTGAGGAAGGTCTATCTATCTATCTATTGCCAGCACCACAATTCCGCAAAGGGTGGTCATTTGACACTGAGATGTTTTACAGGGAGGGGCACCAACCCTCCACCAACCCACTTGTTGACACGCAGGGAGCACATATGGTTTGGTTATATGGTTACCACCCAGCGTTGTAAATGGTTTGAGAAGTGTTAATATTGGGGGTGGGGTTATGGGGTATGAGGGGTAGACCGAGAAAGACATGGGACGACGTCATTGTGACCTCAGGGTTAAGGGACTGAACAGGGAGGCTGCGATGGATCGTGCAGCGTGGAAAGCCGTCATTAGGTGACCAAGGCCGACACATGCAAGCATGTTGGAGCCTTTAAAAATGAAACGAATACAGTATTATCTACTTTAGTACAGCATTTAAAAGCTTTTCACTCCACCACAGTGGTGAGGAATGCATGTACAATAAGTGCTTATTGTATGCTGGTGATGTGTTTCAAAATACTGCAACTTTTTCCATACTACTGGGACTATAAGTTCGGGGAACCTGGCAGATCAGCTTTATGGATAGTAACGGAACTTTGATATACAGTACATTTCGTCTGTAATTTAGTGTACAGTACTCTTACTGATAAAAAGACCTGTATCAAAAGATGTAATATATAATGAAGACCTGCTGTACTAATAGCTGAAATCCCAGGCTCATCTGAATATGAACTGGTAAACTGCAGGCTGTAGTTCCCCTCCTCCTGCTATCTATCATCCTCCTTTTGGAGGACAGGGAGGGAATGGAAGGACATTTGCATAACCAGACAGTGAAGCAGTTCAGTTATAGCACTGCCACCCCATAAAGGTGTTCCTCTCCAACATGAGGACTTGCTGTACTGAGACAATTTATTGAAGGATAAACAATAAAACAACTGTTGGTATATATAGATCTGACTTCATCCCAAAGGTACTTGTACATCATCTCAACACCCTTACTCGTGCTGTATATTTCTTAACATTTCCACTTCAGCTTGGGTTATATACCAGTATAATCTTAACTATTTGTGAGGACAAGGGAAAAAGAATACTACCCATGTCTTCCCTGTACCAGTTTCCCTGTATAAATATAAATCTTATAGAACAAATGTATTTATTTATGTTACTTCAAAAAACTCCTATTTATATACCATTTTCCTTCCAATCTTTCACGGATTTTCCACACACATGCAAGGGGCATATATACAAAGCAGTGCATGTACTGTATATAATCATTCATTTATCATTCAATGTGTTGCACTATCACGAACAAGAGACCTGGGGCTGAAAAAAAAAAAAAGTATTCTCAAAGCCCACTACCCAAAATACTGTCACTTAATTCACACTCAAGGCTGTATTCCTGTACTGTAGTATCACTTCCATGGAACCTAATCCAGTTTTAGCACTAATGGTCAGGACAACTCTAGTACAGTTCAGTATTCTTTTCCAGCTAATGCTAGATTATTTTATTTGGCTGATAGTTACTCGTATTAGTTTGAAAGATGATACTGTCAAAATTAACTCTCTCATGGTTGTAACAACTTAAAATATTTTATTCCAGCTAAGCCAGAGGATGTTATTCACCAGAGTCCATCAGAGGAGGGTAAGTGTTAGCTACCTTCTTTTACCTCTCTCGCTTCTGACCCTGTATGCACATAACTTATTCTTCAGCTTTCTTCTACCTAAATTGCAGTCAAGCTCTCCTTTTTCCTCTTCCTACTGTTAAACTTCACAAATTTGTGTAACGTATAATCAGTGGTTGTTGTAAGGCTGGGCTGTCTTCAAAACTATCACAATCCTTTTCGTACATTAGGTACTGTACACATGAAGGAAACTGGAAAATTAATTACAGTAATGTATACAGGTAGCAGTGGAACTTTAACAGCAGATCTTCTGTACCCTACCATTAAAAGGCAACTTATAAGAAGAATTTACTGATTACCCTGTTAACCCTATCATTCCTATTTCTCCATTCATTCCACAAAACTTAAAGTGGGGATTTCTGATGCCTGATTCTGCTACATTCACTTTGTACCATTCAGCTAACACATTTGTTCCTTTGCTCATCTCTTCCAAATTGAAACCACATACACACTAGTGTAGATGCGTATCACTTCTAATGTTCTCGTTACAACTTGTACCTCTATGGCACTTTTCATAGTTCACTACCATTTATCATTGTCAACAGCAAGATACAGGCAGGCAATGACTTACAAGTATTTACCTATATGCTCACATTTCGAACACCACTTACAGCTGTCTTTGCTTCCACCACTGTGCCATTTCATCTCATCTAATATCATCATCATCATGATCATTCAATCCTACATCGCCCCATGACGAGCGTAGGACCCCAGGGCTAAGCAAGTTGGTCCTGACATTTAAGATGAGAGTGACCAGCCTCACTCTTCCCTGAGTGCCATTACGTGAGCAATATACCCTAACCACCCCTTGGATATAAACCTTCACTGGCTCAATCCAATTGGAGTGCTGTAATTACTCACTAAACCACCAGGCACCAAAATTTTTTTATATGGTTACCACCCAGTGTAGTAAATGGTTTCCTGGTGTACAAGAAGACATTTGACTTGTCACTCAGTTTAGAGTCACCCACAGGCAGAAGGAAGAGGAAAGAATGAAGAAAAAGACAGAAAAGGAAGTGTAAAGTCACCACAGGCAGAAGCACAAGGAAAGAATGAAGGAAAGAAAGACAGAAGAGGATGGAGGTCTAATATGACTCGATAAATATCAAAATTACAGAAAACCACTACATAATCCAATCCATTTCATCTGACTGTACACTGGCAGTCTGAGCCTCTTACCCTGTTGAGTTCAAGCAGGTCTACTGTTTTTTATATCAGCCTTCTCCTGATTATGTTCTCCGTCTTAAGACAGACTTCTCAAGCTTCCAACAGGCTTATTCACTTATCTGTAGCTCTAGCCTTAACAACCGTGAACACCTCTTCCATGATCTAGTTAGAGAAGCATAGTGACATAAATACAGCCCTACCTTAATCTCATATCTGGCTGAAGCACACTTATGTACAGTAAAACCTTACTATAACGGACTAATTGGGGATTGGAGCCCAAGCCATTAAAAAAAAAAGCAAAATTCCGATAAAAGCAACATCCGGATTTCCCCCTGCTAACCTGAACTTTTCCCGATATGTCAAACGCTGGTCCGGATTGCACCAACAGTTTTTAAACTGCTTTCACTACCATTGTAGTACTGTACTGTATTATATATTCACTTGAATAATCAAATGATATAAAATATATTCTGTAATAATACTGTACTGTACACTGATAAACGTCCTTTATTCAATTAATTGTGGTGAACATAGCTGAAGTGATCACGCAGTCTGGACTGCTTCTGGCTTTATTGGACTTTTTCCGATATATAAGAATTTGGTCTGGTAGCTCCTCGATTCAAATAAAAGTAAATTCTGGTCTGCTGAAGTCCGTTATATCAAGGGTCTACTATATACAGTAAACTCTCAGTTATCCGTCATCACAATATCTGGTCCAACACAACATTCATCACTGCTGGCTCGGCTCTGTTAAAGAAATATCTCACAAAATAATGCAATATCCAGCACCAAATTGGGACGTAGCCAACGTTTCTATTCAATATCTGGCGGCAAGGTGTATCGACCGGCTCGTAAACAGTAGCCAACTGGCACTGGAGTAATGTATCATTACAAAAGTTTTTAGGATAGAGGGTCAAGATGGTTAGTAAAACAATATCCAGTGTGATGCTGAATACAGAGCCAATGGAGGGTACTATTGAAAAAAAATAAATAAAAAAATAAATAAAAAGTCTGGATCAACTTGCTTAGGCCTGGGTTCCTATGGTCCTCATCAGGCAACATTGGGTTAGATGATGGATGGATGGATGGAGGGTACTATGCAATATCCGGCGTTTCACGTTATTTGGCATATGGATTCGCTGAATCACGAAGGATACTTGAGAGTTTACTGTATTATCCTGGCTACTGTCAAAAAACTTTACTCTTAAATCAAAATAATTAGGAGTACTTGAATTAACATCTACTCTAGGTGCTCCCCATACCCTTTGTTACGAACCCTGAAATGTTATTGTCTGGCAAATCATGTGTAAGCAAAGTAACTGCCATAATGCATAACTATTCATTGTCTCTTCTCTATCTAATAATGCTACAGTGCTCCATACAACGTGGTATCCTCTTTCAGTTATATACGGTATAGGATAACTAATTGCAAGCTATATTTGGACTACAAACCCTTGATACAACAACTATTTAGTGCACAATAATAGAGATGCATATGTACAACACCAACACCACAAAACACCCACATGTATAAGAATTCTGTTCGGACTGATTATCATCCTGAACATTACTCTCAGATAACCAACATCATATGCGTGGTCTCTTTGTGACCAGCAGACAATACTGAGCACAGGAAGACTAAACAGAAATAAATAATGATGTTTTCCATCTTTTCTTCACCCTTCACCCCGATCCCACCCCAAACCATCCAAAAGTCTTAAAAGTAACTGACAAAGTGAAACTGAAAACCTAAGCTCTTACTGTAACTTCTTAAAAATAAATCATGCAGATTATTCTCATCACATCTATAACATACCTTACTGAATTCAATCTTGACCCCTTCAGTCCAAGAAACCTCTCCTTTGCCAATACAGTAATCTCTTGATTATCCGGATGGCCATTACCCAGACAATCCATTATCCCTATGCTGTGATCTGGCTTTTCAAAACCATTATGCATAAATTTTTTCAAAAATATCCGGACAAAATGCTTGCTTCTGGTTGGAAATTATGGTTGCACAAACATTTCCACCCAGCCAGGCAGGAATAGTGCGGTGGCACCACCCTGTCTGGCTGGGTAGTGTACCTGGTGGTGATTGTCTGAGGTTGATGGGTCTGCTTGACCATGGTAAGTGCTTGGCTGTGGTTTACAGGTCTGCCTGACCAGACAGAGCAGTGTTAAGCAACAGGAACAAGTGTTGTACATTGTATTGTAGTGGGTTTTTACACTGGTTTTCATAGTTAGGTTATGTATGAAAGGGGACCAGGGGAGAAGTCCATCATTCAAAGCCATTACCTGGACATGCCTTTGGCTCTGTTACGTTGGATACTCGAGCGATTACTGTAATGTGGTTAGCTAACCAGGACAAACTAAACCAAGGTATCCACACACTTAAATGATTGCTTCCATCTCTTTCAGTAGGAATAAAATTGTCTGAAAAGAATAATTCTTGAAATGTAAGATATGTAGCAAATCCCATCCTTGAAATTATAACAAACCTATGATTAAAAAGAAAAAAAAATCATGCTTTCATATTAATACTGTATAAGCATAATATGCAGCTTCTGAAAAAAAACAAACAAACATGTAATCAATTAGGAACTTTTATATAAAAGCATATAAAATTATGCATAGTTTGTCATACTGCTTGACTTTAACTGATCTGCTATGGTATTTACCTGTCAGTTGAACCCTACATTATTATGATGGTAATCAGTTTTCCTTCTCTAGTACTAGAAAAAGTAGTCATCTGTATTTTTGGTGCAAAGTTTTGGGGGAGATGGTAGTAGAGTGGACTGGGAAGTGGGCTGCTGTATACAAGGATGTAAGATCGATCTCAAACTGAGGCAAAAAACAGTCTGTGAATCTGAATATTGTTAAACCAGTCTTTCTTGACCTTCCCCAAGATTCACCAACATGATGTATAAACACACCAGCACTAGTCTGGAATGGGGACAACCCCAGTACTTATTCACTACCAATAAGGGGTACTGAAGAGAGAGCACTTTAGGAGAGAAAAGTAGCTTTAAAATGTGGCTGTATTTTGGAGGGTAGAACGTTCAGCATGGAGGTTTAGAGAACCCTGCTTAAAGTGTTTTATTATATTTACTCTCATGCAGGAGTGAAACTTGGGCAGTAACAGAAAACTTTCTATCCTCTAAGTTATAAAAGTTACAAGGTGCAGCAATGACCCTTTTTCAAATAAGGTGCAGGCATAAGCACTATGGATGGTGTAAGTATTCCCATACTAGAGAAATTAATAAATGTATTGGAAAGGAAGAAAAGGTAATAACGGCAAGATGTGGGAACTACTGAAAGGATAAAAAGAAATAGACCGACAGATTAAAAAAATAAATTTGTAAAATGTGACCATTTCAGGTAAATCTTAGTGGCAGTTACTGCAGCGAAAGAACTGTCTAGATCTGGCATTATTCAAACATGCAATGAAAAACTAAACAGTTAGCTGAAGAAATACAGGGACACCTTAGTAATCTAGCCTGCCCATCACCACAGCAAAAAGCCTCCTGCCATCATAGAACTTTTTATCAGTTATACATACAATACACCCTCATTTCAATGGACCTCAATAGACCAGATATCTGATTTAACAGACACTACAAAGGCACTGGACTTTCGTCAGGTGTAACGAACAATGTCTGTTATGCCGCAAAAGGTTGCAATATATGCTTCCTACCCTTTTTACTCCAACCTGGCCTGAAATTGCTCTCTCTTCATTGGGAGTACTGAGTTGTAATAACTGACTATAGTAATACTGTGCTGTACTAGTTATGAAGAAGTGCTATGACAAGGATGTGAAATAAGCTGCAAAAGGGCAAAATTATGGGCCTGTAAATTAGGTATGGTATTCAGTTTTAGTGCTAGAATATACTATTGTACTCTTTCATTTTTAAGTTTGAAATTCAACCTACGGGGGGGGGGGACCATTGGATAAAACGGATTATCGACTTAATCCAGTCAGGCTTTCCCCCAATCAGTCTATTATAGTGAGGGTCTGCTGTAATTTTCCATACACCAGTAGGGATATAATTCTGTGCAGAAATTTTTATATTAAATCCCTGAACACAAGAGGACTTTTCTAGTGTCTTGTAGTCATAAACATACAGTTTTCATTCAATTTGGGAGGCACCTCTTGTGCTTAGAGTTGTGATGTATCCATGACCCCTCTGGGAATAAAAGGCTATTTAATATTCTAGTCTGACTATTGATGGAAAATTTTGTTCAGCTTTGCAGGCACCTTTTGTACTCTTGGGATTAAGTTAATTTCTCTTGCCAACAACAAACAAAAGCAAGTGCTGTATTTGTATTTCTTACAACCCCTGGCTATAAACTGATAACTTGGTTTTTGGGTTACAGGTAAGGGGGCGTTGGGGAGGAAAGTACGAACTGAGGTTGCTGTGTTGGTGCAGAGTGTTATAAACGTCTGTGAGTGTCATATTTTGAATGCAAATATGGATTAAAGTGATGGGTGTTAGGAGAGATGATAGCATTCAGTGTCATGCTGATAAATGAATATGAAGAGCCTTGAACAGAAAAGGAAGGATGATGATTATGAGAGTTCCATGAATAAATCTCCATATGTAATAATTAAATAGTGCTGAATTCTCTGAAAGTCATACTGACAGCTCTTTAATTTTATTAACTCTCAGAAAATAATTTGTTCAGAATAATAGTATTAGCTTAACGTACTGTACAGGAGAACTGACTTTTCTTACGTGTAAATCCACAGCAAAAGGGTTAAAGTCACAGAAGCAAGAGACAAGGTATTGTATTCAAGTTAAAAACAACAGCCTGACAAAATCATGTGGTTTCAAAAACATTTAAATATACTGTCCTTTATGATACTGTACATGCTCCTTAACATTAATAAAAAGTAGAAGTAAAGAACCATGATTCACACTATATCACATTTTATCACACTGTTATGCTTTTAATCTTAGGAGTGTAATACTGCATAAAGATCTGGGCAATGGTTATTAATGGCTGCAAGTGACACACAGATATAAATTTACGCCAGTTTCTGGACTTCATCATAATACAACCCAAAATGGCAAGAGCCAATCCCATAATCCCTTTAACTCCTTCAATCTAGTTATATTAATTTTCAGTTTATTCTTGCTTTCTCACAATAATTTTATTCAGCTGTATGTACTGTAGACTTTCTTATGAAGAATGGTAATATATAAATTTCAATTAACCCTTCATAACACCAGAACTCCCAAAAGGTGAATAACAGTGTACATATATAGGAAGTAAGAATTAATGAACAAAACACATCACCAGATTGCCGGAGTTATGGGTCAGGGGAACTATGTTAGTAATTATAAAAATATAGAGCATGAGGAGCATCTGAGGTTGTAAAAAGGCACACCATACCCTAGTATATTCAACTTTGTCCATTTACCATACTCCAAATACAATATATACTATATATACAGTGACCCCTCATTTTATGCAGTTTCTTTTTGCACAAAAAACATTTTACACAGTAGTATAAAATTCTACTCCAGTGCAGTTTGTTCAGTCCCATCCATGATTTGCACACCTGTGTTCTCCCATGTAAAAGTTTGTTCTCTCTCTCTTTCTAAAGTGACTACAGTAGAGTGAAATGACTGAAGTGTTTATCAGCCGATGCTTGACACCCACTGCCACACTAAAAAGAAACATACCATACTCTGTTCACCCGAAGTTGGTCTACATTTCTGTCCTATTACAACTTGATTCACATAGCTCAGTGGCAGAAAGATACAGTGCTAAGACTCAACATTCTTGCCACAATGCTTCTTCGTAACTAGCATCATAATCTTGGCTTAATCTTTTGTTACAATTTGGAATTCAATATGAAAAGATGGCAATTTTAGGCCGTTACAATTAAAAAAGAGCATACTGTAATCTTAAGTATGGTCTGTCCATTATTATGGTGGACATATATATATATATATATATATATATATATATATATATATATACACGTGTTTGACTCTGGGCAAAGGCTTCAGGGGCTATTTCTTGGCGACAGTGACCTATCCCAAGGCCCAGTAGTGCTCCTACGCCTCCACGTCACCACTTCGGCACTAACACCCACCATCCATATTCAATACATGCTAGGGCTGTCTCATACAGGACTAGTGTATTGGTATTAGCGGGGGTATTTTTACATGTCGGCAGGTTATCTGGTAGATCAGCAAAGTCTGCTTTTAGGAAATTCAAATCCTTAAACTGTTCCCTGCCCAGCCAGGATTCGATCCTGGGTCCCTTAATACTGCAGGCCACTACTCTACCAATTCAGCCACCGCTTGTATATATAGTGGAAAGAGTGGAATTAAGCGCTTGTTGGAGATATCAAAGAAGGCATGGATGAGTAAAACTGTGCCAGCAGAATGGAAAAAGGCTGTGAGTGTACCCCTGTACAATAATAAAGGTGAGTGAAGTGAGTGCACGAATTATTGTGGCATAAGTTTATTGAATGTGGTAGGGAAGGTATATCAAAGAATTATTATAAAGTAAGAGATATCAGAAGTCCTTGTGAGCAATGAACACAGTGGCTTTAGGAGTGGCAAAAGATGTGTGAACCAATTATTTGCAGTGAGACAGATTGTGGAGAAGGCTTATGAGGTGTTTATGGCATTCATGGATCTGGAAAAAGCATACAACAAAGTAAACAGAGAAGGACTGTGGAAGGTTTTGTGCATGAATGTTGCACGTGGTAAGCTGCTAGGTGTCATCAAGAGTTTTTATGATGGTAGTGAAGCATGTGTAAGGGTAAATGGGGATCTAAGTGAATGGTTCATGATTGGGGTGGGCATGTGACAAGGTTGTGTGATGTCCCCATGGTTGTTCAATATACTGTATACTGCATATGTATGGGGTGATGAGGGAAGTAAAAACACGAGTAATGGAGAGGAGGCTGGCGTTTTATATATATATCATCTCATTTCATCAGCCGTTTGAGTGTCAAATGCAGGATCGGCCTATCCCGACCGAAGTGGGGACAATACAGCCAATGTATCTCTACCAAGTGGCTTAGGCTGTCTGGTAGAGATTGTACAGTATGCAGGGTGAGAAGTGCTTGTAAGTGTAATTGTAGTGTTGGAGTGGCTTTGGCCGTGTATGTAGTCTGTGAACCAAGTGTAATCGGCCCACGCATGCTGAATGGGTGCAAGCATACTTTATAGTATGTGACACTGGTTCAACCACAGCACCCCTTGTGTCCGCCAAGCAGTATGTGGCCAGAAGAACACTCCCAGAGTTTATTACACTGGCGGGACGCGAACCCTCGTTCTTCAGCGTATGTAAACGCACACTTTACCACTGTACCACAGAGGCTCCATATATATATATATATATTGTTGAACATAGAGGATGGAAGTAATGCGAGTATAAGTGGCTGGGGAATGGCTGGGAGAAGGAGGGAGGTGAGAAGACAGGAAGAAATCAGTAGGATAGTAGTTATAGAAGCAATGAAGAAAGTTAAATTGGGGAAAGGCCAAGGAATTGATGGAGTGTGTGGTAAAATGCTGAAGCATGGGGGAGAGATAGTAGTAGAATGGATGTGGAAGATGTGCAGATTGGCCTGGGAGGAAAGTAGAGTTCCGGAGGATTGGAAGTCAGGTATAATTATTCCTTTGTACAAAGGGAAAGGGGAAAAAGAAGTGTGTGGTAATCATAGGGGCATTTGTCTTCTTAGTAAAATAGGAATAGTGTATGGTAGGATACTTATTGACAGAGTTAGAGCAAGAACAGAGGAATTAGTTGGAGAAGAACAGGGAGGCTTTAGGAAGGAAAGAGGTTGTGTAGATCAGATATTCGTTCTTAGATCTTTAGTGGAAAAGTTTCTAGAGAAGGGAAAGAAGTTGTATGCGGCTTTCATGAATTTGGAGAAAGCATATGACAGGGTGGATAGACAAGGATTGTGGAAAGTATTAAGAATATATGGAGTAGATGGGAAGTTGTTGAATGCTGTGATGAGTATGTATCATGGTGCTAAGGCTGCAGTGCGTGTGGATAGCGAACTGAGTGAATTTTTCTCTTTGAAGGTTGGGTTGAAACAGGGATGTGTCAGGTCTCCATGGTTGTTCAGTCTGTTCATGGATGGGGTAATAAAAGAGGTACAAGGTAGGGTAGTGGATGTTGGAGTGGCCCTGGTGAGAGAGGGCAGTGTTTGGAAACTCCCTGTACTGTTGTTTGCAGATGATACTGTGTTGTTGAGTGAAGACGAAGGGGAGCTGCAGGGCTTGGTGGATGAGTTTGGGAGAGTGCGTAAGAAACGGAATCTAAAGGTGAATGTAGGGAAGAGTAAAGTGATGGTCTTTGAGAGAGGTGAAGTCAGTGAATGTACAGTGAGGTTGAATGGTGAGGAATTGGAAAATGTGAGTATGTTTAAGTACTTGGATAGTGTGATGAGTAAGGATGGAGGTTTGGAGGGTGAAGTGCTTGAAAGGGTACAACAGGGAAGAAAGGTTGCTGGTTCCTTGAAGATAGTGATAAGAAACAGGGAAGTGAGCGTGGAAGTGAAAAAGTTACTACAAGACAGTATTGTGATACCAACTCTAACGTATGGAAGTGAAGCTTGGACGTTGTTGGAAGGACACAAGTCAGGAGTGAGAGCAGTGGAAATCAGTTATTTAAGAGGAGCATGTGGAGTCACATGGAGAGACAGGCTGAGAAATGAGGATATAAAGGAGCATTGTGGTGTGGATGTGGATGTGATAGGAAGCTTTAGGAGGAACACACTGAGGTGGTTTGGCAATGTGGAGAGGATGGAGGGTGAAAGACTGATGAAGAGAATGTATGTGAGTGAGGTGGAGGGGGGGAGAGGGAGGGGGAAGCTGAGGATGAGATGGAGGGATGGGGTGGAGAGGTATATGAGAGGGGGGGGGGTGAGTTGGGAGCAGGGCAATGAAATGGCGAGGGACAGGGTGACTTTAAGGCGATTTGTTTGTGGCCACCCCGAACAGGACTGAGGCGTCTGGCGATACATAGATAGATAGATAGATAGACAGAGATATATATATATATATATATATATATATATATATATATATATATATATATAAGTGGCTATGTGCATGTACAGTGTAGATTGTAGGATGCTAAGTGCTGTTAAGAGTTTCTATGACAGCAGGGAGGCATGTGTAAGGGTAAATGAGCATCTTCGTGAATGGTTCAAGATCAATGTGGGTGTGTGACAAAGTTGTGTGTTGTCCCCATGGTTGTTCGGTATATATATGGATGAGGTGATGAGAGAAGTAATAACATGGGTAATGGAGAGAGAGATGGCATTGGTAATGAATAGTGATGGATGGAATATCTCAAATTTGATATATGCCGATGATGCAGTACTGTCTTGCAAGTACCAGACAAGAGCTTGGTAGACTAATGCAGTGTTTTGTAAATATCTGTGAGTGTCATACCTGGAGAGTAAATGTAAAAAAGAGTAAAGTGATGGTTACTTAGAAAGAAGGTGGCTCCCAGTGTAATGTTACAGTGAACAGAGAGAGACTAGAATTAGTGACAGAGTTCAAATACCTGGGTATAGTGACAGAAAAGAGAGGAAAATGTGCAGAAGTGGAAAGTAGAGTGACACAGGGAGGGAAAGTAGCTGGTTCAATGAAGGCCTTGATAAGAAACAAAGGCTTGAGTGTTGCAGCTGTGTGAAGCATACATGAAGGAGTGTTATTGCCAACTTGAACATAAAGGATGTGAGGCTATGGTGTCGCATGAAAATGAAAAGTCAGGAGTAAGAGCAATGGAGATGGGAATGTTAAGGATGTGTGTGGAGTACAGGGAGTGGATAGGATACAAAATAATGTGATTCGTGAAAAATGCGGAGTGAGGAAGACTGTGGGCACCAAAATTGAATAGAGTGTACTGAGATGGTATGGTCATGTGGAGAGATTGGATGACAACAGAGTGGCGAAAAAGGTACATTTGAGCAAATCTGAAGGAGGAAGGAGACGAGGTACACCAAGAAGAAGGTGGAGAGATATAGTGGATGAATGTGTGAGGATGAAAGGTATTGAAGTTGGTGAGGTTAAGGGACTGATAAGAGACAGAGCTGGCTGGATGCATGACCAGAGGTTTGGCACCCATTTTTAACATGACAGCATTTGGATTGACTCTATTGGATAGGTATGTGGGAAGCTAAAGTACATGGTGAAACCTTTTGGCCTATCAGACCAAGCCATGATTCCATGGACTTGAATGATGATTGAATGGAAGCGTGGCACATTGAAATGGGCAAACTTTGGTTGTCTGGACGCTGCTACTCCTCATCCCGTCCTAGGGTGGAGAAGGAGATCTAGATGATGATGATATTGTGGCAACAACTGAGGAAGATATGTAAAAATTGAGTGAAATGTGGTGGGGAAGAATTTTTCAAGATGGATAAAAGTGAGAATTTTGGAACATTTTTAAGATTTTCTTAGGCACACACACACACACACACAAAAGGGGGGGGGTCATGGAATTTTTTGCACACTTTTTTTCGTGTTTTTCCCCATTATACATTGGCTGCACAAAGTGAGAGGCTACTGTACAGTACTTGGAGCATTAGTGTTAAGACACCCAAGAAGACTGTAGGCTGCTATGACTTCTTGTACATGCTCATCAATGTACTTCAGTACGTTATTTTAAAGCGATCTGGCTTGTAAGTCTGATTTAAACAATCTGATAAACTTATTGTCATGTCATCTCTGAAATACAAGCAGCCTCTTTAATCAATAATGCCATACTTCTTTGAGTTTAATACTTAGGAGCATACTGCTGCCATCAGACTAGAAGTCTAAGGGAAATGAATCATTGTTAATGTGTACCAAGGGGAATATTACTTGAAGTGCATCATCATTCATTCATTAATGTTTCTACTTGAACTGTACGTACATACTTTTGTTTTTGAACACTAAAACCATTTCACAATATCCTTTTAGTGAGCTATCTGAGCTTAGTACTTTATGCCACTGCAGATTCTTCACCATCAGCCTGTAATATACCTGATGAATCTGTATGCCACTGAGCAAAATGCAGCAATTTTTTATATGGATTTAAAAGATTTCACAGAATCTTACAACTTACAAATAAAACTTCCACTAACTGATTATGAGGTGTTAAAACCACTGCCCTAAATGCTTATGTCTATAGTATCTTGTACCAAGCTACAATTTTCACATGATCTGTTTATTAAATGCACTCCATTGCCTTTGCTTGTCTTTATAATAATTATTCAACTACGGCTGTTGTATTATAGATGAGAAGGCACAAAAATTAAGGTATCTGAAGAGAAGTGCAGGCAATTTATATCAACATAATAAATGATACACAATGACTCCAGTAGGTATGCATTGCAGTATATGATTACTTTAAATGTTATGAGTATTGTGAGGAGTACACTAGACACTATCATTTTCATTATGGTATTCTAGAAAAGCAACTTCGAATGAAGGCACAAAAACACACAGCATACCTACACAAAACAAACAATAACTCACCTGAACTCTGCATGAGCAATACATGGATGGAACATATTCAGTCTTATGAAAATGCATTACCAGTATAAAATTACTAAAATGCCACAGTACCATGGTAAAAACACACCTAACTAATTTTTAAAATCTGTCAAGAATAGTTCTGACATGAAATAAAGTTCTATGCAGCATACTAGGGGGGAAAAAAATATAGCCAGATATAATCAGACTCATAATCTACATTCAAGTCCTCATATCACAGCTGCTGATATTAGTAGTATCCAGACTCTCATGTTTATATTTACACCTTGAAGCCATGATATAAATATTCTCAAGTACCCCATTTCAGTTTTTGTTCCAAAAACGTTAACATCATATCATGTTAGGCCTTTTTTCCTACCTGAAGCAAATGACTAATTTAGCAGCTAAGAAAATTATTTACAAACCCCTGACATAAAAGACAAATTGAAAACTAACATGTATGCAAATAATGGTAAAATCAATATAATTCTACCAAACAACACCTCATTTCTGATCCACTGCATCAGGTCTACAGCAACTCTGGTATGAAGACTTGCACTGTCATTAGCATGCAGACATCATGTGGTATTCAGATACCAACATAATACATACAGAAGATGTCTGATAATGGCTGGTAGTAGTATCACATAGATTAAGCCAGAATAATACAGTCATATACAACATTTCCTCATCTTAAATCATAGCACCACTGACTACTCTCAATGAGCACTACAGTTCATTCAAAATATGTTGTTCCACCCAATGGATGATTTAAGTATGCATATAAAATTCACATAAAGTGAATATAAGAAAATAAAATACACATTCTCAATGCAGTATACATAAGGATCACAGCATGAAAATGTACATCAAATAGTCACCCTCACAAAAAAAAAAAACTGCCTAAGTCATTTTTCGGTGATTTCTGGATTTTTGCCTAAGTCAATTCTTCATCACGTGGCACACCTATTGGTACAGCTGCCTTTGTCAGGTCTAGGGTGTTAGTGGACTAAAATGCACCTCAAGTCTCTGCCTAAGTAATTGAAAATTAAGAAAATGAGTTCCCCCCCCCCCCAAAAAAAAAAGTAGAAAAACATGACTTAGGCAGTTTTTTTATGAGGGTGACAAAATATCCCCTAACCAAGAGGAACAAACACACTGGAGATAAATGGATCAGTATAGTTTATGTATTAAGAGGCTGGTTCTAAAACCTTAAAAGGCTAAAGTATCTGTTTCCAAAAAGCATACAATCACTCTGAATTCATTTAAGGCTTTCTAAACTTGCAACTGCCCTGTCCAACTCTGTCACCAGGGTCTTGCAAGCAGTGTTGACTTCCTTAAAATCCTGCAGAGAAGGGAAATCCTCAAGGTCTACCCTAAGAAGGGGCACTCGCTTCATGCCAATTATTAAGGCAATGCAGGTGCACAGGGACTGGAGGGTGTGAAGTTGGTTGGTGTGTCTGTCAAGGTTACCGCTATTTCTCTCTCTCTTCTCAAGTAGGTGCTGGCAGGAAGAAGCTACATCAGTCACAACAGCAGCCATGGCTGAGTGCTGCTCCTCCATGTTAGCCCTGTTGGTATGAAATTTTACTAATTTGGTATCCCAAATCTACAGATGTCACTGGTTAGGTCAGTTACATTATGCCTTTGAAAATTATTTATCCCCTTTAGCCAAGGAAGCAACCATTTTTCTTGAACTAGGCATATGGTATAGTAACTGAAACTTTTTGTTGCATCGTATATCGAGGTATATCTGTACTGTTTATATGTGATAGATGGCAGCAGTTGTCAATCCTATTAAATTTTTACTCACAAAAGTTGTGAGAGACTGTGTATTTCCTCGGTGATCTTGTTTTGTATGGCAACTCGCACATCAGTGAAGATATCTTGTGGAACACTGAAGACATCCTTCTCACACCTAAAATGATACACAACCATTAACTTATACACATACAGGTAACATAATTTTCATTCTTCAGTAAGAGAGAATGGTAATGGCTTTACTTCAACATTTACAGTACCAATTAATGCTTATTACAATTCTTTTTTACATTCTTTTTTGCTATCAAGTCCACAGCAAATTACAGAAAAGTTCCCCATCAAGTCCCAGTATTACCTGTTCAAATGATCTGCTTTTTCCCTAATTTAAAGTACCAGCTGTATGGAAAAAGCTACGGTATTCTGGAACATATCTTTGACTGATAACCAGGTCTGCTTGTATAAGGTAGTTAACAACCTGAATCCATCTTAGTATGATAACCCTTTAGCTGTGACATTTAACCAAATATAGATAGATAGATAGACAGATAGATAGACAGATACACATCCATCCATCCATCAACCAATCCTACGTTGCCCCATGAGGAGCGTAGGAGCCTGGGGCTAGGCAATTGGTCCTGACATTTAAGATGAGAGTGACCAGCCTCACTCATCCCTGAGTGGCATCACATGAGCCATAAACCCCAACCACCCCTTGGATAGAAACCTTCACTGGCTTAATCCGATTAGAGTGCGATAGTTACCCACTAAACCACCAGGTGCCAAAATTTGGTTATATGGTTACCACCCAGCATAGGAAATGGTTTCCTGGTGTACAGGAAACCATTTGGCTTGTCACTCCGTGTAGTCACCCACAGGCAGAAGGGAGAGGAAAGAATGATGGAAAGACAGGAGAGGGAGTGTAAAGTCACCCATAGGCAGAAGGACGAGGGGAGAATGAAGGGGAGAAAGAATGAAGAGGATGGAGGGAAAGAAGGATGGAGGAGAGGAAAGGGCAGACACCCAAGAGCAGCACTACATCGAGTGAGTGGATGGTGGGCGCCCCCACCTACCATATATATATATATATATATAGTATATGTACAATAATACTTCAATATACGATACCCCTAGATGCGATACCCCGGCTTAACGATGGGGGTAGAAATTGCACCATACCCTGCCTAATGATGGCCAAACCCAAGTTTAACGATGGGTTTTGATTTTTCTTACCGATTTTGATGATATTTTAGACTAAAATTGTGTGTTTAGGTTGATTTATAAACTGTTTTTAGACTTTGATTAATGTGTTTTAGCCATAGGTGGGGTTAACATTGTCATTTTTGGTTCAATTTACTAAGCTTGATTTTTTCCAGACTTATATTTGACGATATTCAGATTTGATTTGTTGGTTTTAGTGAGTTATTTACATGTGTTAGGCTTAGGTCAGCTTCCTTGACAGCTGTTAGGCCATTTAGATTGCCTTTAAACCTGTTTGGGGGCTCACATGGGTGGTTTTTGGACTTGGTTTGGGGGAAAACCCAAGACTGGCAAACAGTCCACATTGAAATACATGTTAAAAGTACCCTGATACACGATATCCCGTCTAACGATGGGGTTTTACCTAACCAATTAGATTGTTAAGCTGGGGTATGCCTGTATATACTGTATATACATATATATTTGTGGTAGGTGGGGGCGCCCACCATCCACTCACTCGATGTAGTGCTGCTCTCGGGTATCTACCCTTTCTTCTCCTCCATCCTCTTCTTTCTTTCTCTCCTTCATTCTCCCCTCATCCTTCTGCCTACGGGTGACTTTACACTCCCTCTTCTGTCTTTCTTTCCTTCATTCTTCCCTGTTCCTTCTGTCTGTGGTGATTTTACACTCATTGACAAGCCGAATGGTATTCTGTACACCAGGAAACCATTCACTATGCTGGGTGGTAACCATATAACCAAATTATGGCACCAGGTGGTTTAGTGGGTAAATAAGGTGCTCCAATCAGATTCACCCGGTGAAGGTTTATATCCAAGGAATGGTTGGGGTTTACTGCTCACATAATGCCACTCAGGGATGAGTGAGGCAGGTCACTCTCATCTTAAATGTCAACGCCAATTTGCTTGGCCCCTACGCTCCTCGTGGGGCAACATAGGATTGGATGATGATGATATATGTTCTGTACAGTATGTGTGTGTGTGTGTGTGTGTATATATATATATATATATATATATATATATTCATCCATCCATCATCCAATCCTACATTGCCCCATTAGGAGCGTAGGAGCCTTATATATATATATATATATATATATATATATATATATATATATCACCCATATTCTATGGGCTCCATATGACTTTACGTGTTGCTGGATAACAGACAGTTTCCAAGAATGGTAAGGAATTTACCAACTTTGTTAATACCTACAACATTATTCGTGAAAAACTAACATGAACCCCAAATTTACCTTAATAAATAAAAACCAAAACCCATATTTTGGATATGACTGTCAATATCCTTCTGTATATTATTTATGGTTCACTCTCATCTTAAATGTCTGGACCAACTGCCTAGCCGAGCGCTCCTACGCTCCTCATGGGGCAATGTAGGATTGGATGATGGACGGATGGATGGATATTATTTATGCCGAGTATTGCAATATTTGAATGACTTTAATAATACAGTAAAACCTTGATATAACAGACTTCAATAGACCAGAATTCTCTTTTATCGGACTCGAGGAGCTACCGGACTAAATTCCTATATATCAGAAAAAGTCCGAGAAAGCCAGAAGCTGTCCGGACTGCCTGACCACTTCACCTATGTTCACTACAGTAAGGTAAATAAAAGATATGTTTATCAGTGAACAGTACAGTATTATTATATATATTATACCATTTGATTAATGTAATGAAGTTATAACACAGTACAGTACTGCAATGGTAGTCAAAACAGTTTAAAAACCATCCATGCAATCTGGACTTATGTCTGATATATTGGAAAAAGTCTGGATTAGCAGGGGGAAGTCTGGATGTTGCTTTTATCGGAATTTCAAATTTTTTGGAATGGTTTGGGACCCAATTAGTCTGTTATAGTGAGGTCTTACTGTACAGAAAACAGTAAGGAACAAGCAAAATCAATCCCTTTCGAAGAGGGGTTGCGGAACCTCCTCAACAGACAAGAGCACAACCCCCAAACTCACCTGTCCATTGCCATGATCTGGTCAGACAGAGCTTTCAGAGTTCCACAGTGCTTGTCCCATCCCTCCAGTAATCCCCTGAATACACTTATGATGCCTAAGGCCTCACTTGCTCCTCTGGAACTCATGTTTTTTCTTTACACTCCTATATGTCACAGTGGTGTTGGCTCTTGGCTAGGAAGTAGACTAAAACGTAAATTAAAAGTTGCAAGGAGAATCTTGAAGCTTTGAGTAGTCTTGGAAAGGCTTTAAACAACACAGTAGTTATTGGGATTCTGTGGCTTGGTAGTGTATGTGGTTCCTTCTACAAATGATACACCCTCTTCCTGCAAAGAAATTAAAAAATGTTTTAGACTTTTTTCTTAGTAACTCTCACTCTTATTAAGCCTCAGTACCTCAACTTGACAGTGCAGAAGAGCATTCATATATCACAAGATAGCTAATTACGTTGCACAGCAGCATGCTATATTATTTAACAACATAACTTACTCCCTATATAAAATACATGCCAATTTAGATTAAAAATATCTATCTATTTATCTATCCATCAATGGCCAGACGCCTTCATCCCGTAAGGAACGGCCACAAACATTGTCTCCACGTCGCCCTGTCCCCTGCCATTTCCCTGCCCTCCCCCCCAGCTCACAACCCTGTCTCTCATATACCCCTCCACTCCATCTCTCAATTTCATCCTCAATCTCCCCCCTCCCTCCCCCCCCTCTACCTCACTCACATACACCCTCCTTGTTACTCTCTCGCTCTCCATCCTCTCCACATGGCCAAACCACCTCAGTGTATTTCTCCTAATGCTTTCTATCAAATTAAAATATAATGTAATCAAATTTTATTATGATAACAAACACCATCTTGACAGATTTGACAACTCTTGACACTCCAGTACAGCATATTCATCCATTCATCCAATCCTACGTTTCCCCATGAGAAGCGTAGGAGCCCGGGGCTAGGTAAGTTGGTCCTGACATTTGAGATGAGAGGGACCAGCCTCACTCATCCCTGAGTGGCATTATGTGAGCAATAAACCTCAACCACCCCTTGGATATAAACCTCCACTGGCTCAGTCCAACTGGAGTGCCGTAATAACCCACTAACCCATCAGTCGCCAAAATTTGGTTATATGGTTACCACCCAGCATAGTAAATGGTTTCCTGGTGTACAGGAAATCATTTGGCTTGTCACTCAGTGTAAAGTCACCCATAAGCAGAAGAAAGAGGAAAGAACGAAGGAAAGAAAGACAGGAGAGGGGGTGTAAAGTCACCTGTAGGCAGAAGGATGAGGAAAGAATGATGGAAAGAAAGACAGGAGAGGGAGTGTAAAGTCACCCGTAGGCAGAAGGATGAGGAAAGAATGAAGGAAAGAAAGACAGAAGAGGATGGAAGGAAAAATGGATGGAGAGGAAAGGACAGACACCCGAGTGCAGTACTACATCGAGTGAGTGGATGTTGAACACCCCCACCTACCACTTACTCCAGTATATGACAGGCATAATTTTCAATTCATTAAAAGGGCTTTCCACCACATTCATGATCAATCATTACCACTGCATTGCATAACAACCTTCATTCAACTGAAACTTTGATTTTACTGAACACAGACACACACAAAAAAAGGTAAGTTTACCCAAAGACTCTTATGTCGGAATTGTGAATTCACCCAATAAATCTTCTGTCTGGACTGTGTGTGATAAGGCAAGTAACACCCTACCTAAGTTATTAATAATTCAGTTATTCATTCTGAATAAATAATAGTGCATGAATTTCCATTTCAACATATAGCTTGTAAAGAGATGTGATGATGCTCTTTTGAGTGTAGTATCATATGCTTTATTACTATTATCCCTTTCCTCTCATCCTTCCTTCCTCCTCTGTTGTTCTTTCCTTCATTCTTTCCACATACTTCTGCCTACGGATGACTTTACAGTCTCTCTTCTGTCTTTCTTTCTTTCATTCATTCCCTTTCCTTCTGCGTACAGGTGACTTTACAATCTCTCTTCTTTCTTTCATTCTTTCCCTTTCCTTAAGCCTATGGGTGACTCTACACTAAGTGACAAGCCAAATGGTTTCTTGTACACCAGGAAACCATTTACTCTGCTGGGAGGTAACCATATAACCAAATTATGGCGCCTGGTGATTTAGTGGGTAATTATTGTGCTCCAATCGGATTGAGCCGGTGAAGGTTTATATGCAAGGGGTGGTTAGGGTTTACTGGTCACATACTGTCAATCAGAGATGAGTGAGACTGGTCACTCTCATCTTAAATGTCAGGACCAACTTGCCTAACACCGGGCTCCTCCGCTCTTCATGGGACAACACAGGATTGGATGATGGATGGATGGATGGATTTACTCTTTTACTAGTGTGAAATCACTTATGCACAATATTCAGCCCTACAAAATTTTGTTCAGCTGAGGAATCCTAATAGCTCAGTCGCTAAAAAGTAGCTCAATTAACCCTTTCACTGCTACTGACCATAATCATCATCATCTTAATATTTTCTATGAACTGGGTAGGTAAGATCCACAAATAGTAAATGGAAATGACAAAGTAAGAGAACTACCATCAAACTTTCCCATGTAATGGGTCACACATCCACTCACAAATGAACCAATCAAAATTCTTGGCTTCACACCACAGACATGGATGTCTTTCAGACAATAATGCAGTAGTATTTGTTGTTGTTACCTCAGGTCCATCTATATGTGAACCCTGTGGACTACAAGCTGAAATTGTCCATTTATGCTGTCCACCATCCTCCTTTTGGAGGACAGGGAGTTGTGGGACATTAGTATATGCAGTCAGTGGAGCTGTCCAATTATACAGGTACCACTATGTGAGGACATCCTTCTTCAGCACCAAACAATAATGTGTTTTAATTTATCATGCCATTCCCACTATGCATGTGGGGTAATCTATTCATGCTACCAATATTCAGGATATACTTTTGTTCGGTCAGTAAGTTATTCTCAAAGTTGAGGAGTTGTAACTGAAGGATACACTCTTGCTGCAGCTTAAAATGCAGTTCTAAATATGTGCTAATATCTTTTGATGAAAATAAGCTTAACTTGCAACTCAAATGCATAAACAGTGAAGCGTCTAGTAATATAAATAAGCTTTAACATTAAAAATACATTAATAACAGGAACTTATTAAAATACAAAACTAGGGGAGAGACGTACAGTACAATCTAATTCTTTACCAAATCATAATATAATCCAAGGCACAATCCATTACAAGAAGGCTGACTGTATTTTTTAGACTGAATATTCTATGAAGCAATAAAAGTAGAAACGCGAAGCTACCCAAATCATGTACTACCACGTGCATGCCTGATGCCCAGCACAATCAACAAACTGAAAGTTCAGTAACATATCTGCAAAGAATTCACTACCAACGACGAAACATGTTTATACTTGCAGTTCATGTTTAATAACTTGTGGCACATAGTTGTTGTTGATCAACCCCAGTCTGTCTGGCTAAGCAGACCCATTAACAACAGGCACGTAATGGCCCCTGCAAGGCCTTCCCATGCTGTAAACAATGTACTCCTGCAACTGATCACCTCACCACAGCAAGGCACAGGCAAGTGTGGAGGTTTGGTTCCTGGATGGATGCCACATTTGCATCTCTTCACGCAGTTAGCAGGTGCATCATAGTATGCTCCACTTCACCCCACGATGTGGTTATGTAGTTACCACCCAATGTTGTAAATGCTTTCCTGGGTTACAGGAAACCATTAGACTTCTCACTCGGTATAGAGCCACCTGATGTGAAAAAGTAATAAAATTGACAGAATGGAAAGGGAGAAGTAGGATGAGGGGAGAGCAGACTCAGAAACAGATTGATAAGACTGAAGGAATAAGCAGGCAACATTACATCAAGTGAGTGGATGATGGTCACCACCATTTACCACTAGGCATATAGGAGTAAACCTGATAAACTTTAGCACCAACAATTGCTGCTCATACATTATCACCACTGAATACTGCAAGTGCACTGCACAGAGGTGTGCCAATATCAACGTAAAGGTGTGAGGCTTTGCTATGGCAGCTTCATACAATCAAGGACAGACAGTAGAGTATGGACTAATATGGAATTTGTGTGTGTAGGGGGGAGGGGGCATGAATGCATGCAACTGGCTAGGATAAGATTTACTCTCACAGATTTGTGAAAGATACAGAGTTTGCATGTCTGTTGATCAAAGTGTAGAAGAGTTTGCCTAGATGGTATGGGCATACAGAGAGAAAGACTATGATGTGGTGGTGGTGGATGGTTTTGTCACATAGTGACAATGGATATACATATGATGGTTGTTGTTAATACTGTACTGTTGTCCTAAACTCATCTGGACTTGAACTCAGGACCTCAAAGTATGTCTGAATGTCTGAAGGTGGAAGGCATGGATATGGCAAATGTGTTAAAAAGTGAGGTATGTACATTAAGGATGAAAAAACAACAAAAGACAGAAATACTGTACATGAAGGAAGTAGTGTGGGGTTTCACATAATAAGGGTTGGACTTTCTTTTAAACCTGATAGTCAAGAGAATTATTCCATCCCATAAACTTTTGTAAATTCCCCCCCCCCCCCCCCCCCAAAAAAAAAAAAAAAAAAAAAATCCATGGATGGTTTTTGCCTGTGAGGTGAAGCCAGGATTTCAAAGACTTTCATGATCAGTGAAAACAAAAAAATATTGTGTGGTCCATTTCACAAGATAATCTATTGTTAGATCTCTTGCTTTTGGCTTTGTTCAGTTTTTGAATCTTGCCCACCTAATTTTCTTAGAGGGAAATGGAGTTACAATGACAATAATAATGACATCATTGCTGGCTATGTGACATGGGGAGAACATACTGCAACAGTATTTCTATCTATCAGTCTACTGCCACATGCCTTACTCCCGTAAGGGGTGGCCACAAACCAATCACCTCCATGTAGCCCTGTCCCCCACCAATTCGCAGTATTTGGGGTATCAAAAGTTGCCAACACAATTGGAAAGTATGGTAATCTGAAACTGTCTAGGCAACATGGCAGAGGGTTAATATTCAACAACTGCTAAAACAATTCTGATAACACAAAACCTTACTCTCAAACAAAACACACACACATACAAAAACAAAAACCCGGCTATGAAGCATGCTTTTAAATCATGCAAAAGTTTGAAGAGAAGAGAAGAGAAAGAAGGATAATTTGGTAAGCCAAATTAATTCACCCAGGACAAGAACAGAAACAACAAACACTAAAACTGCAAGATATTTGCAAAAGAAAAGGAAGGTTATCAGATGATAAATGAGATAGCACAGTAGAACTGAAACCAAAAATTACACTTAGACATTTGTAAAATATGCCTAAAGAGAATTACAATATAATCAAGGTCAACAGATCACTATGCAATCCCATAATCTTCAGTGCAAAATAATGCAAAGATGAGGCAGAAAGGAAGGAACACACAGGACTCACCCTAGACAGGACACGGTGCAGCCGACACTCACGTGAACACTACCACAAGAAGCAGTGAGAAGCTCTCTCTTTAAAATCAAGGATGCTTGCTGTCTTTGGTAACAAACAGAATAAGGTGCAACACCAAAAAAACTAATACTTTGCTATGCACAGCCAAACAATAAAATTATATCTAAAAATCACAGGCAGAGACTATAACATAACACTAAATATTTTCCCCACTGACAAGCTGTCATAAAAAGCCTTATATAATATATGAAAAATTTGTAAAGTCAGTCATTCAAGAGCCACAGAGTGGATAGACAAGATGTGTAACATATATTACACTTTGGATTCAAACAAGTTGTCAGCATTAAGAATCTGCTGTTTAAAATGTTCAGGTGTTGTCAAGTTGCCAGCATGAGGGGTGTCATCAGTGATCTCTGTGATGGTTACTCCACTGCTGCTAGCTGCCCTGGTCGTTATGTTCATCTGCTGCATGCGACGCTCAATCTCTCTGGTCAGAGCAATCCGATACATCTCGTAGCTCATAACGATGCCATGCAGCTCATGCTTGAATAGCCTGTTGAGCATAGCCTGGAAGCAGTCGAGTTCGGGTAGACGAAAGAGTTCCCATCGCAGTTTGTGGTCGTGGTCAGGAGATGCCTGGGAGTAAACACGCAGCCAGTATGGGATCTCTTCATGCAGGTAGGGTGAGGCTGGCATTAGAGACAATGGCTGCCGGAAGTCAGTGTGGTGTGGGATGGGTAGGGCTCGATGAGGGCCCAATGCAGTATTCTCAGGAATTCTTGGAAGGTACTGCTGGGCACATGGATGTTCATACTGAGCCTGACGAGTGATGTGATTGACATAGTACACCCCATGCTCCAAAGACTCTATCCTCTCCCATCCAGCCGGCAATCCTTCTTTCTCCAAGGGGTGGGACCAATGTGTGGTCTTGGTATTGTGATCAATGTAATACTTTCGACCTCTTAAAGTATAGTCAACAGACCAGCCAGGAGGAAGAGGAAGTTCCTGCTCTAGTCTTGGTGATGGAGGCTGAGGTGAACCACTACCCATATGTGTACTTGACTGAGACAGCTGCTTCTGACCAGAGTGCACTACGAAGGAGAAGTTAGGTGCCCCTTGTGTTGTCTGGTCCAAGGGTGACCTGATGTGACTTGGGCCATAGAGAATCTGATCCAGGCTGTGCTGGGAGCCAGTGTAGTGGTTGATGTAGGTGTGGTTGAAGAGGGCTGGGGATGGAGGTGCCTGTTGCTTTAACATTCCATCCAGGCTGCCTCTGCTTCCCAGGTAAAGGCCTCCCATGCGTTGCACAACCTCTCCAACATTGGGTGTGTACTTGCCCTCAGTGCCTGCATGGGTTCTATTTGTGGAATATTTCTGCAGTACTGGAGAGGGCTGATGGGAAGGTGGAGTGCTACTGCTGACATAAGGTGGTGCCACGGTGCTCCTCCGCTTTCTCATGTCACCCTGGCTTGCCTTAGGCCACACATTAATGATTGGCACTTCTGGTGGGGACTCCTTCTTTATATACTTTCCAGCAAGACTGTCACAGCTGGCTGAGACATCCTTCTTGCGTGAGTTTAACATAGTGCAGGTGAGGCGGCCGCTGGACAATGGCACCTCAGCTCCCCCCTAAGGCCTCACCCACACTAGAAGAAAGCCACTATATTAGCTACACTTATACATCACATCAACCTCTTCACAGAATACCATTCATATATTAATTACAATATAGTTAAGATCTGCTCTTAAAAGTACCTACCTGTACAAAAATTTTAAAATCTTATCAAGGAATACTGTTAATCCATCCATCCATTATCCAATCCTACGTTGCCCCATGAGGAGCGTAGGAGCCCAGGGCTAGGCAGTTGGTCCTGACATTTAAGATGAGAGTGACCAGCCTCACTCATCCCTGAGTGGCATTACGTGAGCAATAAACCCCAACCACCCCTTGGATATAAACCTTCACTGGCTCAATCCGACTGGAGCACAATAATTACCCACTAAACCACCAGGCGCCAAAATTTGGTTATATGGTTACCACCCAGCATAGAATTTTTTTTTTTTTTTTTTTTTTTTTTTTTTTTTTTTTTTTAAATTAAATGTGACTGACTCTGGGCATAGGCTTCACAGCCTGCTTTCAGGGACCAATAGTCCTCTTATGTACCGCACACCTCAGCATGTCACCACTTCAGCGCTAACACCCACCGTCCATAATGAATACATGCTAGGGCTGTCTCATACAGGACTGGCGTATTGGTATTAGCGGGGGTATTTTTACGACATGTCGACGGGTCTTCTGGTAGATCAGTAAAGTCTGATATTTACGAAATTCAAATCCTTATACTGTTCCCTGCCCCAGCGGGATTTGAACCCGGGTCCATTAGGACTGCAGACCAACTCTCTACCAATTGAGCCACCGTCTCCCCCTCCTGGTGTACAGGAAACCATTTGGCTTGTCACTAAGTGCAGAGTCATCCACAGGCAGAAGGAAGAGGAAAGAATGAAGGAATGAAAGACAGAAGAGGGAGTGTAAAGTCACCCGCAGGCAGAAAGACAAGGAAAGAATGAAGGAAAGAAAGACAGAAGATGGAAGGAAAAAAGGATGAAGGAGAGGACAGGGCAGACACCCGAGAGTAGCACTACAATGAGTGAGTGGATGGTGAGTGCCCCCACCTACCACAAAATACAGAATATATAATGAAACAGATTTGGGAAGCTTCCCATCAAACAAAATGGAGTTCTGTCCAGTACTTGTAGCATACAAGAATGAATTAATCATCCAGCAAAGATGACAATGAGGATGTCAAATCGGCTTGGTTATGCACAACCATAATGTCACTGTCTGCCAGTTATCTGTATGTCTGTCTATCACTGAACTCCTAAACAACTGGAAGATTTTTAACAAAAGCAGCCACATTCAGACAGAAGAGGGGCTCAAAAAAAATTCCACGGCCAAATATCTATCTATTGCCAGACACGATAATCCCGTAAGGAGTGGCCATTTGACTTTGAGTATGCCACCGTAAATTAGTTACTGTACATAGTATTGGTATAAATTGTATACCATCATCTTCGCTGGTGTTTATGTTATATGCTAATAAAAACACATAAAACTGACAAGTAAGCGTACCGTATGAAATTCATGCTGGAATAGAGTGCTGGGAGTAAAACTTACCTTCATGTAACTTCCCACCATCCTAATTCAAAATTTTGCCAGCATCTTCCTAGAGTTAAGCATATGTCTAGATGCAGAATTACATGGGCTTTCTCATGGACTGGAATTTAGATACGACCAATAGTAGTCAAATAAATTGCAAAAAAACTCTGAAAACTCACAAGTCAGTGTTATCACCACAGAGGAGGGTTGGGAATCAGGGAGTGAGGGGGAAGCCTGGAGGGTATGAAGGATGGGGGGGGGGGAAGGCGAGGCTGTGGGCAGGATTCTCCCCCTTCTGTCAACAGGCAGATGGGCGCTTTTGCCGTACAGTTACTCGTGGTTTGCATCCGTTAGACGTTGAGTGGCCACACAGAAACACAACGCATCAAGACTGGGGGACTTTCGACCTTCGATAGAGAGGCGGACGGCCGCTGTCGCCGAACATGTATTTGTGGCTTGTGGTCTGTGTTTGATGGAGGTTGAGGTTGAGAAAGACTTAGCCCCCATGGCCGCGCGATATTAGACATTCAGTGGGGAATGCACATGGACGTTTTGACACCATGTACGGGTTACAGCCCTATTTCTCAGGTGCTGGAGGTTCGTTGTGAGTGACAGGACGGGCACACAATTTTGACCATTCAGTACAGGATCAGACGGACATTGTAGCTCTGGTTGTGGGTTACAGACTACTTCCCCTCACGGCTCGAGCCCAGTGGCCACGATAACAAATGTTTGGACACGTCGCCTGGCCGGCCGAAGTTCTCAGGCACTTTTGCGTCCATATAATAGCAAGCAAATTCAGATAATGGTTTAACCCATTCACTGCATCAGTGTTTGTTTACATGTACATCTTGTGTGTGGCGGTTTTCAAATATTTAGGGGGGGGGGAAACACTCAAACCTCAATTTAAGGGAATTCAGATTTAAGGGACTCCATATTCTACCTGACAAACGGACATTATTGTTCTGTAATGATGCGTTATGTCTAGGTTATACACATCAATATGTTTTTTTATACAGCACACGTAAATAATATTCATAATCATATAAAGATAAGTGAAACAATCATTGCATTTCATAAGAAGACTGTCGTTATATGTGGTAATACAATGGACATTTTCAAGTAAGGGACAAGTTGATTCCCCATTAAGGACCTTAAATCGAGGTTTGAGTATATTGTCAAAAGATGGAGAAAAAAAATCCCGAGCTCAATGGTATACAACAAAATATAGCAAACACAAAAATTACCTCTGAAACAGGTCTGTGAAGTAATAAATATTCCCATGCAGTGGTGCCAAGCGAACGATGTGTTATGGTTGCACTGTGTCGTCAGTGTCAATCTTGCGATCAGATAAGGTGTCAATCAGCATCTGAACCATCACCGTCATCATCTAACAACGTATCACTATCACCACTACATTCATCCAGAGAATTCATCCAATATTTGCTTGGGCTACTGCTAGCAGTGACATGGAGAAGATTTCGTACCATTACTTTCGGCATTTTGTAGGTAACTGAGCTGAGAGTGCCATGGGGTATTAGCTGATTTATTTCGTGCCATATCTGATGGCGAAATTTTTGAAAGCAGGAAATCATATATGATACAGCCACAGTCAGAGCCATTAAGACTCAGATATCATATATGATACTGCTGCAGTCAATGAGTTAATAGAGCCAAGGCCCAGCGTCCGGATACTGAACACGTTCGGATAATGAACGTCCAGATACTTGAGGGATCACTGGTATGTACAATACAGATATATATTTCAGATAAACAGGAAAAATCACTGCCATATTGTAGTGATATCCACCTTTTTTAGCTGCTTAAAAGGCCTACTAAAAAATACTGAACATACCCAGTATAAATATTCTATGGCAACATGGGAAGGATTGTAAAATACCACATCTTTTGATATAATTAAAAAGTAACTTTTCTGGTTAAAGTCATGGGTTGAACTTTTGTGAAACTTTATCCAAAAACTGTTTTTGCCACACTGAAGTTTCTTGACTTATGTTTTTTTCTGTGCTTACACTGTCTACTGTCATATGACTTCAACAAAAGAGCCACTGCATGCAACTAACAAATAAACAAAAGCATCATGCCAATGTAAAAAAATCTTGACACATCAACTGTCAATTACTGTGCTGTATTCACCTTGCAAAAAGGTGTCAGATCATAACTTGAGCCAGGCTCTGCTGTACTGTGATGCAGATACTGTGCACTTCTTCACATGGGTCTTCAAAAGTGCTGATGGTCTACACAGAGACCTGTAATTATGACATCAGCAGCTACCTGTAACAAGAATGCAAGTTGAAAGGCTCCATGAGAAACATAAATTTTGCTGAGAAGAATCAAGCAGGCCTCTAGCTTACCTAATCCTTCTCAAATTACAGGCAATCGCATTAAACTATACTTTAAAAGAAAAAAAAAAAAAAAATGGGCACTGTATTAGAGAGGACTCTGTCAGCTGATAATCATATCATTCATACTATATCATTTATAAAGGTTCCAACATGCTTGCATGCATTAGCCTTGGTCACCTAATGGCAGCTATCCACACTGCTCGATCTCTGGCAGCCTCCCTATCCAGACCCTTATCCCTAAGGTCACACTCTGTGACTTCATCCCAGGTCTTTTTTTGGTCTCTCTCTTGCAACCCTAACCCCAGTGTTCATGCTTCTTACCTGCACCCAACTGTCATCCTCAAACCTCTCAACATGCCAAAACTATCTCAATCTACCCCTCCTCATCACAGGACCAATACAATATATTCAAGTCCCATCCTTCCTCTCTACTCTTCAATCACAATCCTAACATTTGATGACATACTACACATCAAGCAAACACTCTCATCAATCACTTTTCACATGTCGGCCATCTAAACCTCCATCGCGACGACCGACGTAAGAGAAAGTTCCCCACAGACCCAGACTACACACCTTTCACTTACAACCAGCCAAACCACATCATTAGCAACCTTAAGCACTCATCTGCCTGTGGACCAGACACCGTAAGCAACATTCACCTGAAACACCCTGGACCACAAGGCATACATAGCACTCACCAACATATCAAACTACAGCTACTCACACAACATAATGCCCAACATCTGGAAGCATGGCATTATCATCACTATCCCTAAACCCAACAAAGACCCCAAGTTACCTTCCTCACACCGCCCAATCACACCCCTCTGCATCCCTTCAAAAGTCACTGAACAACTGGTACTACAACTAGTTACACCTCACACCCCCCTAGCCCCTTCACAACATGGCTTTAGGTCACTACACTCTACAAACACTCTTCTTACAGACCTTAAACAGAGAGTTTTTGATGGCATGAATTCAGCTATGCCACCACACAGAACACTCCTAGTCACACTAGGCATTAGCAAAGCTTTTGATGCCATCCCCCGCCACAACTTCACAAACAAAATATTCAACACAAACATGCACAATAACACAAAAAGATGGCTGGCAAACTACTTAGTAAGCAGATGTTCATATGTAACATTTGCCGGTCAGTCTTTGAACATCAGAAACTTCACAAATGGTGACCCCAAGGATCTGTTTTGTCCCCTACACTCTTTAACTTATACATGCACGACATACCCACACCCCACACACCACAGATACACATAGCTTCCTGTGCAGATGAAATAACACTTACATGTACACACCAAAATGCAAACACAGCTGCACACATCCTCCAACCTTACCTCAACACACTACACGAATGGTTCACCACAAACAGGCTTAAAATAGCCCCAGCCATATCTACAGTGACCCTTCTCACAAACTGGACAGTAGAGCAACAGTAACACCAAGACTCAATGCCTTGAGGACACTTGTCCATACAACATTTGGACACAACAAAGAAACCACCAACACAGTATACAAACAATATATACCGTATGTTCAGTGATGAATTATGCGAGCCTTGATTGGGCTCCTAACCTCACTAAAACACACTACAACACTCTACAGACCATACAGAACAAGGCTTTAAAAATAATCACAAGCTGCACAGCTCCTACACCCACAGACCACCTATAGCTAGGAACCAAAGTCCTCAAAGTCAAGGATCACTTAGACACGACAGGCACCCAAATTCTCGCTGCAGCCTCCACAAACCCACAACATCCCCTGCACTACATGGCAGCACATCCACACACACCAAGGAACATCAAAACAACACCCAGCACACGATATCATACTCAAATACTGTCATCTCCCCCCCCCCTCTCCCCTGCCTCAGACCAGCTTCCAGAAGCATATCATCCATGCTCAATTCACTCACCACTCCATTCAGTCACTTAAAGACAACACACAGCTGCATGCACGGCCTCCTAATATCCATCCTTCTGAATCCTATCTCTCTCGTGAGGACAGGGTCCACCTGGCCAGGCTGAGATGTGGGCATCATCCAGCCCTCTTGAGTTATCAGAAGAGAATGGATGACTCCTTCGCTGATGACTGTCAAAAATGCAACACAGCACCCCATACTATTAAGCACATCATGGAAGACTGCATTGCACACAATCACCTATGCCAACAACACAACATAGGCTACACTCCTTGAGAGCTCTGTGGGAAAGCCCGGCCTCGGCCATGGCCCTCCTTAGGGACTCGGGGCTGTTGGGCCACACTGCCTTGGGAACAACTACTCCTACTACTATCTCCGCAGTGATCAAATCAGGACGAGGACCCCATGAAAGACCCATGGATCTACACAAGCAAGAATGCAGCAATTATCATAACTACTGAACTAAAATTTGTAGAACCATATCAAAATGAGCGGTGGAATCCTAAGAACCTTCTGGATTAGGAAGGGAACTGTAAGTAGCTACTGGCTCTGTGGAAAAATTCTGTGCTATCAGAAACAAAGTACAATACAGTACTGTAAATGCTGCCAGGTGTTATCTCTCTACAAGATCTGAAATATCACTACCCTTGAAGCCATCCAAACAGCATTCACTCTTATGATCCAAGGAGTGAAGCACTTACCAACTGTGAGATGTTCGAGGACTTCAAACTGTACTGTATTCTCTATGAATGAAGAGAGAGAGGTACAGTCATTTATGTCTGGAAAATCCTCAAGTAGAAGGCTCAAACTATGGTTCAAAATAAGGGCCTCCACCCAAAAGAATATGTACCATAGCCTTGGCTATATATGAACTCACTGTACAATAAAAACTTCACATACAGATATGCTACCCCTTTACATACACCAAGACTCACCTCTTCAATTACCTGCAACAAGAGCTCCAAGACCTCAGCAGAATAGCTCTGGAGTTTAAAAAGAGGGAAAAAAAGAAAAGAAAATTAGGCATGTGACAGAGTGAATCACTGTACAACAAAAACTTCACATACTGATATGCAACCCCTTTATGTACACCAAGACTCACCTCTTCAGTTACCTGCAACAAGAGCTGCAAGACCTCAGCAGAATAGCTCTGGAGTTTAAAAAGAGGGAAAAAAAGAAAAGAAAATTAGGCATGTGGCAGAGAGAAATACAGTGCAAACCACCAATACCAGAACAGCACAGATCATTCCAGCTCAAAACCACTCCCAGCCATTCTGGCCCACATTCAATTCAGTCCCTGGTGAGGTTTGGTTTGGAATGATTTGGGAATGAAACAAATGAGGACAGACATAATAAGAAATGACATTTGGGCCCAAACGACCAGCAAACTACCAGAATGGTGAATGTTATGACAATGGAAAGTCCAAGGACCTACCAGGTTACAAGAGCTCTCACTACCACCACAACACCCTCCCACAAGCTACCAAAGAGGCAGGATACGAGCGTCCTGGAATCAGTGGAGGCCCCCTTCTACTGTGCCAACAGCAAAGCAAGATTCATCGAAGAATTAAAAGTATTCAGCCAAGTAAATGACTGCACGAAACTGCTTGGAGGCGCAAACTTGCCAGGAGTTCACAGTTTTCCGTACCTTCAGAGACTTTTCACACTCCCTGGGACTCTGTATTAGTGTTTTCATCATATTTTATTGTCAGTTTTCGCAAACAACAATTATTAACAAGTTCCAAGCCTGACTCACCCGCCATAAGAGTTTGTGTTGTTTACATTAGCCTGGTTACAAGAGAATTGGAGTTGGAACCGATTCAATATGATCCTGTGGTTTTAATTCTATGAACTTAAAATTTTCTCCACGAAAAACTTAGTTTTTCTCTTTTGTAGTCATAAAAGAAACGGCAGTGAACTAATAAAGAAGAACTGGTAAATCGTCACATCACAAAAGACTAACAACTCGCCGCAGAATATCCAACTTACACCCATACGCACCTAGGACAAAACATATAGACTATTTTAATATAGTACAAAATATCTTAGAAAGCATTTCTGCCTTTCTTTCAGTTGAATATAAAAGCTGATATTATATAGTGTGCGCACAGCAATGCGCAGAAACAAACGGCGAAGCATCTCAAAACATTTTTACCAGACCCGTTACTATTCCGCCAGTTTGGGCTAGTTTTGTCCTCCGTAGGTTTACCAAATTAATCAAAAGGACGTTCCATACCACATTACTCCTGAAGCAAATATATATATATATATATATATATATATATATATAGATATATATATATATATATATATATATATATATATATGGGCAGAGTTATACTGGTATCACTCTATTAAGTCTGATTATTGCAAAATACATAATTAGAGAGAGAGAGAGAGAGAGAGAGAGAGAGAGAGGTCTTGTTAGCTTTAGTATTTCACGGTTCCGATCAACTAAAAACTCGTTTTTACACCCAGGTGTTTATACGGTACCTGTAGTCTGAAAAAAATATGAATGTTTGTCAAGAAAGGAATAGGAGAAATTAGGTATGGGATTGATCCAGTGGGGCATTTTTGTTACAGACCGCTCACAATTTATTCTTTCTCACCCCTAGCCCACAATATCGATATCCGTTGTCAAATCGCGTTTGCTGTTTACATAAAATTGGCTAAATTTCCATATTTACAGATGAAAGGAATACTATATAATTTCTCTCTCTCTGTCTCTCTCTCTCCATAGCACTCAGCAGTTAGGTATTGTATTTATAGTTATAATTATTGTAGTAGTTACCTGTACTGTTAACCGCTGGAGAAATTATTTTCCTTCTTTGGAACCTCAGTTTTTTTTTTATTTGGGATTTCAATTTAATTTATTTTGAACTATTAATAACACTCCGTACATCCATCCTCTCTCTCTCTCTCTCTCTCTCTCTCTCTCTCTCTCGACGCGCTCCAGTTTTCCTCTTGTCGTTACCACTATTGCTGCGAATGCCAGTCACAGTCTGATCTGACAATAAAAAGTCAAATTCCGATATACTGCAGTTTGGAAGTAATAAACAGCTCCTTGACGGTGCGTGGTTTTATCAGTATGCTTCTTTATTTTGTAGCTGGAAGTTGTTAAACACTGATTACAGTTTCTTCCGATTTACCATTTTCTTAGCGTTTAAAAGAAAATATTCGATGTAACAAGGTATAGGGTATAGGCCCACTAGAGTGGGAATCAAAGCCATGAACATTGTTTTGATAATAGTAAAAGTAAAAGTGCTCATTAACAGATTACTTAATTTTCATCACTATCCATTTGTTTCGAATCAAGAACGTCGGAAATTTTGCTGTTTAGGGGCTATTTACTGTAAAATGTGGGCGGGATCTTCATTCGGTGTTCTGGCACCACTGCATTTTCGCAGCATCTCTCTCAGTTGTCACTGAGCTCTGTGAGGGAAGGTGTGTGTCAATTGTTCTGTTCTGCGTTTCATATGAAATTTCTTTCATTATGGAACATTTGCACTGATTATACGTCTCCGGTCAACATATTGATGTAGAGTGATCTTGAGCATGATCAGACTGAACTATTGTGTCGGAAAACAGCATGATGATAATAATTAGCCTCAGGGATTGATTGTTGAGAATCTGAGGATTAAATGACCCAAGAGCTTTAACCGAACTCTAACACGATGGTGATCTCCGAACTTGAAAAAAATAACCAGTGACAGTGAGTGAACGTGGTGATACGAAGGAGTTTCAGTGAGCTGGTGTGAGACAGGGCTCGATGTGTAAGATGACTGAGAAGGAAGGAGAGGAGCGGGCGCCGGTGATCGAGGAGACTTCGCAGCTCCTCAATCCCTTCGTCCACCGTCTGGAGCTTGACACCGCTTATGACAAGTTCAAGGTTAGTATTTTAATAAACAATCATGAAATTTCACTGGTAAAACTTGCTCATTGCCATGCTGAATAATGAGAATAGATACCTTGATTGACAACCGTTTTTAGGATGGAACTAGCCGATAAACAAAATCAGACAAGTAGGTTAATAAATTACCATGATTTGTGGTTGCTAGGTACGGACTCATTTGATGAGAATCAGACATACTTAGATTATCTCGTTAAGTCATATATTCTTGTGCTGTGCAAATTGATTCAACAAATTTTAGTAGACCAGCGTATTTTTCCATGTACGGCAGAGATCCCATTTTCCATAACGTGCAATCGGCAAGAATCAGCGTTCAAAAATCTCATGTTTGAATAGGCCTAATGAAACACATCAGTATTTTTACACCCAGTCTCGTTAGGAGTGTCCACAAGTACCGGTAAAGCGCCTCTATGAAAACCTCCCATATATTTAGGTTACTTCTCATTGATTTTGGTTGAATAAAGTAAACCTGCAGTGTTCTTTCTTAGATCAAAGGTACAAAATCACAGTTGCGTAGGTTACATGTAATACAGCGACATAGTGTGAGAAAAAGTTCGAGTGAGTGGGTGGAATGTGTGTAAAGGCTATCTTAAGAGTTCATGAGCTGGTGAGTGTCTGGTTAAAAATTAAAAGGTAGAGTAATTAGTGTGTGTGTGTGTGTGTGTGTGTGTGTGTGTGTGTGTGTGTGTAAAAGAGTGATTGAGTGTGAGTACATGACAACGTGCGTAAGTGGCCTGTGAGTCATAGTTTAGGAGATGAGCGAGGTACCGTATGTAATCATGGTAATTATGATGGCGGTGACAGTGAGAGAGAGAGAGCGCAGGTGAGTTAATGAGTGTGAGAAACTGAGAATGAGTTTTTATAATCTGCTGCTCTTTTCTTCCTCTTGCGTATTTTTTTTTTTTTCTAATATCGCTACGAAGGTAGTACCCTCTCCCATGAATGGAATAGGCCTTCAGATCTCACAGGTGGGGTCTCACCACATAAAGCATTTATAAAAGGAGTGGACTCAGAGGTTTTTCGTCTTATCAACTCTCATAGATTCCCTTCAGCCTCACTAGGCTACGCTGCAGTGTAACATACTGGTCTACTGACATCCCGATCCACTTCCATAGTGAAGTAGCCGGCAGAAGTGGCAGTCATGTACCCAGTTCCAGTCAAGTTAGATGTGCTTTTGAAACCAGTGCTGGTTTTTTCCTGGGAACCTTGAGCTGAATTATATTTGAGAGCTCCGTAATGTAGTATATACCCTATCTGCATTTTACCTAATGGTGATTAAGTCCACATAAACATCACACTAATAGTCATTAATATTACATTCTGTAGCTATACACTATACATACAGGTACGAAATGTCGTTTGTTCTTGGTTACACCTGCTGTATAAAAAACGTTATTTTCTTTCACAATTGTCTAACTACATTTGATCTTATCAAATTAATTTCGGGTATAGTTTTCTTCTTTTCTTGTTCGAGGTCCCTTACAGGCACAGGGAGCCCCAAGCAGCCGCTTGTATCCAGAACCAGCCCTGCTTGAAACACCGCGCGTTCGTAATATGCCATGCATGTTACGGACGTACGGTATTGTGTAATCGGGTTGCTTGTTCTGATTCAGAACATCAGTGGCTGCCATATATTTGGACTTGGAAACTGTATGACAGTGTCTGTGATATTGCAAGCATTAACTAGATCAGACGCTTTGTAGCCAGTGTACAGTCGGGTGACAGGTTCTTAATATTTCCACCACTTCCCATTTCACTGTTGGTTAATATTTCTAAACTGAGAGCGGCGTGGCGTGTTCCTCTGTCCACAGGTGATTCTTTGTGATACAGTGTTTCAGGAAGGAAAACGAAGGACACGCCCAAAGTGTGATGTAGACGCAGTTAAATACAACTCTTATCCTTGGCCGTATAATTGTCAGCATTCGTAGCTTGCATAATGCCTGGTGTGATCCTTATAAGATGTGGTACAGGGCCCTGCCCATGTGTTTTGTTTATTTTTTCCTGAGGAGAATGGCCTGCACCAACTTCATACCGGTCAGATGACTGTGTTAGCGACTCATCTGACATCTACAACCATTAAATGTACGGTATCGTACCTTAATATTCAGTTACACTTGAGAGTGCCAAATATCACTTACCGTAACTGAGCTTCCTACCGTACCCTTTTTCTGTTATGTTTAAGGCTAGGTATTGGCGGTGATAACAAATGAGTAACTTTGAGGGCATGTGGTTGATCCCGACTGAAGCAGGTATGCACTGGACTCAGAAGCAACAGAGAACAGAGAGTAGCAGGAGTTTTATTCTGAGTGGTTTTTGAGGTTTCGTAAAGCCTATACCTTATTTATTTATTCTGCACATTGCAGCTCAGCATCAACGTGCATGCTATTGATGCAAACAGTGGCAGTACTAAAGGGATATAAATAAGGTTTCGTAACGTACAAGTGTATGTTTAAGGTGTAAGATGCAAAATAAATCGCTGAGGAAGAAGTGCAACGAGGTTCCTAAACAACCTACGGTAAATTACTGTCGTACGTGTGAACTTAAACATTTACGTGAAACTTATACCAGATATTGCACACTTACTGAATTCTCAAGCATTTTACGTGATATCTGTAGAATGATTTTGTGGAACTTAACAAGAGTGGCTCTAGGGGGATTTCGAAGTGTAAGAAACGAATCTCATTTTCCTTTCAGGGTTCAGTTTATTGATGATTAGGCCTATGAGGAAAAGAGTAGCTACATGATTGACTTCGACATTCGGTCCATAGTCGTGACATTTTTATTGGAAAAAAAATTGCAGGGAAGCTCATTTAGTAAGAAAGCCCTCGTTTTCTTTAATCTCTCTCTCTCTCCTCTCTCTCTCTCTTCTCCTGATACTCCCTGATCCAGAAGCACTAGTACATGGGTAGGCTACTCTCCGCCCGCATTAACGACCTATAATTGCCTTCTCTCCATCTTTAATAGAGATGAACACTACAATACTAGTAACGAAAAAGTGCGCTAAAATTGATGTAGAACCGCAGTACGGGTAGTCTCATTTTGTCATTAAGCACCGGGAATTGAGCTGCAGAAATAAAAAAGCAAACGCCAAATTAACCCTTTCCGTCCGGTGACGTACGGTATTATTTTTTTTTTAGTTTCTTTCAGGTGATTTTATTAAACTTGAGAAATTTTGTATTGAAGGGTTAAAGAAGCTATATCCAACCCCGCCAGTTCGAAGTATTTCCTAAGCTGAATGAAATCGTCTGGAGATAGAAAGAATGTAATGAAAAGGCTAATGAAGGCAATAAAGTTATCTTGGAAAGCTTCTACATTGAATGAAATCGTCTGAAGAAAACAGAAAATATAATGAATGGGTTAACGAAGGCTAAATCTATCCCCTCAGTTCTAAGTGTCTGCAAAGTTGAATGAAATCGTCTTGAAATGGCAAGAATAAATAGTAAAAAAAAAAAAAAATTGACCGAAGGAAAGGTGGTGAATCGTCAGGAAAGACAGGGGAAACCATTATAAAGTTTTCCTCGTATCCCAATGCTTTCATGTAGGCTACCTTTTTTGCCTCGGCCTTCGGCGACAGCTTTCACCAGTGTTGTAGTGAATTGTAAATAAAGAATAAATTAAAAAAAAAGAATCTAAGTTTATGGTGAGAGTTTATGATGGAATTGTCAAAGGAAAAATGTATTGACATTCTTTATGTACAAAGAAATAGCCATCTTCCCGGTTCCTTGTGAAGGAACTTTCCTCTCGAAACATACCGAGAATAATGTACTTCTAATGCGTTTTTCAGCTAGTTTTACTTTTTCGCTGTGTATTCGTCAAACTTTGGAAAGATAGGCTTGCTTGTTTCTGTGCCTGTATATCATTCTACATTGAACAGGGTGTACATTATATTGAGGAGATTCTGCGATGTGCTCCTTCCCTTGTGTTGGTAAACTTTTGGTTCACCCTGAATTGTGCTCCGGCTCTTTGCGTGAGTTTTTTTTTTTTTTTTTTTTTGGGGGGGGGCCTCTAATTACGCGTCTGCTCTTCGTCGTTCATTATACAATCGTAATTTCCCTGCTTTTTTTTTTGGGGGGGGGGTATTTGTATATGAGGGAGGGGGTGAGTTGGGGGAGGGGAGTCAAATGGTGGGTGACAGAGTGACTTGGAGGCGTTTTGTCTGCGGCCACCCTTTGCGGGATTAGGGCGTCGGGCTATAGATAGATAGATAGACATTATAATATGTGGCCCATTCAAACTTTGACAGAGGAGAGGCATTTCTATTACCGGTATGTTCTTCGTGCTTTGTATATATATATATATATATATATATATATATATATATATATATATATATATATATATATTCTAGCTGCAGGTATCTTGAAAGACTGTCCATTATACTATCATCCCCATCTACTGTATGCGCCGACAGTGTAAGGGAAAAAAGTACCGTACCCCGGTATATATAGTTCATTTTAACGTGGTGGAAGTTTTTGTTACGGTATTTAGCAGCTCATTTTCCGTCCCTCATTCGCTGAATAAAACAGTACTGCGACCGAATATTCTTTCCACTGAACTTTTTCGTAACTAGCACCATGTTCAGGGCCAGATCCAGCACTTTGGAAAGGGAGGGGGGGCATGATTCCCGGCAGAATTATCTAATGCATGTATCTAAACAATTAAAAAAAAAATAAAATGTACTTCTGGTATAACTTGCATTAATCATAGAAGTACAAGGATATAAAAGAATCAGGTGCAGTAAGAAATTGATATCATATTTGGAAAATAACGTTGTTCCTTCAGTCTGCAGTAAGTAATCATCGGTCAGACGAAAATAGGGAAGCGTACGCCCCCTACGCACACCTAATCCATGTATGAATTCTAATGTTAAAATCTTGTTTAGCGCAGCATTCAAGACGGAGAGATGGCAGTTTTACGCATATTTAAGGTCTACAGAGTAGCCTGTAATGCTTAGAATTATGTATCATGGTGGAAGAGGTTTGATATAGATTTTAGCCTAGTATGAATTCTCTCTCTCTCTCTCTCTCTCTCTCTCAGCAACAACAACAACAACAACAAAAACGTAAAAAAGTGAGTCGGTCACAAGGACAGCTTTGCACACGGCCGCCTTGCCTCCGGGGTGAAAACGTAACAAAAGGCTTCCCAGACAGAGCCTGGCGGAATGTCAACAACCGCGGCAGAGCACTAGGATAGCCGGAATAGCCGCTAGTGTGCTGAAATGTGGGGGAAGGAGAGCGTTACAGAATTTGCGCACACGAAATAGCCTGCTGCTTTTGTGGTGTCAGGAATTCGCTGACTTTTTTTTTTTTTTTTTTTCATTATATTAAGACTTAGAATTCGTGGCTTTTGATGATATTGCGCCTCAGTTGAAATTTTTACAAACTTGTAATAGTTCTACATGAATAGGGCTAAGGTAGCTTGAAATTTGTAAAGCGTCGTTTAGGAAAGTTTTGATAGGAATATAGGCTGGTGTTACTCCAGAAAGTTTCTTTAGTTGTTAGGGACATGTAAATGAATTATGTAAACATCTCCGTGGGTTCTGCTTAAAATGCTTCGTAAACAGAAGCGTTTAGATTGCTTGTACAGGGTACATGGACGCGCCATGTATCTTTTCAATAGATTGACCCACCTGGTAGCCTGTATCGTAATGCAACTCGCATAGCCTAGTCCTAGTGCTGGGTTTAAGCCGATCTTTTCATTTCCCTGGTCTCGCAGCGTGAGGGAGACCAAAGACCTCTCGCTTTTGCCAACAAATAAAAGTACGGTAGGATGTAGACTATCGGTAGCTGATAAGGAGCTATCCTAGAGGCATGTACCGCATAGCTGTTATGTGATTAGGCTTCAGAGGATCATTCAGAAACTGCGTACCGGTAGGGAGAGATTTTTCAAACCATTTGAACTAGGTAGCTACAGAAGCTATTCGACAGAGGTGGAGTGCTAGATACTCCACGCTGTAGGCTGTATAGAACACTAGTGTCAAAGAAAATAAAGGTTTGCCCCCTGCATCTGACCCCCTGTCTCATTGACTAACCATTATATATATATATATATATATATATATATATATATATATATATATATATATATATAATTTATATGTATGTATGAATGTATATATATATACAGTATATAGATAGATAAATATATATATAGATTATAGAGATCTGTCTATCTATCTATATCTATATCTATCTGTCTATCTATCTATCTATCTATCTATATATATATATATACCATACACACACACACACACACACACACACACACACACACACTCTATGTACCGTACGTAGTGGGCAGTCTTGTTGTCCAGAACGATCGGTGAAATCAGCCAACTAAGCGTTGCTCTCGCAGACCATTCATACTTGGAAGACAACTGTTAGAAATTTTCGGACTCAACCGGCACTTAGCACATCCCAGGTAACATAGGCTGTGTCATGGCATGGCTTATGCAGCGGTCGCCATTTCCGGCATAAACATTACACCGATTTGTCTTACAGCAGCTTGTTACTAATTTTTGTGCTTCGTTTATTAAACTTATATTCGTTTCAGAATGATATGTAGAATGATTCACAACACATGATTTCCGTGAGAGGCGTATATACTGTATATAACTCATATCCCACCCTTTCTGTTCCGGTGGCTACTGGCACATATTACCCAACCGTACAGCGTACAGTGAATGGATGGTCAACATACCTCGTGTTTGTGCTGCACTCTTAAACCTTCTCACCTCGCCATCAATACCTTGCCAGCTACAGTCGGAATAATTTATAGCATGATTGTCGATGTCGATTTTATTGGGATATTTTGCTGCACGTGTTGAATAGCCTACTTTCGGTACCTTTAGTGGTGGCTGCATTAATAAAAATGGTGGAACGGACGTATGTGAACTAAACTTCTGTAGTAGAAATTATGTACAGTAAATGAACACGCTTATAGCTCACTGAATATCTAATTGTCACACACACGGGTTTTATTCGCCCCTGTTCAGAGTACAACTCCCATGTGTGGGGAGGCTCCTCACATACAGCTCCTCTCAATAGGGTGGAGTCAAAGGCTTTTCGTCTTATCAACTCCTCTCCTCTTACTGGCTCCTTTCAACCTCTGTCTATTCGCCGCACTGTTGTATCTTTATCTCTTTTCTGTCGCTACTTCAGTGGTCACTGGTCCTCTGAACTCTCTGCTTGCATCCCTCCACCTCTACGGCGGGTGCGTAGCACCTGTCTTGCAACAAATTCTCATCCCTTTTCTGTCCAACTATCTAATGCAAGAGTTAACCGTTACTCCTAGTCCTTCATTTATGCAACAGGTCAACTCTGGAACTGTCTCCCTCTGTCTGTATTTCCTACTTCCTATGATCTCCAGTCTTTCAAACGCAGTGTGTCCAGGCATCTCGAAATGAACGGATCTTGAATTTGGCTCTCTTGTATTAGTTGTTTTTTTTTTCTTGGAAGGAACGGTTGCGGACTCCTGTCCTTTGGTTCCTTCTTTCTTGCACACACACACACACACACACACACACACACACACACACACACACACACACACACACACACACACACACTTATATACACCGCTCGCTGGTGCAGTGGTAACGTTCTCGCTTGCCATCTGGTAGACGGGAGTTCGCGCCTCGCTCAGGTTGCGAAAAGTTTCACTGACGAAGTGGGTGGTTACTGTCCCCCTTGAGCAAGGGGACGGGTGTGTGGGTGTGTGAAGGTCACAGCCTTGCCCTTAGATCGGACTATATGAGCTCTCAGCTCCCTTCCGGGAGGGTAAAAGCTGACGATCACGACCATCAAGTGATCCTGACCGACCCGGTGAATTACATGCATAAATACATGCTGTTCATTGATAATGCAGTACCGGGTATATATCATATACGTTACTGGTACATATGCCGTGTATAATAATGCATGATGTACGGCATATAGCCTAAGTACTGGTTGCAAGTGATAATTACCGCACATAAAACAGCTACTCACAAGATAAAGTTTTAGCCTACCCCCGTCACTGCAGCAACCGCCACCCCCTGTCCCTGGGGTGGTCGTCCAGTGGAGGGTAAATACAGGCAGGGTAATGATCTTGGCATTCTTTTGGTAACGCATAAAACGTTCAGCGTACTAATGCATAACACCAGAATAACATCATCAAGTATATACGGTACTGCCTGATATCACCAGCCAGCACATCATCTGTCAAGTCGTGATCGTCCAAACACAGGCGGGGTGATGGTGTTGGCACTGTTTGGTAACCCGTCACAGGTTCAATATACTCATTCATCGGTCGCAAATGCCATCAAATGTAGACTCTCTCGTTACCACTACAGCTGCCACGCATTCTGTCCTTGTTAGTGTTGGCACTCTGGCGCCGCAACGCATCAAAGTTTCAACCCACTCGTTCATAGGACGAAAATATCTTTCACACGTAGGCTGCCTCATTACCATTGCTGTGGTCATGTCCTCTGTGTCTGTGTGCCGGTAGGTCGTCCACTGGTGCGCAAAACACTGACTGGGTGGTGATTTTGGCACTCTGGTAACGGATCACAGGTTCAGCGTACTCATTCATCGGTCAAAATTAACATCTTCGAATATACAGTAGACTGTCTCATCTTTACAGCGACACGTAAGCGACTCCTCTTGTGGGGTCGTCCAGTGGTGAGCAGAACCCAGGCAGCGTGATGGTCTTAGCACTCACTGGTAACCCATCACAGGTCCAACATACCATACCAGTTGACAAGACGAAAATAACATCTTTAAGTAAATACCATCACCACGCCAGCCGCTACATCCTCTGTCCTTGCGGGGCAAAATACAGGCGAGATGGTGGTCTGGGAAGTCTGCTAATACATGACCAGTTCAACGTACACATCCATAAGACTAAAGTAACATCTCCAAGACCCGTGTTATCGTGAACTTAGGAGGGTTTCTGGCACTTCTGAGTGACATCAAGAATGTTACACTTCAATACACACGTTTATGCTGAGTATATCTCTTGAAAACGGACACTGATTAAAAAAAATATCGAACGTAAGAATAGGTTACTAACAGGCCATATGCAGAAATAAATTACGATTTTAGGTGTGCCGTCACTATAGCAGTCTCCGTCGTAACTTTTTTTTTTCTCTCTCTCAGGAAGAACTAGACACATTAGAATATTATTGCACTTCCCTGCCTTAACATTCCTGCAAAACACAAAGACTTAAGATTTTAATTAATATCTGTGAAAGGTGCTTGTACTCTCCTTGGCCATCCTACGGAAACAAATTATAGTTACGACATGAAATTGGTTGTATGTAGGCTATGTTGGTGAATCTGGGTCATGGTCTTGGCACTTGTGGGGAGTCAACCCTTGTGTTTCTCAGGGCCATAGTATTCTAGGTAGCATAGAAGGCTTCGCATCACCTCTTCCTTGGCTATTTATTTTGCTTATTACATGTTAGTATTCTCTTTTATATCTATACTATTGTTTTAATATCGACATAGTTTTCATCAGTAACATAAAAGGTACTGAGGTGTGACTGCAGAATAACTCGCTAAGGAAGATGTGTTAGGAATCTGCAGAGCACAAAGTACGACCCTCAAAAATCTCTCCTCCCCCAACTGCACGTGTAGCTACATCTCTGGCTTAGGAGAGTGCGCGTGGGTGTGGACAAGCTCCCAGATTTTTCCGTAAAATTTTGAGGCATGTGAAGACGATAGAATATACGGTATATGTCTGATCTTTCTGTATCGGTGCCGCCCCCACTGTGGAATGTAGGATCCAGACTGTGTTATTAACCAATTGGACCTGAGATGTCATTTTCAGTATACTCTTGTCTTTTCCTAAAAATTTTTTATTCAGACTGGGATAGACATTTTCGAACTGAGATGATTAGAAAAAGCCTTAATAAATTCCTTAGGATATGAGAGACTTTTCCTAACTTGCGCAAAATCATCTGTCGGCAGCAAGAAAGAAGTACCGGTAAGAAGCATGTCAGTGATGTCACCGGGAGTTAAGGGGTTAAAACAGAGACCACGAAGATGTAGACAAGCTCTTAGTTTTTCGCGATAATTTCAGAAGCTTGTGATTATGAATATTACATGGCTCACCTATTTGTGTCGGTGCTGCCCTACGCTATAATGTGGGATGCAGGCTGATTTTATCCAACATTAACAAGAAGTTTCATAAATAAACGTCAATATTTAGGAGGTGGAGGGGGGATTGCATACACTCGCCTTCTCTGTTTTTACTCCTTTAGTGTATTTGTGTCTATTTTCATTTTGTTTGACCTACCTTCAGATGACTTTATTTAGTTTAGAAGAGGCTTTTCAAACAGGAGTTAGGTCAGGTTAGGTTAGGTTAGGTTAAATTTATTTTTTCCATCGCTACTTTGAGGTCTTCTTGAGCTATCAGAATAAAATAGTCTGATAGTAGCGAGAATTTATTTGAAAACACTTCATCAGATTGAAAGGGGTTTATGATACGGCCCAGAGTATATACCGTATAAAAAAACTGTTGCAAGGAGTCCTGCTTCTGTTTCTTATAAGTCTCTCTTCCTTCTCCCCCGCACTCATTTACTCCGCACACTACCATACTTATTACACATCAACAGCAGTTGTTGTTCTATGACCTTCAGATGACGAGAGACCATTTACATCATTGTTACACATTATTATTATTATTATTATTATTCTTTGTCGTAGGTGGGGGCGCCCACCATCCACCCACTCGATGTCGTGCTGCTCTGGGTGTCTGCGCATTGCTCTCTTCCTTCCTTCCTCTTCTGTCTTTCTTCCTTTCATTCGTTCCTCATCCTTCTGCCTACGGGTGACTTTAAATTTCCTCTTCTGTGTTTTTTTCCCTCATTCATTCCTCTTCCTTCTGCGTATTGGTGACTCTACACTGAGTGACAAGCCAAATGGTTTCCTGTAGCCTACACCAGGAAACTATTTCATATGCTGGGTGGTAACCCATATAACCAAATTATGGCGCCTGGTGGTTTAGTGGGTAATTAGGGCACTCCAGTCGGATTGAGCCTGTGTAGGCTATCTAAGGGGTGGTAGGGACTTACTGCACACGTAATGTCACCCAGGGATGAGTGAGGCTGGTCCCTCTCATCGTAAATGTCAGGACCAATTTTGCCCAGCCCCGGGTTCCTACGCATCTCATGGGACAACATAGGATCGGATGATGGATGGATGGATTATGATGATGATGATGATGATGATAATGATGATTATTATTATTATTACTGATATAACTACCTGTTAATTCTTCCGAGCCATGTGATTTAGGCTTCGTATTTTGCAAGGGATATAAGGAATAAAATGTGTTCGTTTTGTTTACCGTATGTAGTTACTGACGTGAATTATTAGGTAGTATTTTAATGAGTGTAATTCCTGTGTGTTACGATTTTGTGCACGAGGCCACGACATCCAAATTATGATGAAGGTAACTGCCATCGACCCCTGCTTATGAAAAAGGGTTAACACTTCTGGCAAATAACATCCTAGAGTGCTTCCGGGATAGCACAATATACAGTGTGCCAGTATGATACCGCCTACACAACATAGTCTTAATGCACAGAGAGAGAGAGAGAGAGAGAGAGAGAGAGAGAGAGAGAGAGAGAGAGAGAAAGAGAGAGAGAGAGAGAGAGAGAGAGAGAGAGAGACGCCTTAGCTGGGCCTAACCTAATTCTGGTGAGTGGGTAGTTGATTACACACACTTCGGTCGGCTGTCTGTATCTTGTTTCATATTTCCTCCCGGTACAACGAATCTCTAAATAGTATTGGCCAGTGTAACTTAACCTTTAAATGGTAGGTTAATCTGGTCTTGCTATAGGTTACTTTGTCTTTCTTAATTGTTGGCTACCCTGGTACAGCGAATCTATTGGCCGGTGTAACTTAACCTTTAAATGGTAGGTTAATCTGGTCTTGCTATAGGTTACTTTGTCTTTCTTAATAGTTGGCTACCCTGGCACGTTTATCACTACTAGGTAAGGTCGGTGGTAGGGAGTTTTGCTTACCCACCTTTAAATGGTACAGTTGGAGCTTATCTTTAAATGGAAGCTTAATTGTTCTCTCCTGTAGGCAACTTGGGCACTTATCTCTTAATGGGTTTTTGTATTGGATATTTATCTCTTAAGTGGTAGGATATTGTGACATCAATACATGGTAAAGATTAATGTAGCTTATCTTTATATTGTAGGTTAATGTCTATTATAGGTCAGGCAGCAGGTACTAAAGTTCTTACCGGTATCTGTAACTAGTGTACGGTACGTTCCGTCTAATTGGTACAGACTAATGTAACATCTTTAAATAGTAGGTTAGTGTGGTTATTGACTTCTTTGGGTCCAGCGGTACGTACGGTATCTCTAAATTATAGTTCTTTTAATTTAACTTCGTCCAGATTTCAGTCCTTTTGCAGCCTGTTACGTAGTTCAGTGGCGGAATCACACAGTACTCTGGCTTTACTCGTATATATACGTATAGTTTCCATAGCACTTCTTCGTGACTAGCATCTTATTCAAGTGTTTATTTCATGCTCCAGTTTCGTATTCAAGATGGAGGGACCGCAATTTCAGGCCAAGTTAGAGTAAAAAGGGTACAGGAGCCTACCTACTTCTTAACTTTTACCGTGAGATGCCAGGTTGATATGAAAATAAAACTGTTTGCGAGGAAAAGGCTTCTTGCCAGATCGTGTGCCAAGGAATGCATAGCTTAGGCCTGGAGAAAGAGAAAGCTATAGCCCATGGAGCTTTGAACGAGCCCGTACCCCTACAGTTAGCTGGGTGTGGTGCCAAGGTAGGCTATTTCTGTCTGTCTATCTGTCTGTCTGTCTGTCTGTCTCTCTCTCTCTCTCTCTCTCTCTCTCTCTCTCTCTCTCTCTCTCTTAGAATCCTTACCGGTAACTAATTCCGTGCCTCCATAGCGTGGCTTACTGTTACCATGCTGGATTTTTATTTTATTTTAAACGGTTCAAAAAGACTGTTTTTTGTTTTCTTTCATTGTTTATATCGGCGTTCGTGTTGCCAAAACAGTGAATGATGATGGTGGTGGTGGTGGTGATGATGATGATTATAATGATGATGATGATGGTGATGATGATGATGATGATGATGATGATGATGATGATGATGATTTTAAGGTATCCCATTTTAGCTATCATCCCATTCCGTGCCGGTAATATTTCATGTGATTATATCGCTATTATGGAAGCTGACATACCGTATTGTTCATATCTGTCTGCTACCAAGACAGTGATGTAGTGTAGCTAATACGATAAATTGTCCCATGAACTGAATTACATGGCTAACCAATTGCTGGGTATTTATTCATTGCCATTGAGTATTCATGAGGTTATGCTTGATAAGTTATATAGTAGTAATAGTGATGATAATAATGATAATGTTTCTCTTGTTGCAGCTGGTGTTCATGTCAATCTTCGTGCTGCCTCTCCGTGTGCTGGGAATCATCATATGCCTCCTGATCGCCTACGTCCTGGCCACGGCTGGGCTATGGGGGCTGTCCAGGGAGGAGCTCGCTGCCAAGCCCATGAGCGGGTGGCGTCGGTAGGTCTATGTAAACACCTAGTAAACGCAGGCCTTTTTTTCCAGGCTTTTAAAAACATCTTGTAAACACTGTGCCTTTTTTTCTGAACGTCTTGTAAACATTGTCTCCGTTTTTTAATATATTGTAAACACCGACTCCTTTCTTTTAAACATCTTGTAAACGCCGTCCTTTTTTTTTTTTTTTTAACATTGTAAACACTGACTTCTTAAAAAAAAAAAAGCTTGTAAACGCTGCCTACCATTTTAAAACATCATATAAACGCCGCCTGTTTTTATTTTAAGTATTTTCTGAGCACCCGCTCGTTCTAAACATCGTGTAAAACATTTCGTGAACACAACCTCATCTCTGAAACCACTTGTACCGCTTTCTTTCTCCTAAGCGCCTTGCAAACACTGTTTTGTTTTTTTTGTTTTTTTTACTCCTTGTGCCAAGGCGTCTTTATGGCACTAAGCAGCTGACACCTCGTTTTTTTTTTTCCCCTGATATTAAGGGTCTGATTTGGTTAGCTGACCTATCTGATAGTAGGGTCTGATTTGGTTAGCTGACCTATCTGATACACAGTATTCCATTAATTTTCTTTACTGGTAGTGATGTTATTGTTTAGAAGGTTTGTTTTTGTATTCAGGTTCTCATGCTAAGCTGGCCATATGCGTCGACTACTGGTTATATACTCGTACTGTAGTGTGATATTTGCTATGTTAGAAAATATTAGGCCTGAAAAATGCCCGACTCGGCCGTGTTTGTGTATCATTGCGTGGTTGTGTTATTGTACTTGTTAATTATTAGCTGTAGTAGAAAACAGTCCCCCCAAAAAAAACTGTGAATGCCGTGTTTGTGTGCCGTGGTGTGAGTGAGTGGGGGTTAGTTGTTGTGTTAACCCCAGTGTGAGGTGTGGGAGAGGAGCAGGTGTGGTGTGTGTGCTGTCGTCAGCCTTAGCCCATACCTGCCCCTGCTCTCACCTCTGTGTGCTGATGCTTTACTCAGGTAGTTTCTTCCTTTATTTATTTTTAACCCCTATATTCCTACACTCACTCTGTTAGTTTCTTCTTTTTTTCCATAATTTTACTTCATTTAACTTCTCTCTGGTGACGTCTTTTTTTTCCTATTACCTCAATATGGTTTTAGTTAACTTTAGGGAAACATCCCACTGAAGAGTTGAGAAATATCACCAATAAACTCCTTCCACCGTGAAATTGTCTCCTTCTAGGTAAGTGGAACAGTCTGGTGGGTAGCAGGAATAACTGAAAAAAACGTCTTCGGTTTGGAAAGATTAATATTTCAACACAAACTTTTCATTTTAAGCTTTATTATTTGTTGCGAGTCACTAACCCTTATTTTCAGTGTATTGTCGAGATTAGAAAAGGTTAGTGTAGTTTCCATATGAGCATGTGCAACTTGTTATGCTTGTTCACAGAATTTAGTTAACTATTTTTTTTTCTTATTATAGTGAGAGATAAGTCGTGGGTAGAACAGGAATGTTTAGGTTCTAGCAGGTGAGCGGCCTCTTACCGCCCCCCCCCCATTTTAATTACGCCAGACACTCCAAACGACCTAGACAGGTGAGGTGAAAAGGGGGTAAGGGGGCAGCTTGGGAAGAGGGGTCGCCGCTTCCTGTTATAATAGATGTTTCAGAATACATGAGCACTGCTTATAATATGTATCGGTACATACATGAACACTGTTTATGCCAGTTTAATACAAAAAAGTGTGTATTTAATATATGCTGGTAGGCTCATGAGTATTTCTTATTTCTATTAATACATAGGAGTACGCTTTATGTTTTTGCCAGTATAATCGTGAGCACTGTTTCTCTCTCTGTCTACAGTATATACCGGTATACACGTGTCCACTGTTTCTATTAATTTTGCAGCAGTGTATTGGTTTTGTATATTGCTGGATAGCCTACCGGAAACGATTATGTATAAGCTCATCATATGCGCATAATTATAAAATTTAACCTTTGCCAGATAGTGTAAAATGTGGAGTTACTTATTTTACTAGCTAATTTTAAGGTAATTAACACATTAAGGCCCATGTCAGAATCACAGGTGTTACGTACGGCTATGGATTCGTGGAGGAGTAAATCAGTTTATTTTATCGAGCAGGGCAAGCTGTGTGTGTGTGTGTGTGTGTGTGTGTGTGTGTGTTTTGGCATTTTTTTTATACTGCATCGACTGAGTAAATGGTACAGTTATTAATCAGTTTATTCTCTCCGACAAGGAGAATATGTTTTCACCCCTGTTTGTTTGTTTGTTTGTATTTTAGCAGTATTACCCAAAAACTAAAACAGAGATTTGAACCAGATTTGGTGGGTAGATAGCCCATGTCCCAGGGAACAATCGATTAACTGTTGGGACCGATCCGGATCGTATTACAGATTCTGAATCCGGAAAACACTTTTTGCGAAATCCTAATCAGTGATGAGATAACCCAAGTACGCGTCCATACGTTTGCAAGAACAAGTACTGGCAACATGTGAACAACACGTTAACGAACAAGCTGCAGACATGGTCGGGACAACTGCGTCCAGACCACGTCGGCAGCATCATGATGAAGTATCAGCTGCCTCCTATGGACACATTCATCTCATCACCTCTGTTGCCAGTAAACTCGAAGCTGCACTGAAACATCTTTGCGTACATCTGTCCAAATACTGCTGCACAAAATTATGCATCCAAGCATGTTGCCAGCTGTGTTATCAACGCATGTTCCAGGGCTCGTGTGGACGCGACCTGACCCATTATGAAGAGTGGTCTGGAAATTACTTTGTCTTTATCGGAAAGATGCGCTCCACTGAGTGCCCTTCTAGTTTTATCGTGTTATTGCAAAGAGAATCGTGTGTGTGTGTGTGTGTGTGTGTGTGTGTGTGTGTGTGAGGAAGGTATATCCAGTGGCTTTGAAATTACCTCGCCGTCAGTCTTTTAGTGGCAAAGGATGTGAAGTCAAAAACAGACTAAAAATGTTGCAGAGAGAGCGAGAAGGGAGGGGGGGACAGGAGCAACATTTTCGACTTGTTTTTGACATAACATCCTGTCTTTCACCACCAACGGATTAGTAGATGGTTTGGTTATCTCATAGCCACCGGATATACCTTCCTGACACACACACACACACACACACACACACACACACACACACACACACACACACACACACACACACACACACACACACACACACACACACACACACACACACACACACACACACACACACACACACACACACACACACACACACACACACACACACCTGCTTACTGCATATACATACGTCCCTAGCGCAGTCATGCCAAATGATGTCCGACACTTCTCTGCCGGCTGTTGTATTGGAAAGTGTTACATGATTTATCCTAAAGCGATAGACATGTGGCCAGACAACAAAATGGTATGTGAAGGAATTATATTGTGAGTTGTTTGGTGAGGCATAAGAAATATGGAAGGCAGGACGCAATGCTGGCAGAGGATTGACTGTGAATTTTTACTCATGGCTGTACATTGGTTAACTGTTGTGGCTGCTGTGATGAGAGTGACAGTGGAGCGTTTATTATGATGGCAAAGTGGGCTGGATAATCTAGGTACAATTTTTGCCTCCGCCAAGGAGTTTGTGTTTTACCCCGCGTTTGTTTGTTTATTTGTCGGTTTGTTTGTCTGTCTGTCTGTTGGGAGGCTTACTCACAAAGTTATGAACAGATTTTGATGAAATTTTTGGAAGGGTGGGCCGTGGGCCAAGGAAGAAATGATTCAATTTTGGCCAGGATCCGAGTCCGAATTTTGAATATCCCCCACAATATCTCCAATAGTTCTCAGTGAATTTCAATGAAATTTTTTTGGAAAGGTGGGCCAAGGACCAAGAAAGAATTGATTTAATTGTGGGGGAGATCCGCATCCGGATCCGGATTCTTTTTAGTAGCATTGTCATTGGCGGAGGAATGCTCTTTCTGAGCGCTTTCTAGTTCGTGGATAAATCGTGACACAGAAGTTAACTCGTTCTGTGGAGGGATAATAAAGCGTGCATTATAATGGTGATATGGCGTGTTTGTGCTGCACTTTCCGCGTGATTGTGTGTGTGTGTGTGTGTGTGTGTGTGTGTGTGTGAGAGAGAGAGAGAGAGAGATGTAGGCTACCGGTATATCTTATCGTGGGTGTCGCCGCGGCTGATTGCTTTGTGGCCGGCCCTTCACAGCACGTGTTTATCGTCCGTCCTGGGGCGGGGAGGGGGTGGAGGAGGCAAAAGGTGTGACTCTCCTGTTCGTCAGCGGTGAGATTGAGGGTTACTTTCGCGTGGTGGCGCCGATAAGGGCAGATCAGGTGCCTGGTTATGCAAACGTCCCACAACTACTGCCCTGACCGCTATGTTGGACTCAACATACTCCTGCAGTCCACCGGGTTCACATTTCAGATGAACCTGGGGCAGCAGTAAGAACAACACTTCTGGACGCTGATATAATTTGGGGTTTATTCCTATTGTAATATCTGGGGTGAGGATGGGGAGGGTTTTCTAAGTGTCAGGGTCCAGTGCATCTGTTTTCTCGCGTACGAGTTATTATTATTATTATTATTATTATTATTATTATTGTTGTTGTTTTTATTATTATTATTGTTATTATTATTATTATTATTATTATTATTATTATTATTATTGTCTATGATTTACGGAGAACGTGAAAGTAATTGAAACAGAAATAGCATGATAAAAAGTTATAAGGCACGAACATTATAATCTTGTCTGCTCATCTGGCGACAGCTTTTGCCACCACAATGGTGATGCTGTAGCATATCTCGTTTTCTTACCGTGGTGCTGCAGTGGGACGCCTTCATGTGGTGGCACTGTATAACCGGGCGGCTCAACTGCCCGGTTATACAAACGTTCCTCAGATCCCTCCCTATCTCCCAGAAGCGAGCCTTGGATTTAAGGGGTAAAGACAGATATGGGTTCTTTGTTTTCACCTGAAGGAACTGGACCGCTCTGACAACTGGAATACAGAGTCGTGATTGCATAAAATTCGATGAACCCTAGTTATAGTTTACGGTAGTAATGAGTCTCCATGGTGAATAGTCAGACCAGCCGTCCAGTCTGACGACACGACCAGAGTGAGCTAAAGAAAAGAGAGAGGGGGGATTCTTTGTTTTGTGCAAAGAAATTAACTTGACCAGCACGAATAAATTACAAAAATACGCTAAAAGGGAGTTACATTTCTTTGCATGGTCCAAAAAAATTATTATTGCAGCAAAATTAAACTGCAAAAATAGGTAATCATAGTGAACGGGGGATTATAAGGCCATGACCTCCATCCAGACCACCCTGACGCAGTCGCCTATGTGGGGATTAGAAGCCTATCAGTGCTTTGGTCATATTTATGCCATGTGAGCCATCTGATGCCTCTAGTTCGTTCACCTTAACTTGGCCCGAACTTTGGTTCGTGTAAAGCTTATTTCACCTCTCTCCGGAACAATACCACGGCTTTACAAACTTTCCATAACATCATCTTAATTACCGCCATATTCTGGTAGTAATCGCTTGTTACTGTTCAGTATTCAAGATGGAAAGATAGCAGTTTTAGGCCAAGTTAGAGTAAAATCATTTAAAAAATAAGTAATCTTAAAGATAATTAACCTCTTCAATATGATCATGATTTTTTTCATGCCACTTCCAGTCGATTTTCTTCAGTTCAGCATTCAAGATGGAAAGATAGCAGTTTTAGGCGAAGTTAGTCATTTTAAAAATAAGTAACCTTAAAGATAATAAACCGCTTCAATATGATCATGATTTTTTTCATGCCACTTCCAGTCGATTTTCTTCAGCAGAGGGGTGAGTTAGTGCGGTAAGGGACTAAAAGGGAAGTGAGGTGCGTGAGTACAAAGGCACCTTCACATCCCGCCTCACCTCACGCATCCTCTCGCTCTTCTTATTGATTCGTAGATTTCGTAACACTTCATCCATAGCGATTTATGTAACAGATTACACCTTAACATTCTCTTTATTGCTGCTTATATTGGTTTAATGTTAACATAGATTACATCTTTTCCCACCTCGTCACAAGTTTAATAAGTGGCCAGGTTGATGATGCTGGTGATGATGGTGGCGGCGGTGGTGGTGATGGTGACTGTTTGCACCAGTAACACACAGAAGGATGTTTAGGTGTAATGTGCAGAATAAATCGCTGAGGAAGAGGAGTTACAAAATCTCCAAAGCCCTAGAATATGACCCATAGCGTCATCTCACCTCACGTCCCCTCTCCAAACTACCCCTTTCTCCCACTCACCCTGTCTTGCACTTGATTCTACCCAATTCTTTATCTGTACACAGCCCTGTTGTGTTTTCCTACTTCACCTCCTCTCTGCTACACTCCATTCTTTATCTGCTCCAACCCTCTGTGTGCTTCGTTTTTTTCCTACTCCTCTCTTTTTAATTTATCTTATTTTCCTACTACACCCTCCTCTCCCTGCCCAACCCCCGTATCTGTTCTACTTCTTTCCCTGTCTATTTTCCTTCTCCTCCTCCCTCCGTTATAACCTTATCCTCTTTACAACCATCTCTAACAGTCAGCATCCATATTATCCTGCTCTCCACATTACTCTCATCTCTCTGATCTCCACATTTCTCCCCTCCATCGTTTTACCGCCGTCAACTCTTCTCCATACCTTCCCTATCAGCTCTCCATTCCTTCCATCACCACCCATCCCCATTCCTCCGCTGTCCACTTCTAGCCACTCAAACCCTCTCAGTGTCTCCTCCCTCCACCCCTTTCAGTTTGTTTTTTCTCCATGTCTTCCCTCCTTGACACTGTTAGTCTCCCCTCTCCACCACTTTCCATTTCGGTCATCTCCACATCTCTCCCTTTTATCTCCCCGTTCTCCATCCCTTCCAGTTGCTCCCTTCTCCATACCTTAGTCCACCTTTATTCTTCTCTCCCCTTTTCCCTCTCTGACTCCCCTCTCCACCCGTCTATCCACTCCGTCATCTCTCCCTACGTCACCTCCCCTCCCCACGTCCCTTCCCTGTACACTCCACCTCCCCTCTGCTCCCTTCCTCTGCCTCTTGTCTCCATCTATAATTATTCACACATTCCTTTCTTGAGTGTTACGTAACCAGTGGGCCAAGTTGACACACACACACACACACACACACACACACACACACACACACACACACACACACACACACACACACACACACACACACACACACACACACACACACACACACACACACACACACACACACACACACACACACACACACACACACACACACTACCTTATGTAGCATTGCGTGTAACGAAATGAACAAGCACATGCAATAATTAATTTTGCTGATGCAATTAGGTAGCACAAATTGGTGTACGTAATAACAGATCGCTCTAACCCGCTTGGTGCACAGTGACAGCATCAATAAACGTGACCATTTTGCACATACACACACACACACACAGGAAGAGAGAGAGAGAGAGGGGGGGGGTCGCCTTGCGTAGAACAGAATACACACACACTCGCTATAATTAATTTGGTTGATGCTCTCTGAATGCACGAAATCGTACACGTAAGAACTGCTTGCCACAGAACACGCCTAGAATGTGATACTGTGTGCTTTTACGGTACATGAACACACACACACACACACACACACACACACACACACACACACACACACACACACACACACACACACACACACACACACAGGGGGGGGACTATTGGCACATATAGTATACTTGAGTCCTTGCACACACACACACACACACACACACACACACACACACACACACACACACACACAGAAGGGGGGAGGGGCTATTGGCACATACAGTAGCCTACACGTGACTCCGTGAGACCTGGCACTCACATACAGGAGGGAGAGAGAGAGAGAGAGAGAGGGGGGGGGGAAGACTACTTATTACATTAAAACGGTAGCAAAGATAACACACACACACACACACACACACACACACACACATAGGCACATACATATGATAGAAAGTTGTCCCGCATTCAGGTCTCAGCCTTTGTGTTTTTCTGGATGATTCACTCGCTTGCCAGGTGCATGTACTTGTGTGTGTGTGTGTGTGTGTGTGTGTGTGTGTGTGTGTGTGTGTGTGTGTGTGTGTGTGTGTGTGTGTGTTTACTTTTGTGGGGACGGTAACGCGACCGCGATTTGTTTTTAGTTAGAGGAGGAGGGAGCACCACAACAGTTGAGAGAGAGAGAGAGAGAGAGTAACAAAGAGGGTGGGGGAGAAGAGAATGAGGCATGGAGAGAGGACAAGAAATTGGAAAAGAGGGAAGAATGAGAGAAGGAAAAGGGTTGGGAGAGGTGGGAGGGAGAGAGGAAGAGGGAGGGGAGAAAGGAATGATGCATAATGAAGGAACTCCAATGGGGGAAAGGTAAGAATAATATGAAGGAAAGTAGCAAGAGGCAAAGAGAAGTAAGTAACTGAGAAATGAGGAGGTGGGAGGAGAGAGGAGAAGGGAGGCGAGAAAGGAAATGAGACGTAATGATGAGACAGGAAATAGGGAACAAGAGAGCTGGGTGAGACATGGTATAAAGGCAGGATATTGGAGAGACGGGGGGGATGATGCAGAAAGAGACAACGAGAAGTGAGGAAGTAAAAGAGAAAATATGGGGGGAGGGGGATGAGACGAATGGAAGAAGGTTAGTGGAGAGATGGAGAAGAGAGTAATGTGAAGAAAAGAAAATAGACGGAAGAGAGGTTGTCATAGAAACAGAGAAAAGAGAAATTTGGAAATGTTTTAGAAGGGAGAGAGAGAGAGAGAGACGAAAGGAGAGGGTAAGATAGAAGATATGAGAGGGATGAAGAGAGAGAATTAGGACCAGAGTTGGGTGGCAGGCGAGGTGGAAGGCTTTAAGAGGAAGGGATGAGAGGAGAACAAAGATGAGAGAGAGAGAGAGAGTAAAATACGAGATAAAGAACAGATAACGAAGTAATAGTCCTAGTTCCCCTTAAACCTTTGTGGCCTCTCCAAACCCTGACCTAAAACAAAACAAAAAAATTAAAGAAAAAAAAAAACGATGCGTGAAGAGGAGAGACGGAAAAAGGAAGAGGTAAAAAACATGTAACAAGGCTTGGGCTCTTGTTCCCAGTTAACCTTTTGTGACCCCTTTAACCTCTGGCCTAAAAAAAAAAAAAAATGTACAAAAAGGGAAGGGAATAAAAAAATACAGTAAAACAGATCGTAACAAGGCAGTGGTCATCGTTCCCAGTTGACCTTGTTTGACCCCTATAATACCTGACCCATACACACTGACCTTTGAGGAAGAAAGAAAAATAAGAGAGAGAGAGAAAAAAAAGACCCGCTAGATTCCATGATTGAAAATTTTATGCACTGATTTTTTTTTTTTTTTGAGAACCAAGAAAGACAAGAACCGGACAAATTCCTTGATACCTGTATGCACCGACCTTAGAGGGAGAAAAGAAAGAAAAGGAGAAGTAAAGTAAGACCCGACAGATTCGCTGTTTGATGACTTCACGCTCCTGACCCACTGACCTGAGAGAGAGAGAGAGAAGAGAAGAGAAGGGAAAAAAGAGAGGAGGACAGCTCAACCCGACAAAAACGAAATCCTCTTGTACAGTGACCATAAGAAAGAAAGAAAAGAAAAACAAAAACAGAGAAGGAAAAGAAAGAAAAAGTGTCACCTAACAAGAAATTGGAGGTATGATAGCCCTGTCCCTGAGGCTGACTCTTCCCACAGAACTCGCCACTGGGAGGGAGGGTCGCTGTCTGAGAAGTCCCCAGGCGGTGTTATTTACTGTTTTTCACTGCCCTCTCCACCACCAACACCACTAGTTTTCTTCCCTCGCCATCCCTACCACTGCCACTATTACCACTTTCTTACCTCTCTCACCACCACCACCACGATTTCTCCCCCCTCGCCCTCCCTACCACTGCCACTACGACCTTCCTGCCTCTCTCACCACCACCACCACCACCACTATCACTACCACCACCACCACCACCACGATTTTCCCTCCCTCGTCCTCCCCACCACTGCCACTACCACTTTATTACATGTCTCCCCACTACTGCCACTACTACTTTCTGACTTCTTTCTCCCCACCACCTCTACCACCACCAGCACTTTTCTTCCCTCGCCCTCCCCATCACTGCCTCTACTTCCTTACCACTCTCCACACCACCACTTTCCGCCACCACCACCACCACTACCCAGTGTTCTCCACCCTCACCCTCTCCACCATCACCACCACTTGCTGACCTCTAACTCCCTACCATCATCACTACTTTCTGATCACTCCACCACCACCAGCCACCATTATCTACTCTCACCCTCTTCACCATCTCAGCTACCACAACCTGACCTCACTCACCCTTTTACGGTTCACTTTCTGCCTGCTTTCCCCACCACCACTACCAGCACATTTATATTCCCACCTTTACCACCATCATTCCCTGTCTTCACTTACCCTTCCCACTACAACCTCCACCACCATCACCATCAACCAGTTTCTACCCTCACAATCACCACTGCTATCACCACCACCACCGCTAGAGACAACAAATACGTGGCGTGATAGTCATTGCTCAGAACCCTCACTGTCTCCCCAGAACTTGCCACAGGAGGGAGAAATAATGTCCCGGCCATGTTATATGACATTCTACACCGTCACCTGCAGCACCGCCACAGCACCACGTTACCGGTACTTGTCTCCCCTTCCCATCACAGTTTTCTTCTCTCCTACACCAACATCATTTTATTCTCCTTCCCCACCATCACCACAGCCACTTCTTGATATCTTCATCACCAATTACTTTCTTCCCCCTCTCTCCATCACTACCACAATTTCCCTCTTCGCCACTTCCATTTTCTGACGCATGCCTCTCCAAAAGTACTTTCTTCCCTCTTCCTCTCCACCAATACTATTTTCTTCCCTCCACTTGTACAACTTTCCTCCCTCTCCCTCAGTATTACTTTATACCTTCTTCACTAATACAACATCCTTCCCCCTCCCTCAGTACAACCTTCATCCTTCATTCTTCACCATTATTATTTTCTTCCCTCCGTCACCACCACTTTCTTTCCTTTTCCTTTTCACTACTACCACTTGCTTCCCGTTCCGTCTCCACCAATACTACTTTCTTCCCTTTCCCTCTCTGCCAGAATTACAGTACTTTCTTCCCTCTCCCTTTCCTTCGGTACTACTATCTTCCCACTCCCTCTCCACCACTACTGTTTTCTTTCCTCTCCCTCTCCATCATTACAATTTTCTTCCCACGTCCTTTCCACCACTGCCATTTCTTTCCATTCCCTCTCCACCATTGCAGTTTTCTTCCCTCTCCCTCTCCACCACTACTGTTTTCTTCCCTCCCCCTCTCCACCAGTATTGCTTTCTTCCCTCCCCCTCTCCACCAATATTGCTTTCTCCCCTCTCCCTTACCACCACTACCGCTACCACTTTCTTCCCATTCCCTCCCCATCACCTCTACGTACACCACCCAGTTTTGGCCTTCTTTCTCCCACCACAACCTCTTTCATCCCTCCATCGCAACCACCACCACTGTCTGTGCACTGTCTTCTCTCACATACAGTCTGCTTCTTCTCATTTTTATTCTTGCACTATAAGTCCTTGTTCATAGCTAGGTTAAGTCTGTAGGCCTCGTTTTATATGTTACAGTGTCTGTACCACATCACCACCACCAGTAGCACAAACCAGTCTGCTCCTTGTTATTCATATCCTATTCATATCCTCGTTATGTTGTTGAAGTTCTTTGGGCGTGGATTGGGATGAGGAGGGAGGGGTTTCTTCGATTTTTGCTTTTATCTCACTGAAAAACGAAGATTAGAGAGAGAGAGAGAGAGAGAGAGAGAGAGAGAGTCCGTCATTACCTAGTAAAGTGCTAGAATATCAACATCACCTACCCCAGTCTTAGGGTCAGGTAACAAAGGTTTTGTCCTGACCTCTCCCATCGCCACATACACTTCCTCTCTCACCCCTCACCCTTCACCTTCCTCTTTCACCCCTCGCCTGTCTCTCACTGCTCCTTCCTCTTTCACCCCACACCCCTCCTTTCACATTTACCTCTTCCTTTTTCGTCAGTCACTTCACGTTCTCGTCTCCTCCTTACGCCTCCTCCCATTCTCACTCCATCCTTCATCCCTCCTTCTCCCTCTTCACTCTGTCACACTTTTCTTTTGTCACGTAACCTTTCCTCTTTTACCCCCTGCCTTTCGTCACTACTTCCTTATCTCCTCCTTCCTTCTCTATTCCTCCTCCCTCCCTTCCCTATTCCTCCTCACTCGCTCCACTATTCCTCCTCTCTCCCTCCCCTATTCCTCCTTTCTCCCTCCCCTATTCCTCCTTCCTCCCTCTCCCTATCCTTCATCCTCCTTCCTCCCTCACCCCTCCTTCCCTGTGTAACCCTGCCACGTTAACATTCCTTCTTACCCCTCCCTTCTCCCTCCCTCACTCACTCTTCTTCTCTTTCTCAGTCACCCCACTCTCCCCGTCCTCATCCTTTCTCCCTTCCTCACTCCCTCGTCCTGTTACTTCTGCATTTAGTCACGGAACTCCTGCTTTTAGTCACGTATCACTTCCTTCTGTATCCCTATCCCTCCCTCGCCTCCCTTCTTCCTCCCTCATTCCTCCATCTCTCTTCCCTTTGCTCGCTCTTTAGTCACGTCTTTCTTCCATTGAGGACCCGTTCCCTCCCTCACCCCTCACCCTTCCTTCACCCCACACCCCTCCCTCACCCCTCATCCCTCCTTCACCCCTCACCCCTCCTTCACCCCTCACCCCTCCTTCACCCCTCACCCCTCCTTCACCCCTCACCCCTCCTTCATCTCGCATCCTTTCACCCAGCACCCCTCCTTCACCCCTCATCGTCCTTCATTCCTTCTACCTCCGTCACGTAACCTTGCCTTAACCCTTTTCCTTCCATCACCTCCTCCTTCCTGTATCATTTTCCCTCCACTGTTCCTCCTCATTCCTCTGTCTGTTTTTACCTTGTTTCTCTCTCGTTTCTCATTCCTCCAACTCTTTTCCATCATGTTAACCCCTTACCTCTACTCCCTTCTCTATCGTCCCGCGTCTTCACACCTCCTCCCCTTTCCCCTTCACTCGGTCTGCGCCTGTCAACCCACAACGAAAGACAGTGGTAGGAAACGAAACAGTGACGTGCTGTAAGTTTGGTTCCCCTTCCAACTTCTCACCCTCTGTCTTCTTCCTTCCATTATCTCATCACCTTTCGTCTTTTCCCCTTCATTTTCTCACCCTCCATCTTCTCCTCCCCCTTCATTTTTTCTCCCTTCATCATCTCCTCCCCCTTCATTTTATTTTAGTGTCCATCCTCTCGCCTATCACATTCTCCTCACCCTCCATCTTCATCTTCTCTTCTCGCTTCATCTTCTCGTCTCCCTTCATCTTCTTTCTTTTCATCTTCTCCCCTCATGTCCTTGCTCCCCTTCCCCTCATCTCCCCTCCCCTGCCGGCCTTGTCATACCTAACTATATCCCCTCGGTGTACGCCAATCACCCCACAACATACTCCACCCCGTGCCAGCAACACCACCACCAGCATCCCCTCACTCCCTCTCCACTTACCACACCCCTGTTTGTCATAGTCAGAGTTGGAGATAGAGTAGCCCCTTTACTGCAGTGACGGGTGTGTGTGTGTGTGTGTGTGTGTGTGTGTGTGTGTGTGTGTGTGTGTGTGTGTGTGTGTGTGTGTTCTTGCTATTTTCGTACAAGTTTATTCAGTTTGTCATGGTGTGTTGGAAACAGTACAATCCCTTCGTCACGGTGTGTTTGTTTTAGTTTTGCTTTCGTAGGACGAATTTATTTCTTGTTTTCGTTGGTGTTAAGTTAGAGTAACCCTTTTAGTACGAGTAAACAAATAATTTACTTCATTTTTGCTGCCACCAGGTAAAATTATTCAGTGTCATAATCTGTGTTAGAGACAGTAGCTTCTCCAGCACGATGAGATTACCTTTTTAATTAGTTCTTCCTGCAGCCGGACGATTTTATTCCGTTTGAGTAACGTCTTCAACACGATGCGACGTCTTTTTATAGTTCATTCAGTCAGTCGTAGTGCATGCCAAAGATAGCGCAGCTGCAACAGTTTTAATTAGCTTAATGATTGGCCTTAGAATTAAGCTTCATTAATAGTTTCTTTCCGATGACGTCACTTTTGTTTTATGATTTTTATGTGTTTGTTAGAGGAACACTGCTAAAGAAGAGAACATAAACTGTTTGCATTAACCCTGTCGGTACGCTGGCATATATATATTTTTTCTGTTTATATAACCCCTTCAGTACGAGATATCCTTCCTTAGCTAAGCAAAACCGTGTGAAGGTAGCATGAGTAAACCAGCAAGAGATGTCGTTGGACTGAAGAGATAGTGTTAACCTTAGCTCAGGTAGTGATTAATTTAAAAATGTGTGCCAGCCCTGTGTTAATTTGCATAGTACCTGTGCAATTAATGGCTGAGAGAGAGAGAGAGAGAGAGAGAGAGAGAGAGAGAGAGAGAGAGAGAGAGAGAGAGAGAGAGAGAGAGAGCAATGGTAGAAGGTTACTCTTTAGTTTTCTGGGCAATTATATTTTTTTTCGTATCACCATTCTTACTGTATAATTTCACATTAATGTTTGACCCTGCTAACCCCTGTATGAAAAAAATAATATAAAAGTCAGTTGTTCTTCTTTATCCCACCTCCATATGGTACTGGGAAACGTGAAAAGGTATGCAGATAACAAATTTAGTGACTGAAAGGCTTAGGTAGATAAAAGGTTGTGCTTGTGAAGTTAGGTAAGATATCAGATTTCGTGACAGGAAGGTATACGTAGTTAAAAAGATTGGGATTGTGAAAAGCTTTGGTAGAATTGTGATTGTGAATGGTTTTGGTAGATAAAAGATTACGACTGTGAAAGGTTAGTAAGATATCATTTAGTGACTGAAAGGTTTAGGATAGATAACAGATAGTGACCAAAAATGTTCAGGTGGGTAAAAGAGTGTGAGTGTGGAAGGCTTAGGTAGGTAACAGGTGTAAGTGATTGTATGCACGAGCTGTTGTAAGAGGCTAATATTTTCACCAGCAAAAGAGAGTCGTCTCTTTGTCGTGGTCATTTGTCACAGTAGGTAACCGAAGAGAATACAGACAGACAGACAGACCGATCGATAAGCAGACAGATGAACATTTAGATAATAGATAGGTAGATAGATAGATTAGGTAGGTAGAGACAGATTGATTGATAAACAGACAGATAAACATATAGATAGATAGATAGATTAGGTAGGTAGAGACAGATCGATTGATAAGCAGATAGATAAACATACAGATAGATAGATTAGGTAGGTAAGGTTGTAGGTAGCAGTGAAGGGGTTAATGGGCTACACGAAGGGAAAGTGGTCAGGTTGGGTTTCATGTCTTAAGGGACAACATCTGGCCGACGTGGGAAGCAGCTGGGGCACGAAAACTAGGCTAGGGAGAAGAAAAAGGAAGATAATACGTAACATAGATAGATATATAGATAGGTAGGTACGTTGGTAGAGGTAGGTGAATGGTGTGTGTGTGTGTGTGTGTGTGTGTGTGTGTGTGTGTGTGTGTGTGTGTGTGTGTGTGTGTGTGTGTGTGTGTGTGTGTGTGTGTGTTCTCTTGACACCGGAATCTTCCTTGACCCTCCCTGTCGCAGCGGGACCATCCCATTCCATCTCATCCCTCTCACTGCCGCAGCTGTCTGGTTCTTAGTCCTCGCAGGGTAGTGGGTAGTGGAGGAAAGAGAGTGAGGGAGGGAGGAGGGGTTGGGAAGGAGATGGGGATGAAACATTGGTGGAATGAGCAATGGGGAAGAGAGCGTAGTAGAAAGAAGGGAAAGAAAATGGGTGGTGGAAGGATGGAGGGAGAGGTGGTGTTGGAATAAAGAGGGTCCATGGGGGAGAGGTAGTCGAGGATAGAGGGATGAGGGAGGAAGGGTGATTGAGGAAATTGGGGCGAGGGAGAGAGACAGAAGATAATGGAGTGAGGAGATGGTAATTAGGAATGTAGGGATGATGGAAGAGCTGATGATGATCCCCAGAACTAAGTAGTAGGGACATTTATATGAAAATTTATACGGATAGAGCACATAACATTCATTTACGCATGTTATATACAGTACCGTACTTAAATTCATATCACATTTTGTGGGGGGGGGGATTTTTGTTTATTTTGCCGTTGAGGAATATAAAACGCAAAAATCAGGCAAGTGTTCCCATACATTTAATTTAATGTTACGAAATACAGTACAATCCACGACATGGGTAGCATTTTTACATTTGTGTGGCCTAGTATGTCTCGGAGAATTTCATGCTTTTATCTTCATACCGTATATTGTGTACCAGTCGAATGTACAAACTTTCATTTATTCGTTGCTATATAGGAAGTGCCAACACACATTCCCCCTGTTAACCTGTTTACCTGTCAGTAATCACTCTAGTCGGGAGGTAGTGCTTGCTGGCTGCCTTCCCGGCCTCGTCGAGCAACCGATCTAATAAACTGCATCTGTTTGGATACACGTGCGTAGTGCGTACTAGTAGTCGCTTAGTTGAATTGGAAGGGGGGGGGGAGTTTACTGTCCATCGGGTGTGTGATTTGACTTTCGTTGGAGATACTCCATCGCACTGACGAAGCAGGTTAACGGTGTTCCTAAATATTAAGACTGAATACGGTATAGAAAACAACAATGGCCCGGTTACGTGAAAGAGGTTCACTGGCAGACAGATATTCTTATGGCATTAGTAATATTTTGTTTTGATTTCCGTAGTGGCTGACCTGACGACTGTGAGGTAGTACAGTTGCAGACAGGAGGCCAGTATCGTCCCAGTTTTCACGGATCTTCTGAATAGCTTGATGGACTTCGAAAATGGTATTACTTGTTATCGAAAAGTCACTGATCATTACCCTTTTATTGGTACTGTTGAAGTGGATCCCGTATATTTCCGTAACTATATGGTGAAACAGGTATCACATTGACGAGTGGTCGCTGATAATACTAACTCGTGTAAAGTGGTAGTGATAGAGAGATCATATTCATTGTCCCCCCACCCCTTCTCATTGTAACAGATCCCTTGTCCCCATATTGTAACAAATTCATTGTCCCCCTATCCACTCCCCCCCCCCCATATTGTAACAGATCACATGTCCACTTATTAGAACAGATCCATTGTTCTCCTGTCCACCCCCCCTCCTTATTGAACAGATCCCTTGTCCCCTTATTGTAACAGATTCCTTGTCCCCTTATTGTAACAGATCCCGTTTCCCCTTATTGTAACAGATCCCTTGTCCCCTTATTGTAACAGATCCCGTGTCCCCTTATTGTAACAGATCCCGTGTCCCCTTATTGTAATAGATCCCTTGTCCCCTTATTGTAACAGATTCCTTGTCCCCTTATTATAACAGACCCTTTATGCCCTTATTGTAACAGATCCCTTGTCCCCTTATTGTAACAGATTCCTTGTCCCTCCTGCCCCTCCGCCCCTTAGTGTAGCAGATCCCTTGTCCTCCTATCCCCCCTTTATGGTGACATATGCCCCCACTACCCTTGTCTGTTGTAACATCACATGCCTCATCCTGCTCACCTTATTGTAACAGATCCTTTGCCCCAGTCCTATTTCCCCTCGCTGTAACAGATCTCTTGTCCCCCCCCCCCTCTCTCTTCTGTAACACTTCCTGCTGTCCCTTCCACCCTGCTATCATCACCCATGGCTTTCCCTTCCACTCTAACGAGGCCCTCTTTCTCTCTCTCACTCTTTCGTCCCACTTTCTCCAATGCTTGCCCTCCCTCGTTCCCAACCCTCTGTCGTTCCTGCCTTGACCGGAACTAAAATCATGGTAGGAACTAGTCTGTTGATCGGAAAAAAAGCCTTCCTGCCTTTCTATCCTTGTCTTTAGCTGATAGAATAGTTTTGTTAGTTATAACCTTCCCTGTACCAAACAGCCACGAAAGGACCAACAGGTCTGTTGTTGTGTGCTTTCCTTTGTACTCCTTTCTACTCACTTTGCCCTCCGCATTCTCTCTCTCCCTAGTCTCCACTGCCCGCCTCCCTCCCCTCCCCCCGCCCTCTCGGAGCCTCCTCCTCTGCTGCCCTCCCTCACCTCCATTCTTTCCTCTTCCTTTCCGACTCTCCCTCCATCTCTCTCTTTCTTGCTCTTCCTCCCTTTCATCCACCCGTCATATCTACTGCTCTTCCGCATCTTTCCCCTTCCCTCCCTCTTCCCACATCTCCCTCCTTCCTTCTCCACTCATCTCCCTCCTTCCCTCTCCCCTGATCTCTCTCCTTTCCTCTCCCGTCATCTCCCTCCCTCCCTGTCCCCTGCCATCCCTGTCTCCTGCCCTCCCTTTCCCAATACTCACATGACACACACACACACCTTTATTTTTGTCCTCGAGCTGTACATAACATGTTTTTCTTTCTTCCATTCCCCTTTTGCCGCATTGATTAACTAAGTTCGTATGTCATCTTTGTTTATGTCGTCCACATCTTATCAGTTATTGGCAAAAGTAAGTGAAATTGCAGGGCATGGCAATCGACGGCATCTGTTTTTAGGCGTTAGGCTTATTTTGTCGAATGGCTGCGTAGACAGAGTGACGCAATACAGATACGAGGAACAGTTATAGAGATTCGCTATTGTTTCTGTAGTTTAGTATCTCATTTACCCTTTCCATAATTAACATGGTGAAATTCAGGATGTCGCAGTCAGACGCATGACGTGGATAGGGTTATGTATACGAGGTTCAGTACCATACGGGTAGACTGGCTTTTGTTCCTTTAGGTCGCATCGTATTTATTCTTTCATTAAATAACGTCGTTAAATTAAAGGATGTGGAGATTGGAGGTAGTGTGTAGTTATTTATTTATTTTGTGTGTGTGTGTGTGTGTGTGTGTGTGTGTGTGTGTGTGTGTGTGTGTGTGTGTGTGTGTGTGTGTGTGTCATTTGGCCATGTAAAATAATGCAATACAGGTTTCATTTAGTATCATCCCCTCCGCTGTTACCAGAAACGACATGGTGAAATAAGCCAGAGAGAGAGAGAGAGAAAGAGACAGACAGACTGTACAGGTACGAGGAACAGTTAAATAATTGCTTTTCTGATTGTAGTTTTCATTTTAATCCCCTTGAATCGCAATTGTATTCTCCTGAGGAAGGTGTGTGGTGATGAAAATGATGGTGGTGATGATGATAATGATGATGATTTCCAGAGCTTACTGTATGAATGAATAAGGCCGTACTGAAGGTTGAATGAGGTGAGTGTGACCTGTTTGGATATGATGAGGATGATGATGGAGAAAGCTTGTTGAGGAATGTGTGAGGTGGGCGTGGTGTGAACTGCGTAGGGTGAGTGTCCGCGCCCTCACCCTTAACGACGATTCACTCACGCACTCTGGTGTACACATGCACGTTCTCTGACACACACACACACACACACACACACACACACAGATGGCTGTTTAAAGTAATGAAATGGGCAACAGAGTATGAATTACGCTCTCACCTCACTCGCTGCTACCACAGTTCATTCAGCTGAACTTGGCGGAGATTTTCGTCCTATTCCAGTCTATTTCTCGTAGCTCAGTAACAGAATGAGACAATAATGCAGCCTTACATCCTTTCCAAAGGACTTCTTTGTGACTAGCGTCCTATTGTGGTGTTTGTCTCGTGTTAAACCTAAGTTTTCAAGGTGGTTTAAGTGAACAGAGTATAAAAGCACCGCAAAAACCTCAGTGAGAATGATTTACGGTCTGGGGGGGTTTTGTGGTCAGGTTTCTGTAGGTTTGTTGATGATTGATGAGGTAGTTGATGATAACGAGTGATTGTTCTTTGTTGATTGTGTATATGCATGTAGGCTGTATGTTTATGATCGTTAGTGCGTTTCGGCTGTACTGTAAGGTAACGACGAAGACAACAATGACGGTGATGATGATATTGGTTGTTGTTCATGCGTTTATTGGTGGTGTCCGTATGCGTTTATCGTTTATAGGAGTTTTGAGGACCCAGTTTAAATTATAGAAGTACATGCTAGCGAACTGGCTACTTTTACAGAAAAATGGGTGGGCACTGTGCGAACGTATGTATGTATAGTATGTATGTATGTATATATGTATGTATGTATGTATGTATGTATGTGTGAAAGTATGTATCCATGTATGTATGCATGCATGCAAGTATGTATGTTTGTATGTGTGTATGTTTGTATGTTTGAATGTATGTATCCATGTATGTATGCATGCATGCATGCATGTATGTATGTATGTATGTATGTATGTTTGTAGGTAGGTAGGTACGTAGGTAGACAGGTAAATATTAAAGGAGCCTCGTTTCTATGCATGCTTGTGTTTGTATATGTTTCTAGGATATGTTGTATAAGGCAGACGCAGTGCGCATGTTTAAATGAATGTGTTAGAGAGAGAGATAGAGTTCGTCTGCTCAAGGAAGCCAAGCATATGTAACCCTCAGCTACACCTACCCACATAATATTATTTTTCATTCTCTCGCTCTCTCTCTCTCTCTCTCTCTCTCTCTCTCGGGGAGGAAGGGAGGTGTCTACCTTTTCTCTACTTTGGTCATTCACCTCACCCTCACTTTCACCCACCCACCCTTTTTCACTCACTCTAACCCACATTCCTGCGCACTTGGCCTTACGCTCACTCACCCACTCACATACGCACACACTTTTATCCACGTTCTCACTCATTTATTCTCACCCACATTGTTGCTCACACACAATTTTTTTTTCATACTTCTTCACTCACTCTTACTCACTCACCTACCCGTTTAGTTTAACCCACGTTCTCACTCATTCATTCTCATTCAAATTGTTGCTCACTATTTCTTACCTAATTAGTCACTCATTCATTCTCGCCCACCACTCTTACGCTATAATTTTCATCCACCGCTCTTCCTTGTCGCTTTAAATCATAGCCTTTCTCGAGTTCATAACCATTAATCGTTTAAGCACTCGTTTTACTCACCCCTCTCACCACCCACTGTATGCCACATTCTCTCTCTCTCTCTCTCTCTCTTTCTCTCTCTCTCTCATTCTAGTTTACGTACTATGGCCCACACATTCTCACTGACCTCTCATTTTTATCCATCTCTCTCTCTCTCTCACTCACATGTTTGATCCTATTCTGTTTGTGTCTCAGTTTCTCGTTCACTCGCTCTTCTTCACGTTCTATCCCACTCGCTCTATCTTATTCTGGTTCTCTCTCCCACATTCTGGCTCCCTCGCCCCATCTCATTCTGGCTCTCTCGCTCTAACCCACATCTCTACGCCCGAGACGTGTGGTAAATTGCAAGGGCGAGGTGGAGTGGGGATTCAAGATTAGAGAGAGAGAGAGAGAGACTGGGGTAGGGGAGGCAGGGTTGAATGGGAGAGGCAAGTAAATAAGGAACGGTGTTAGGAAGGTGAGGCCGTAGGGTAGGTAGGCAGGAGAGAGAGGAAGGGTCGTAGGATAGTGAGACGGGACAGAGGGTGAGGCAGGGGTGAGGCGGCACAGAGGGTGAAGCAGGACAGTGAATGAGGTAGGACAGTGGATGAGGTAGGACAGAGGGTAAGGTAGGACAGTGGGTGAGACAGGATAGTGGCTGAAGCAGGACTGTGGGTTAGGCAGGACAGTGGGTTAGGCAGGACAGTGGGTTAGGCAGTACAGTAGGCTAGACAGGGTTTAGGCAGGTGATATAACTGGGCTGGAAGGCAAGACTGTGAAGGTGACCCGTTGCCTGCCAATATCCACACACTGGACTGGTTGAGAGAGAGAGAGAGAGAGAGAGAGAGAGAGAGAGAGAGAGAGAGAGAGAGAGAGACGGGGGAGGGGGAGGTTTTATTTACCCTTGACTGTAATTATTCTGGTGATATAATCTCTGTCATGAGTCTGTATTTATGTCAATTAGTCACCTTTTTTTTTCCTCTCTGTTTTGCTCAGTTACCTTCACGCCTGCCACCCCATATGATTATTCTATTTTTTCTTTCATTGTTATCCTTTACATTTTTTTTTTCCTCTGTTCGTCATATTTTTCATGTTATATAATTTTTTCCTCCGTCTATTTTTCCCCTTCATTTAAACTTATTTCTTCCTTTAGTCATGCTTCTCATATTGTTATAATTTTTTCCCCCATCTGAACTTTCTCTTAAGTTAGTTGCAGTTTTCATGTTATCCGAATTTCTAGTCGATCAGTCGTCCTTCACTTGTTATTTCGCCCTCTTTATATTTTCGTTTTTCCGAGTCCTCCTGCGGAATGATCAAGGAGCGATTGAGTGAGTGTTTTGGCTTGGAATGTTGTCATGATCTTTGAACTTTGACATGTTACCGGGTTACAGTGTATTATGTAGACTGAGTGATGGGGGAAGGGTGTGGGAAGAAAGGGGTGGAGGTAAAGTGTGTAGGGTTAGAGGGGTGTGTGATATACGAGTACCTGTGGGGAGGGTGTAGATGGGGAGATGAAGGATAGAGAAGTGAAAATGGGGAACGGGAAAGGCAGTACAGTACATGTGAAGTTGGGAAGGGAAGAGAGGGGAGGGACCTGGGGAAGAGTTGAGTGAGGAAGAAGGTGCAGTTGTGTATGAATGGAGGTGAAGTGTGTTGGGATGTGTGATATGCCTGTGGGGAAGGTGTAGATGGAGAGATGAAGGGTCGAGAGGTGAGAATGAAGAAAGGGGATGGGGAAGGTAGAGTACATAAAGAGATGGGAAGCAAGAGGAGAGAAGGGAAGAGCATATGTGAGGAAGTGGTGAGAAGTGAATGAAGGAGAGATTGTGTTTTGGTTTGGAATATTACACTGACCTTTGACCTTTGACTTGTTGCCGGGTGACAATGTAGCATGCGAGTTGAGGAGAGGTGGAGGGATAAGGGTAGGTAATGGGATGGGGGAAGAGATGGGCGTGGAGGTTTGTGTGTGTGTGTGTGTGTGTGTGTGTGTGTGTGTGTGTGTGTGTGTTAGAGAGAGAGAGAGAGAGAGAGAGAGATGTTAATAGAAGTGCAGTATCGTCAGCATGGAGGGAAGATAAGGGCTAGGAGGGGATGAGATAGGAGTGGAGGTGAGAAAGGTGAAGGATTATGCGGGTGGGTACGAGAGGCGTGTTTGTGTTTTTGTGTGTTGGGGGGGAGGGGCAGTTGGAGATGAGGGGATGGTGTGGTGTGCGGGTGGAAGGGAAGAGGGTAGGGATGAGGGTGATGAATACGGGTAATGAAGGGGTGGAGTAGCATGCCGGTGGAAGGAAAGGTATTGGTGAGGATGGTGGTGTGGGGTGGAAGTGGGTTGGAGCGACTGGTAAAAGGGTGTGAAGTAGGTGTAGGTGGGGATAGTGGTGTCTGATGTGAATATGGTGCGGGTGGGGTGGAGTTGATTGTGGCTGAGGGCAGGAGTGGATGGGTGAGGGAGTGTGAGTAAAGCTGAGAACATGTAGGGTGGAATTTTGAGCGTAAGGTGAAGGAGTGTGGCTTAGAGCTGGAATGGATGATGTGGAGAAGAATGTGAATGGAAGAGTCAGTGGTAGAGGGTGGAGTATTATGAGACGAGGTAGTGCATGGTGTGGGGTGGGTTGGAGAGGCAGCTTTAGAGGCCGGGTTCACGGAGAAGGAAAAATAAGATCTTAGCATAACAGGGAACGTTGCCAACTAGACCACCTGTCCTCTCGTTGGTGCCTGTACACTCGGAGATAAAAGTTTGCATACTGTTCCACCAAGTCTTTCAGCAATTTCGGGTATGTTCTTTACTTTCCCTCCCGACACATCATTTCATATGCCTGGCACATCATATCGTACCCTGGCGCATCATATCTTACCCTGACGCATCATATCATACCCTGACGCATCATATCATACCCTGACGCGTCGTATCTCCAAGGGAAGAGAAATATACCGAGGCTCCACCAGCATGGTAATATTAAACAGCAGAAGGAAAGTGAAGGAACGGAGGTGCAGTATTTAATTTGTTTGTTTGTTTGTTTTACCGACTGAACTTTGTCCATGTTTACCTCTTCAGCTCGAGAACATCTTTTTTGCTGTTGTTGCTCTTGACTTTGAAGTGATGCCTCATAGTGAACGGATTAATGATGGCTGTTTCCAACCCCTTCGGTGTAAGAGGCCTTTCCTGATCTAAATAAAATCGCATGGATGCAGCAAAATTAAGAAGAAAATAGACGTCATTGTAAAGGTGGGATTGCTAAGACGGACATGAAATTATCTTGTTACAGAATACCTTATTAGTTACAACACAGTTTATCATCTGTTTTTTTACTCCATCAGTTTATATACTGATATTTTTTCCTCCATCATTATATATTATTTCCTCGTCAATCTATATATTTTTCCTTCATCAGTCTGTATTTTTTCCTGCATAAATCTATATATATTTTTTTCATCAATCTGTATATTTTCCTCCATAAGTCTATATATTTTTCTTCTATCAACCTCTATACTTTTTCCTACATCAATCTCTATATTATTTCCTCCATCAGTCAGTATGTTTTTTCCTTTATCAGTCACCTCTCTCCTGTCATGACACCTGCCTTGTATTTTCGTTTTTCTGAGTCCACCTTGGGAATGTGTGAGAAGTGACTGAGACATATTTTAGGTGGCAGTGGGGGATTCGTAACGCTTCATCCATTGTGATTTATTTTGCATGTTACACCTAATAAATTGCACCTTAAAATTCTCTTGTACTACATTACGTCGTTATTGTCTATCTATCTATTGCCAGACGCCTCAATCCCGTTTGGGGTGGCCACAAACAAATCGCCTCCAAGTCGCCCTGTCCCCCGCCATTTCACTACCCTGCTCCCAACTCACACCCCCCTCTCTCATATACCTCTCCACCCCATCCCTCCATCTCATCCTCGGTCTCCCCCTCCCTCTTCCACCCTCCACCTCACTCACATACACTCTCTTCGTCAGTCATTATTGGTATTACTGTGATTTATTATTATTATTATTATTATTATTAGTTAAAGTAGTAGTAGTTAAAGTAGTAGTTGTAATAGTCGTACCTGTAGATTTTATATGTCTTTGGATTATGACAAAAAATAAATATCAAAAATTGCAGTGTGTAGGTGTTTTTTCTCAATAAATTACGTTCAAAAATAAGCATCCATAAAACACATTACTCTGTGTGGGTGTATTATCCTTGAAGTGTGTCCAGAAATAAAAATCCACAACACATATATATGCTCGTAGGTAATTATTTGTCCGTGGGTTGCATTCAGGGCGTGTCGAGGAAAACAGGTTATTGTCAGACGCCGGGGTCAAAAGGTCAGGGTCACTTCTGGAATGCACATCAGTTACGTAAGCCCTCACGTAGTAGGGGACAGCACTGGCATCTGGAGTTTGTGACCTCTCTCGCTCGCTCACACACACACACACACACACACACACACACACACACACACACACACACACACACATTCTCTCTCTCTCTCTCTCTCTCTCTCTCTTTGTCTGATGTGTGTGTGTGTGTGTGTGTGTGTGTGTGTGTGTGTGTGTGTACTCATAACCTTTTCACCATGAGCAAGAATCATGTGCACCGCTCAAAATTAGGTTCACTTAAAGTAGTGTTTAGACTGCGTGCTTCCTAAATGGCAAGTGAGGAGGCCTTGGTTTGTCATACTCAGAACTGCTGCGCCCTTCTAGTTTTATTTATTCTGTTTTATTCATTATTAATTTATTCATTCATTCATTTATTGCTATTTCGCGTCTGTTTTTATTCAGCATAGGAGCAGTTAGGTATAGGCATCATAAATCCCATCACTGTTGGAGGATCTCACTTTTACAGAATCTTTTAGTGGGTGGCTGATTTTGATACAGAAAAATGTAATTATATTGAGCAGCTTAACCCTTTCAGAAAATGTATCATATTGAGCAGTTTAACCCTTTCAAAAAAAATGGCGTCCTTTCCGTTTTATATTTTCAATCCCGAGATAATAGTTTTGTGTAATCCAAGAAGCCTGTCATGGTCGGAACAACTCCAGTCGTCTATTCCAGCACACACCAGACGATTTTATTAATCCGAGAGAGGGTCATAGGAACCTGAGTTGAGTAAATGTAGACTAAAATGTAATGTGTTTCTGTGTATGCTTTATTGGAGCTGGAAAATGTGTGACATGTAAGTCTTCTGTGTATTAAGTTTAATATCAGATTCTGGGGGACGGATAACTTCTTTTTAATAGGTAGAAATAAAATGTTTGCAAGCTATATTGTTTACTGTCCAATATTGTGCACCACATGTCCCATCTGGCTCCCCTCAGCTTGTATGTAAATGTTACCTTTTTCTTAATTATACAGCAGGGAGCAGGATATTTATTGTGCAGGTAGATTTTTCCCTTTGAGGCAGAAACTACGCCCCAACCTTTGTGCAAACTGAACAGAATAATAATAAATAAATGTGCTATAGTATGGCCTATCTTATCGAGCAGATTTTATATCGTATAGATAAATAGACAGATATAGGTATGATCCAGGGCTGGACCGGACCTGCATGTTGTTGATGCAGATTATTTTTATATTAAGATAGATGGATAAGATAGATAGATAGACAGATGGAGATGAATAAAATAATAAAACGATATATGTAACGTGGAAGAGATTGTTATGGTTTAATATAACTACTAAATAAATCGCCACGGGTAAGCCTTCATGCCACTTAAAATAACACCCCAAGCTAGACTGCACATCCTGCCTGCCATTCCACCTCCTCCAGTGCACCCACTCGCCGCCAGAGCCACCCGTAATTCACCTCACCTAATGGACCGGCAGATTCCATTAACACAGAAGCCCCAGACTCTCGCTAATGGCGCGTTCTTGTTCACGTATTTTTGTTAAGGGTACGTGAACCTGGCGGATGGTGTGTTTGGCAGGGGAAGTGTGAAAGCGTGGATGGAGGAGTGGAATGATTGAGTGGTTTGTTTTGGTCTCTGGCTAAAATGATGTTTGTTTTGATAATGTGGGGAAATTGTTGGGCGTTTTTTTTCTTTTTGGCAGAGGTTATAGTTTTTAGTTTACTCATGTATACATACATACATACATACATACCTTCGTTTGTTTTTCCTTCCTCTGTTCTGTTATTTAAAAAAAACATACATAGGTAGAGAGGGGGAAGAAATCCAACACACATTCTAGGTGAGTGTGTATGTGTGTGTGTGTGTGTGTGTGTGTGTGTGTGTGTGTGTGTGTGTGTGTGTGTGTGTGTGAGAGAGAGAGAGAGAGAGAGAGAGAGAGAGAGAGAGGCAACGTAGATTAATATTCAGGGTCAAGGTCAGAGAGAGAGAGAGAGAGAGAGAGAGAGAGAGACTAATATTCCAGGTTAATCACTTCTCTACAAAAGATCTTCCCAATTGGGGGTATTTTTCATGTAGCCTTTATCACATCTTCAGACGATTTAACTCAGCCAAGGGGAGCGATTGTACTCTCTTCACCGTAACTTGACCTAAAATTACTCTCTTTCTACCTTCAGTGTTGAGTTGTAGAAGGAGATTAATACTAGAATATGATGCTAGGCACGAAGCAGTGGTATGGAGATGTTGAGCTGTGGCATTGTCCTTCTTCCACCAAGCTACGTGAAATTAGCTGCAAAAAGACTAAAATCTGGCCCAGTGGAGATGTTGAATTGTAGCTAAAGTCTTTATCTGCCACCAAGCTACGTGAAATATGCAACAAAAGGACGAAAATATGGGCTAATTTAGAAGATGTAGGGCTGTAGCAATGTCTTTTTGTGCCACTAAGCTACGTGAAATGTGCTACAAAAGAACGAAAACCTTGGCCAAGTTAAAGTGGTAACTGTATATGACGTTCTTCCAAGATGACTTAAATCGTCGGGGGGAAGGAGGATCAAAGTAATGGGGGTCGAGTACCTTTATGGTGCTGGTGGTGTAAGTTAATAGCCTATATGAGTACTTTGTACTCAGGTGCATTGAGTCGTGCAGGTGTGTGTGTGTGTTGTGTTGTGTTGTGTTGTGTTGTGTTGTGTTGTGTGTGTGTGTGTGTGTGTGTGTGTGTGTGTGTGTGTGTGTGTGTGTGTGTGTGTGTGTATGAGAGAGAGAGAGAGAGAGAGAGAGAGATGCAACTCTGACACAGAAACCATAACTCTTTACTGCTCGATGTCTCTCCTTCGCTGAATATAATAGCATATTGGAAGCAACAGCAAACATATAAAATTGAGTGTGGTGGATGGTTTGGAGAACGTTTAATATACTAGTGATTAACCCAATAAACCTACTCATCCACAGGTGTAGTGAGTCATGCCCAGGTGTGTAATTCATAGCCCACAGATGTAACTGAAACTCACGTGTTCTTGTTTGTTTGGTAATGTGTTCCGGCCATTCTGCAGGTGTATACTATCAACTTGTCTTACCAGAGCGTCTGTATCTGATTCTAGAGACAATCCCTACAAAATAAAATGCGCTTTAGAAATACGACGACGCCGTGCTTGAAGTTTGATATTTGATCTGTTTGCGTCAAAACTTATGAGTTCTTCCCACACCTACGAACAGTATATATATGTATGTCATTTTTTAAAAACAAATTCAATCAGGTAATCGTGAGACATTTCGTTAACGCAGATACATTCTTCCATGCATACATATAGATACGAACAGTATATAGAAACTGGCTTGAGCACAGTAATCCTTCGGCACCGGTAATAATCCCATCAGGCCGGTGACATTATTTTGTTGAATTGTTGCTAGAGTCAGACGATCATCACAGTCAAGGAGTTCAGTAGTGTATGCAGAAAATGTGTGAAAAGTTTGTCAGGAATGCACAACCTACAGCCCTCTAGTAGCTGTGCTGCGGCCCACGTTCTTGTGTGTAATCAAGACGAAGTACAAAAATAATTATCAGTGATAGTGAGAGAGCTAATCAACAGCAGGCCCAAAGAAATAGGCCCCACACACCCATTCATTCGCCTTTCAAAAACGCGTAATATTGGCTCCCCCTCATACGTACGGTGTTCCACGTGTAGCTTCATAATTACCTGTTAATTAGACAGTGAGTTTGACGACTATTAAATTTAAAAAGGGATGTCATTCTATAGTAGTTATTATTTAGACATCTGCTAAGTAGGCTAATCAGTAAAAAACGCAATAATTGATTGACTATATGTCAGTAGTCTACGTATTTCATGTATATGAATAATTATATTACCTTATTATAGTACTTTATCAACCTTTCGTGTTTGACCTACAAATTGACTCAGTGATGTTGGGCAAGAAGATGTTGGGCAAGAAGATAAAAATATAATAATCCTGGTGTAGGTGTATGATAGTCTAAAACAAGTACAGTGCTGGCAGTACTTTATAGTTATGTTATTATATTACCTGGTTTGCAGTATTCCACAGCATAACGTGCAAAGAAAATATTTAAAAAGCGTTTAAAATGCGATGCACGGAACTGCATATAAATAATGTGTGTAAAGAGTATGTTAAACCTGCTAAATCTGGGATGGTCTGAACTCTTAAATATTTAGTGGGGAGAGCTGGAGAAAATTTTGGAAAAAAAAATATTATGTGACATCGTGAATCGTATACCCGATAAACAGTTTGTGCAAGGAATGTTTCATTTCAGGCTCGTACAGTATGATTCACTCTCAGCTGAATTATATAGTCTGGCGTTTAATTGCAGTAGAATACTACACTTGTCCTGAACATGCGATGGTTAATGGTGATAGTTTTAAATGAGGTTCCTGTGCCTCACTTTCAGTTGAACTGGAATAGAATATTAAGGAAGGAGTGACTATGAAATAATGAAAATGAGTGACCATGAGATCGATAAATAGAGCGACCATAAGGTAATTAAAAAGGGCGACCATAAGATATTAAACAAAAAATAGATCCATTCTCTTCAGAGTTACTAAAATATTCCGTGAGAGTTAAGAAAAGATACCGGATATAGAAAAGAATGTAAAATGTGACATTCAGAATCAGTAGTTTCGTGGAAGGATTAATTATACCCCTTTCCTCCGACGACATTCTCTCTCTCTCTCTCTCTCTCTCTCACACACACACACACACACACACACACACACACACACACACACAGAAAATAAGCTCCCGTGCCTACCAGAAGGGTCACAGGGTCTAAGGAGGAGGGAACACGACATGCAGCAATCCTCTTTGGTTTTTGCGCGAGAATTCCACGCGCGAGGTTTTACTGCTAAGAATCCTCAGAGCAAATAGACCAAGTGACGCAGATTTCCGTTGTGTAAATCGCAAGTTGACGTCACCGTGCTGGACACTGTGAAGTAACTGTGCAATAAACCGTAAAATCATCTTAATGTGAACTGCAAAAACGGTATCGCAAATCAGTGTAAATAACTAGAGAAAATTGTAAAATAACCATACCATGAACCGTAGATATTGTTAACCGTACTCTGCAGTAATAATTTAGATAACCGTAAATTAACCAAAGGATATTGTCAATTAAACGTACCGTAACCTGTAAATATTAACCGTACTATAGTAATCCGTGTTAGGTAACCGGAAATATACCGTAAGCATACCATAAATAACCAGAAACCGTAACGTTTGAAAATATCGATAAGGGAATTCAGCGAAAATGATGGTGCTTTGATGTGAGCTAGAAATATATATATATAATGTAGTGAATTTAGTATGACTTAACCTTGGATCGTAAAATGCAGGGAGTTTCTTGTAAGCGCTACAGTTTTTTCTAGCAGTTTTATCCTGATTTTTTAAAACAAGATGAACGGAGCAAGGAAAAACATGTTAAGTTTAAAAAAATCTATACACCAGCTTGCATATCCCCCACTCATTAAAAAAAATCTACGTGATGTAACCATTGAAAATAGAGTGCTTGGAGTTTAATATAACCGCTGTCATTTTTCGGGCAATTTCTCCTGATGTAACTTTGGGAAATGTAATGTCTGAATTTAGCATAGTGTAACTTTGAAAAATATATTTTCAAATGATTTTTTTTTTTTTTGCGTCCAGTGGTGTGGAGTTATGGCGGTAATTTTAAGTTAATGGCATAACTTCTGCGTGGTTGTCACCCCAAGTTTGCGTTGGACTTGAGAGAACTTAGCTCCTTAGGATTTTGACTGTTCTTGTTTCTTTTAAAAATAAAAATAAAAATAGTATGCTGGCAGTGATACTAATTGGTGAAATGGTGTTGGTAGTACTTATCATCATCATCATCATCATCAAAGAAAAGGCATAAAATAGAGAACTATTGACAGCATGCCAAGTGAGTGGGCCACACAGTCATCCACACATTATTCAAGCCTTAGGAATCCTGGCTCCACCTAACAGGCACAACCATTCTCTCTCTCTCTCTCTCTCTCTCTCTCTCTCTCTCTCACACACACACACACACACACACACACACACACACACACACACACACACACACACACACACACAGGTTGATGGATGGATGGATAGATGTGCTTCATATTCACCTGTCGAGTAAATAATAATAATAATAATAATAATAATAATAATAATAACAATAATAATAGTAGTAGTAGTAGTAGTAGTAAATAAAAATAATAATGATACTACTACTACTACAACTATTAATGATGATGATGATGATGATGCATTTGGCGATCTCAGTAACAAGCAACTTCATGCTATAACCCAAAGATAATACTGTATATACTTTCTCCAGTACTGAGCAGGTGACCGATGTAAAAATATAGCTATTAAATTAATGTCAGGTAGTGTGGTCACGCCTGCAGTATGCCCTTGACCGAGAGCTGTAACCGTCACACTACTAAATTCGTTCCCCTCGTGTGTGTGTGTGTGTGTGTGTGTGTGAAGTTACTGCGGAGTTGTACCGTAGTTTCCTGCCTCTCTCCTTTCCCCTCTCCCTCTCCCCGTCCCTCCCTATCTCCTTCTCCCCGTCCCTCCTCCTCTCCCACACCCTCTCCCTTTTTCGTCCCTCCCCCTTTTTCCTCACTGTCTCCCTTCCCCTTCCCCCCTCCGTCCCTAGTCCCATATTGCACAGTCTGGCAACTCGGGTTTGGGCTACCTTCTGTAAACTTCTCGGTTGCCGTTGCTACACATAATCACTCCTATTATTTTACGATTCATTCCTTTGCGTAGTGGAATTATCTTAAAATATCCGTCTATTCTGTGTTTTGTAGCTCATGTGCCTGGAGGGAACGATTTTTAATTGAGTGAAATATTGTCTAGCGATCGGAGGAAAAATTTTTAAAACGATGTTATCTTACTGCAGAGATTTAGAGGCTGCAACCCCTTCAGGACGAGTCATTTCCCACAGGTTAAATACAGTTGTCTGGTAATAGGAGCTGATGAAAAATGTCACTGTACCAAATAAAATGTTTTAGAGAGAACAGAAGAGGGACTGGAGTACTTTTGTGCTATTTTGAGGGAAGGATAAGTATGAGGGGTGTCCTGCAGTAGACTCGGCCCCCTCGACACCAGGACGTGGCTCTGGACTGGTTTATGAGTCTGCCACACCATACCATCACCCCCACCTCGTACACCATACCATTCGTACCACCTTCACTCCCACACCATACCACCACCACTCCCACACCACACCATACCACCTTCATTCCCACACCATACCAGGACATGACCTTGGACTATTTGTGAGTGTAACACCATACCATCAACACCATCTTCACTCCCACACCATACCACCCTCACCCCCCACACCATACCACCACCACTCCCACACCATACCATCATCGTCTTCATACTCTTTACCCTAGGCCCGCTGTCGCCATCATCACCACCATTGTGTGTTTGGAGACTTACCTAACTTCATCATACGGGCAGTGGAATTACCTGGTTACACGTGCCACCACAGGAAGGAGCACCAAATTAAAAAGTACTCCACACTATTTTATCCTTACCTTTCTTACCTGTACAGTACTCAGGCCACACCCTACAATGAAAAAACAATTTAATATCTGGCGGTTGAAAGAACAGAATGAATTTTAACCAAGGACATGGATTACTGGATTATTATTATTATTATTATTATTATTATTATTATTATTATTTTTAGTAGTAGTTTCGTAGTGAGCGTTTCTCATCTTAAAGGAAACCTGTCTTAATGACGAGGTTATAAACCCAAAATAACAGTGGAAGTATTGTAATTGAAAAAAACTCTTTGTCCAAAATAGTGTTTCGCGTGGAGGTCTATCTATCTATCTATATACCTAGGCTGCTTCCCCCAAGGAAAGGGAGGTAGCCGAGACAGGACGACTCGCTCTCCATTTACTCATCCATTCAAACACATTCATTTGCATCTTAGCCCCAAAGGGGAGAACGGACAGATCCTCACCGCACCACACCGCACAAGGGTCAACTGGGCAATGCAATCAGTGACATCCGCGGCAGGGCCCGACAGCAGAACTGGTTTACCCCTGCCACATCATAACAGACCCATCCCCTTACCCGCACCTGACCTGACTAGCTGATCAGCGTGGAGGTACAAAAATAAATAAATCTTCATACAAAAAGTTAGCGTTACATAGATACTACAAAATTGTGTTTTGTATTTGAGTGCCATTTTTAGGTAGGAACATGCAGGGGAGTTGGCCAACAGCAGACTCTTACCCAGCTGAGGATAGGACAGAACTAGTGTGGATTGGTTTCTGAGACTGGCACATTACTACCTCGACCACCACGTCACCACTACCACATTTGTAATCCCTCCCCCGTTGCCTGCTGTCCCCATCATCATATCTCCTTGTGGCTGCACCGTTACACTGTTTTTACTTATTTACCTTTCTTTATCAACACCTTTCTTTATCAACACCACCACCTTCATACTCCTCCCCCCTTGCCTCCTGTCTTCATCATCCATGTCTGTGTTGCTTTGCTTTATTGTTACACCACCTTTACATATATTTTTGTAACGTTACTGTGGTTATTATTATTATCATTAACTTCACTTAAACCAGTTCTTTCACCTATACAGTACCTGCAACGTCACTGTGATATTACACCACCGTCACTACTAGCGTCACTCTTCCTCGTTCCACCGTGGTTGTAGCGTCACTTGTCCATACTGTTACACTTATTTATAGTGTTATTTTTCCGTGTTTCCATTACAACTTAGTTTTTTTTTTTCCATTATTACTATTGCAGCATCAGTAACCATTACTCAGAACCTTTCCCTTTTAAAGTTTGATTTCATGTTTCATTGCTGCTGTAGCTATGTCGGTGCAGATGAGTTTTATGGGTTATTAAGGGTAGGCTATATTCTCGTTGCTGCAGGAAACTTTGCAGCGTTTTTCTAATAGAGTTCTTATTTTCCTGTTGATGGTCTTTTTTTTTTATTTTTCGATACGAGTTGTTACTCGTACATAGTTTGAGTAACACAAGTGGACAGTAAGCTGTGATGTAAGCCAGATAAATCGGAAGAAGTGCTACGAAGTCTCTTATCAGCACGAATACAAGCTTGTCACCTCTGCATACTGTAAGGTCGCGTGTACTTGTAGGTCCAAGTGAATCCTGCCGTACGCATTTGTAGCAGCATGTTAAACCAAACTTAGAAAACTTTGTACTTTGTCAGAAAATAGTTTCTACCACGATCTACTTACAAAATTAAAAATAAACGCCAAAAACTCACACTTTAGTGTTTACTGTTCGAAGCTGAAACGTAATGGCCATGTAATATAGGGTGGAATATGAGGCAGACATGACAGAGTATACTAACTCATAAGTACAGACAAATTTCTATTACTACAAGAAATATCGTGGCTAGAAGCTACATTTTCATTATATTTATTGATGCTGATAATTAAGTGGTTGGTGCATTCCAAGGTGTGTGTGTGTGAGTGTAGCAGCAGTTGGTGTTCGATGATAACACTTCCTGGGACTGCCTTATCGTGTCCATCCCGTCCTCGCGTCCTGCCTCCCCAGACCGATATTGATGAAGTAGCCTGTCAGGGGTCGTATTTATTAAAGGTTCTAACGGATTTTTACGGTAAGCAGATCTCCATAACGGTTAATATATATATTTCAAGGTGTGGGATTGGCCTAGTTCTGCCACGTACAAACAAACCGACTCTAGTGAAGTATCACAACGCAGAATATCCTCTTAGGTGAGAGTGATTACTAACACCTTTTCCATAGCTATTTATTTTGCATGTTACACCTTGCTAGTCTCTTGTGTCGTAGTTATTCCTTTATATTATCGACACAGATTGCATAAATAAGATAAAAGCAGTTTTGAAGAAGATACATGCAGAAATAAACTGATAAGGAAAAGGTGTTAGTGAGCTTCCTTTTGACATCGATTCCCTGAATAAGGTAGCCTTTATTAAAACATCACATGCAGAAATAAACTGGTAAGAAAAAGGTCTTAGGGAACTTCCTTATCGGACGAGAATGTGACCCGAAATGTTTTAACAGATGAGGGGTGAGAGAAGTGCTTATCAGGTGAAAGTTGCCTACCGTCATACATGTTTACATCTACTGTTTAGTTGACCTCATTGGCTTCTGTGGCTGGCGCTTGTGTAATACTGTATATATTTTTTTTCCTGTTGGTCTAGTGTACATTACAGTTACAGTTCATCTAGTCAGCAGTTGGTCTACACTTACTCACAGTTAGTCTTAGTATACAGTTAGTCTACAGTTTCAGGTAGTCCGAATCTGCAATGCACAGTCTACAGTCACAATCAGTCATAGTCTTCAGTTAGTCACAGTTAGTCTTAGTTTGCCGTTAGTCACAGTTATAGTCTGCAGTAAGTCACAGTTAGTCATTGCCTGCAATTAGTCAGTCATAGTGTACAATGGTCACAGTTAGTCACAATTTGTAGTTAGGCACATTTAACTACAGTCTGCAGTTAGTCACAGTTAGCAATAGTCTGCAGGTAGTCACAATTTGCCAGGTGTGCAGTATAGTCACACGTAATATTCAATGCCCCTGTTTACTCTTGGCGTGGCTTGTGTAACACCCTACATTTTTCCTTGTGGCTTAGTCTGTAATTCGGTTTGTATTTACCAGACAGTTGGGCTACTTCCACGACCTCAATACTACAGTAAGTCGTAGTTACAGGAGATTCAGTGAACTTTAGTTAGATAACGTATATAACACAAAAGATAATGTTATCTTGTCATATGCATAAATAAACTGATAAGAGAGTTGCTAGGGAGCATGGTAACCTTAAAAGAATAGTCTGTAGTCCAATTTATTGACAGGTGGAGATGGGTAGTGTGTTTGTGTAAGGTGAGATGTGATCGTTTTAAGGGCGCCTGATGTAACGTTTGGGGAGGTGGAAGTGGAGTTAGCAGAGGTGGGAATGGACTTTGGAGACTTGAAAGAGTATGTCAGGGATCGTAGGCTGTGTGTAAGAGATCTTACCCAGTGTACACGATAAGCGTGGTGGTGGAGAGGAAAGCCTTCACGGGATGGCACGGACATAAAAGGGTAGCTCTGTTGCTTAGTTATAGTAACATCCCTCAGTTCCTTCCGTATCCCCCGAGGGAGGGTGGAGCTTCTGATTAAGGACAACTTCGACCTACAGTTTACTGGGTTCACGTTGAGATGAACGTGGGGCTACATCTATTATTACTACTACGATAAACACGCCTTCACAGAAGTTAAATTACATACTTTAATGTAGTTAACGATTTTGAAGGTCTTGACCGTGCATTCAGGTTTTATATATATATATATATATATATATATATATATATATATATATATATATTTATTTATTTATTTATTTTAACGTGTCGATGGTAACATTTAAATTGAGTGTCATGTAGCTGAAGTAGCGTTTGTATGCCACCAGCAAATAGCAAGGGCATTTTTTTTTCCTCTGTGTGTGCTCTTACTAACGCCAACCCTACCTAGAGTCTCGATTTTGTATAATATTGTTTGGTTTGGTTTGGTTGTGTTGTGTTCGGTAGCCCCATGAGCCAATAGAATAAACAAACGATCACACACTACAACATTCTACAGACCATACAGAACAAGGCCCAAAAAATATTTACAGGCTGCATAGCTACTACACCCACAGACCATCTACACCAAAAAACCAAAGTCCTCAGAGTCAAGGATCACCTAGACATGAGGCACCCAAATTCTCGCCGCAGCCTCCACAAACCCACACCATCCACTACACTACATGGCAGTGCATCCACACACACCAAGGAACCTCAAAAAAAACATCCAGTACACGATATTATACACAAATACTGTCATCTCTTCCCCCTCGCCCGCCTCAGACCAGCTTCCAGAAGCATACTCAGATCACTCGCCACTCCATTCAGTCACTCAAAAACAACACACAGCTGCATGCACGGCCTCCTGACATCCACCCTTCTGAATCTTATATCCCTCGTGAGGACAGGGTCCACCTAGCCAGGCTGAGATGTGGGTATCATCCAGCCCTCTTAAGTTATCAGAAGCAGCTGGATGACTCCGTCGCTGACGCCTGTCCAGGATGCAACACAGCACCCCATACTATTAAGCACATTATGGAAGACTGCATTACAAACAGTCATCAGCACCAAGAACACAACATACACTCCTTGAGAGCTCTGTGGGAAAGCCCAGTCTCGGCCGTGGCCTTCTGTAAGGACACGGGGCTGTTCGGCCAGACTGCCTAGGGAACAACTACTACTACTTCTACAAACGATCATACTCTGTACACAGGTCAGTCCAAGGAAATTTATGGATGCGGCGTGTGGTGCAGTGGCGCGAGGCCTGGTGCTCTGGGAGATGAAACCGGGGAGCGCTGGGGTTGACGGGGACACGACAGGTGGAATTTGGAGCATTAAAGTTGAGAGGGTCAGCCCAGCGGGTCCAGCGAGCGTCATTGCAGTGTTTGGGCGGTCAGGACAGAGGGTGGAAATCGGAACATTAAATGCGAAGAGGGATAGAACATGTGGAAGGGAGAGCATCAGACTAGAAACCGTTAGGACAGGGTGAAAACTGGAACATTACAGGGACAGGGCCTGTGGAAATGAGGGCATCAGAAGTGTAATAATAGTAGTTGCAACCCCAGGCTCCTCTGAACCTGAATTTGGTGGACTGCAGGCTGAAGTTGCCCTTCTTCCGTAGTCCACCATCATCCTCAGGGAGGGGGGAGGTTGAGTGAAGTTTGTGCATCTGGACAACTCCACCGTCCTGTCATTTGTGTGCCACCACGTAAAGGCATCCCTCTCCATCACCTGCTTGAGAAGTGTAAAGGAGTTATTTATCGAGGCTATACAGTACCGGCCAATAACAGTGAAGCGAGATTACAACCTTCCCGTCCACGTGAATATCACTGCTTAATTTTGCAGGATCTCATTAGAGTTTTGACGTTGTAATTTCGAGCCGTGGAGTGGCATGTCGATGATGTCTGCGATGGGAGTATAGGAGCATCGACCCGGGTATTTTGTTAGGTTGGGTGGTATATACAGTCATTGTTTTGTCTCATGGCCCTGTTGTCTCTCTAGTCTCGCACGATCTCTTTCTCGCGGTCTCTCTGTCTAGTATGTTGGTCTTACTTTGTCTCGAGTCTTGTACGCTCTCTCTGTTTGGTCTCTTGGCCCTATTGTCTCTAGTCTCGCACGCTGACTCTCGCGGCCTCTCTTTCTCGTATTGGACTTCATTATATCTTTGGTTTCGCCTGTTGGGCCTACGATTATTCTCTCTGGTCTCGCACACTGCCTCGTATTGCCTCTCTGGTGTCTTCTCATGGACCTCCTGCCCCTTTAGTCTCCTACCCTGTCTCGCACAACCTCTCTGCGTCTCGTGTCATGGGTCTGTTATATATTTGATCTCAGTTGCTATCTTTCGCGACCTGCTTGTTGTCTCACGGACCTAATGTCTCTCATCGCCTTTCTGTCTTGTCTTTTGGGACTGCAATCACTTTAATCTCGTGTCTTTGGCCTCTTGTCTCCCTCGTCTTTTTTTTTTTTTGGGGGGTGGGGGTTCTTGTCTTTCATCTCGTCTGCTCTGAGTCTCATATCTTTGGTTTCATCTCTTTGGTCTCTTGTCTCTGCTCTTGTTTCTTGGGCCTGTTGTCTCACTGGTCTTGTCTCGCATCCCCGATTCATCCCACGCATTCATCCCTGTCCCCTTTATCGCCCACCTGTTTCGCCCCGTCTCGTACTTATCTCGCCCCCTTCCCACTCATCTGTGCCCCTGTCTCTCATCTCTGTTTCGTCCCCTTCCCACCTGCTTCTGCCCTTGTTTCTCATCTTGTGCCCCATGTCTCTAACCTGTCTCGTACCCTTCCCACATCTCTCTCCCCCTGTCTCTCATCTCGTGTCCAGGGAGTCTTATGAGGCAACAGTTCCCCGAAGATGACGGCGGACCAATAAACAATTTAGCGCCGTCAGGAGGCCAGGATATTGCAGGAAATTGAGCACGGGGCCTCTGATGGATCAATTGAGGGGAGGGTACGTTGGGGTGGGGGAAGAGGAGGGGGAGGGGGACACTGGAGAGGGTGTGGACGAGTTGGAGTGGGTGTTGGGGCAGGGTTAGGGGGTGTGAGGGAGAGGGGAGGTGGAGGGAGGGTGGGGGAATAGGAGGGAGGATGGGGTGCTGAGGAGAGAGAGGAGGAGTTGGTGAGAGAGTGTGGAGGAGTTCGAGAGGGTGAGAGGAGGTGTTGTCGGGAAAGGGAAGGGGGGCACTGCAGAGGTGTCGGGGAGGTGGAGAGGGAGGGACGAGGGAGAGAAGGGGAGAGGGAGGGGAGGGCTGGAGTGAATGTGAGGGAGTTTAAGGGGATGTGAAGGAAAGGGAGTGGAGGAGTTGAAGGGGGTGTGGGGGGAGAGAGAAAAGGAAGGTGGGAAGTTAAGAGAGGGAGGAAGGAGGAGGAGGAGGTGTGGCAAATAGGGAGAAGGGTGGTAAGAGGAGGAGGTATGGGAGGGGAAGGAAGGAGGGAAGAAAGGAGGCGGTAGAGAAGAAGAGAACGAGAGGAAATATGAGGGGAGGGGTGGATGGACGAGAGAATAGTATGTGTATAGGAGAGGGGACACGAAGAGGGGCAAAGGAGGGAGCTGTGTGGGCGAGAAGAGTATATGTGTTGGGATGCTGAAATTGATGTATATGTAGAGGTATTGGTGTTGTGATTGGTGCGGAAAATTGAATGTGGAGCTTGTGATGACCAGTTAGGGAGTTAGGGAGGAGGATGGAGAATGGTTGTGAAATATTGGTGAGCATTTGTTATGGTATTTGAAGGTATTGAAGTAAAGAGGTGATATCAGAGTGTTTGTTCAATGTTTGTTAGTGTATTGGAAGGTATTGATGAAAGGAGATGTTGTAAGAGATATTGGCTTACGTATGTTATTGTATTGGTGTTAGATAATAATATATTGGCTTGCGTTTGTTATGTTATTGGAAGGTATTAATGGAAGGAGAAGGTATTAGAGGTATTGGCATCTTTGTTATGGTACTGGGAGGTATTGATGTAAGAAGAATGCACTAATGCGTGTAATATAGTTAAAAATATCTGACCTAAATGATTACGATGCGATATTGATTAGGGAAGCAGACATTACTGGATGGCGTGACTTGAGACTGCGAATACATACCGAGCAAGGAATTGATGTAAGGAAGTAGCGGTAGGTGTTTATTAACAAGGCGTGGTATTAGAAATTGCGTTACGAAATATGATATTAGAAATTGCATATGATAAAAGTATTAGAGGAAGTAAATATTTGGCGATTTGAGACGAAAGTTTGTTGTTGTTATTATTATTATTATTATTATCATTATTATTATTATTAAGGGGTTTCTGAGAGTAATTTGGTGCTTGGAAAGGTCGCCTTCATGTAGTAACACCGGTATAACCAAGCTGCACCATTGCCCAGGTTTATAAATGTCCTCGAAGCTTCCTCCTTTCCCCGAAAAGAGGATGGTGGGCTGCATGAGAGGGGTAGCTTCAGCCTGCAGTCCACCGGGTTTACGTTTGTGATGAACAAGGGGCTACAACAACCACAGATTTTTTTTTTTTTTTTTTTGAGAGAGAGAGAGAGAGAGAGAGAGAGAGACTTAGAAAACTCCTCATACTGGACTCCCTTTTTTTTTTCCTTTTCACATTTCTGAATGCTACTTATTTATTAGGAAGAAAAGCCGGACGATTTTATGCAACTGAGAAGGAGTCACAGGAGCCTGAGAGCGTCAAGGTATAATAGCAAAATAAATCGCCAAGTGAACGGTGTTACGAGACTGGGGCCCATAATGAGAACATGGCCACCTGCTACCTCGCACTGTACCCAACTTGCTGAGAAAACGGGAACACAATGCCACTGTTTTTTTTTTTTGTTTTTTTTTTTAAGACAAACAAAAAGAAAAAAAAAATCATCGTTTTCAAGGTATTGATGTGAATTCAGTGCAGTTCTGAGTCATCATTATTTATCATTTTCATAATCATCCATACCGTTGTCGTCATTGTCATTATTTTATTTATTATTATTATTATTATTACTGCTGCTGCTGCTGCTGCTGCTACTACTGCTGCTGCTGCTGCTACTACTACTACTACTACTACTACTACTAATAATAATAATAATAATAATAATATCATCATCATCATCATCACTATCACTCGTCATCGTTCATCACTATAATTTATTTTTCGTATAATATATGGGTTGGGCACAGAGTTAACATCAATATACAGCCGATTGAGGGTGAAGATCAGGTGTGGGAAAGGACAGGTGTTGCCACGATAACGTGAGGTAATCTGAGAACATTCCCACCTGACCCATGGACCCAAACATTAAAAAAAGAGAGAGAAAAAAAAGAAGAAATATGATACAAGTGCTGTATATGTAGAATTGAGTTGAGTTTATGAAATCATGGACATATGTTATTGTATTTATTTATTTATTATTATTTATTATTATTATTATTGGGAAGGGAGAGGACTGCATACTGTACATATATTTGGACTTTCATTTCAACCGGCGACACACACACACACACACACACACACACACACACACACACACACACACACACACACACACACACACACACACACACACACACACACACACACGCACACACACAATGAACCTTCCTATGCAGCCCTGGTCATTGAAGCAGTCAGCATTTTAATTAGCACCCATCAGTAGCCTACACATGCAAGCCAACACAAGCCTTGAGAACAACACACATTACCCCAGTGTCTCTGTAGAGTTCGTAACACCTTTTCCTTAGTGATTTATTTTGCTCATTACACCTCGGTATCCTCATGTAATTTATATACTGTAAACTGTGTCCATATTAAAGCAGTATTAATAACATACAAGAGAGTGTTAAAGTGTAATATTCAAAACACGGTAATTCGCTAAGGAACAGGTTTCACGAAAATCTCCATGGTCACATACTATACGACTCTCATATCCACATGTCCAGGTAACTACGATTTCTCTAAGACCGTCGGACGATTTAAGTTATAGGAAACTGGATCGAGATGCTTTCCGCCTTATGATTTTATTCAGCTTAGATTCCCGCCGCCCAGAAAGTAAACAAGATTTTATGTTTATTGTTTATTTCTTCCTTGGATACGGTGAATTTGTTAGTAATGATTTTTATTATTGACGCCTCCATTAATCCGATCTATAACCTTGCTTCTTTATTTACGTCATTCTTGGTGTCGCCATACGATTTTATACAGCTAAGGAGAAACACTTATCACCGCAAATGTCTGGTGTATGCACTTAGAGGTAGGCTACAGGTATATGTATTGTTACGGGAACGACACCGATATATTCATGTGTGTAGCTGGGCGCTCGATGTATGGATTAAGTTTGGTACACGGACATTACGTCAGCTTTTACCGTAATATTGGTGCCGCCACGCGATCTTCGGTGTAGAAGTGTTCCAGTGACTGTGAATGTCTCCTGTTTACCCTGGCATGCAGGATGGATGTTTGTTTATGAGGGTAGCATGGACATTTTCACCGTTATGCCTGAACGCCCAGTGTATGAATTATGCATGACGCAGGAACATTACACCATCATTTATTATATTCTTGCTGCCGGCACACGATTATATTCATCATAGGAGAAACCACTGCTTTTACCACAACTGTTTAATAAATACACTGGGAGATAGGCTGGATGGGTGTTTACAGAGAGACAACGATATTTTTTGGATTAGTTAGTTCTTCCCACTGCCACACGAAATTATCCCGCCAAGGAGAACCACTGCTATTACCGCCAGTGTGTAATATTTATTCTTGGAGGCAGGTTGGATGGGTGTTTATGTGGACGCAGTGGCATATTTCCCCTTTATGTCTGCAGCCGAGGTAGGAGTTATGTATATCGTACGGACATTAAACCAGATTTTATTCTTGCTGCCATCACACGATTATATTCAGCTTAAAAAAAAAAAAAAAAAAAGCTGATATAGTCTCTTCACCTTAACGTGATCCAGATTTTCGTCTTTTTGCAACTTATATAGCTCAGTGACAGAATAAGGCAATATTATGGATTTACATTCCTTCCGTAACTTTTCCTCGTGACTAGCGTACCATCATATTGTAGTTTTGATCTCTTGCCCCAGCTCAGCATTCAAGAAGGAGCGGTGGCAATTTTAGGCCAAGTTAGAGTGAAAAGGGAACATTACCGCGAATGTGTGCTGTTTACGCCGTGATGTAGGCTGAATGGGTGTTTATGGCTGCACTTTCGCCTTTATGCCCAGGTGCCTGATGGATGAATTATGTATAAGGCACGGACATTACACCACATTTTAATATATTTTTGTACATGTTACTGCGAAACTCTAATATATTTGCCGTGTGAGGAAGGCTGAGGGTGTTGTTAGGAAGGCAAGGATCTTTTGACCTCGAGTTTAGTCTTGCAACGGGCTCACGATTTGATTCAGCTAGAGAGAGAGAGAGAGTACCGAGGTAGAGAGGGTAACTGGGTGTGTATGGAAAGGCAGCGACATTTTTACCTTTAGCTTATTCTTGCTGCCGCCACACTAACTTATTCAGCTAAGGAGAAACACCGCTATTACCGCAAATGCCTGCTATTTACCATGTGAGATAGCCTGGATAGGTGTTTATGGGGGCCTGCAACGCCATTTTCGCCTCTATGCCCGGACGCCAGATGCTTGAATTATGTATGACTCACGGACATTACATCGGATTTAGTGCGGAAACGAGCAGGGTTATTTTACGTGATACAGGAGGGTGAGGCAAGGCTGGGTATTGTACTGGCTAATGTATCCTCACTCTGGACTTCAGAGGTTCATTGGTCTCTTGGTTTTCTTCGCCTATCTCACTGTAGATTTTCGTTTTTTTTTTTTTTTTCGTCATGGCAGAATAAGACGGTACTTCGCCTCTATATCCACTGTATTGCATATATTCTCTTGTTTTGGTGATGGAGAGGGTCTCCTTCACGTGGTGGCACCGTTATAGCCGAGTGCCTCCTCTGCCTTGCTATACAAACATCCCTCAACTGCCTTCCTACAACCAAAAGGAGGATGGTGAATTGCGGGAGAAGGGCACATTCAGCCTACAATCCACGGAGTTCACGTTTCACATCAACCTGGGGCTACAACTATTACTATTCTCTTCTTTTAGTTCACCATTATATATGAAGAGATGGCAAATTTCAGTGGAAGGAACTTGACACCATCTCCGTTTCGGTCGTTGAGGCTTGGGATGAAGTTATCTATCTATTGCCAGACGCCATAATCCCGTCAGGGGTGGCCATTTGACTTTGAGTTATTTGTTTTACGGGGAGGGGCACTAATCCTCCACCAACCGACCTCTTGACACGTAGGGAGCACGTATGGGTTGGTTATATGGTTACCACCCAGCACTGTAAATGGTTTCTTGGCTTACAGGAAACCATTTGGCTTGTCACTCACTGTAAAGCCACCTGTAAAGGAAAGAAGAGCAATAAGAAGTGACAGGCAAGATGGGAGAAATAGGAAGAGAGGTTATGTATAAGATAATTTAAGGCTTTTTTAATGGCGTTTGCTCTTTACAAGACAAGGGCTTTCCTCTCAGCTGAATAAAGTAATGATACCTAATTAAATAGTATTGTGCCCTTTATGAGTGATTAATCAAGATGGACTGTAACTCTTTCGATGACATGGATTTTCCTCATCTAAGAGCGAGAGTTAAACCCACTCACCTTTTAAGAGTTGACTTACAATAATTGCCTCGGTGAATTATGATGTCGCATTCACAACCTTAACCAGATATGACTGAGTGACCGTCGTTTTTACTTTAACGACCTAAAATTAACATCCCTCCTTCTTGAATACAGTTCTAACAGTTGATTGATTATAGAATCTGATGCTAGTCATGAAGAAGAGCATAGAAAATAATGTAGAGCCATGGTATTATCTTCTGCCACTGACCTGCGTAAAATAAAATAGGTTGCAGAAGGACGAAAATCTGTCCCAAGTGAAGGCGAAAAGGGTACAACAGTATTCCCACAAGCAGCAACCCTGGATACGAACCAGCAAACCCAGAACCGGATCCTGCAGGAGAGTGTGGGAATATCGAGTAAGGTATGAGGACATGCTTGGGTAGTTGGTGGAGGGAGTAAATGAATATGCAATCACCCTAGGACGTCCACTTGCCGCTACATTGGGTGTGAGTCGGTCTGAGATACGATGCATGGACCTGTGTATGCCATGAACCTAACTTACTGTTATTATCGTAACCTCCGTTTTTTTCTGAGAGAGAGAGAGAGAGAGAGAGAGAGAGAGAGAGAGAGAGAGAGAGAGTACATCTCGCCTCCAAACTCGTATTAAAAATTGTGTGGAAGCAAGCACCTGGCCACGATACCAGCTTTCTCTATTTTTTACCACCGGTTTTCACCCACTTGAAAATCAGGTATCGACTTCTCACATTCGCTAGTGTGTGTGTGTGTGTGTGTGTGTGTGTGTGTGTGTGTGTGTGTGTGTGTGTGTGTGTGTGTGTGTGTGTGTGTGTGTAGCCATAGATTTCATAGTTTCGTGTATACTCTTATCACATACAGACTCCAAATCCATATCCATCCCACTTCCCTCGATTTACCTCCATGTCCACTTCAGTTTCCACTTGCTTCCGTACCTCCATACCCTTCCCTCCATATTCATCCCAATCCCCACGTTTTCACACCTCCATATCCACCCCACTCCTCATGTTTTCCCACCTCCTTATCCCCTCACCGATTCCCACCTCCATATCCACCTAACTCCTCCTGTTCTCACACCTCCATATCCACCTAACTCCTCTCGTTCTCCCACCTCCACATCCCTTCATCCCCACCTGTCATATATGAGGGCATTGCGTCAGCCGTGTCACGCTCAAGTCCACGTCATTGAGTGTGTATTACTGCCCTGTTATGTTAAATTCCACCGCTACCTGCATAGACCCTCTCCCTCCTCGCCCGCCTTCATGCATATTCCTCACCCAACCTCCTTCACTTCCCATGCCTTGATAATTCAAGTTTGGTTTTATTTATTTTTTAATATATGAAGGTTATAACCATGATCACCCCCCCCCCTCCCTTTGAATTTGTTGCCTCCCTGTTATGCTAAACTTCAGCGCTACCTGCATGGGTCCCCTCCTGCTTTGCCCGCCTTCATGCATAGGCTATTCCTCACCCAACCTCTGCTACTCCTTACTCCCCAATATTCTATACCTTTTTATGTTTGGATTCTGTAATCTGATCTACCCCATTGAATGTGTATTGCCGCCCTATAATGCTAACATCCACAGCTGCCTGGCTCTCTCCTGGCTTGCCCGCCTTCATGCATATTCCTCACCCGACCTCCAACATTCCCCACTCCTCGATACTCAATAGTTTTCTATATATGGATGGTATAATACTAGTCCAGCTCCTTGAAAGCGTATTGCCACCCATTTATGCTAAATTTTCACAGCTGGGTTCCTGCCTTTCCTGCCGTTATGCATATTCATTACCCGACCTCCAGCACTCCCCTCTCTCAATGCCCTCTATATATTTTTAGGGCATTTGCATCTTTTAACTTCCGTTCCTCAGTGGTGATTACCTCTGAGATACACTGCTTGGCTTTGGAAATTTCGAAGCCTCTCTTCCTTAGCGATTTATTCTTTACATTACACATCAGTAACCCTTGTATCATTGATGCAGGCTATACCGATATTAAATCAATATAGGTAACATGCTAGAGAATATTAAGAGGTAATTTGCAAAATGAATCGCTATTAAAAGGTGCTACGAAGCCAACACTACCACGTACCACACGTCCCCTTGGTAAAATGCACTGCGTCACCTGAGAAAAATCATGACGCCGAAGTGTTATATCTGTACTTTATCTGTCTGTCTATGTCCATGTTTGCTATCTATCAACCTGTCTATCTGTGTCTACTATATATATATTTACTGTGTCTGTCTGTCTATCTATCTATCTGTCTCTCTATCTATCTATCTATCTGTCCATCTACATATTTGCAGATTTACCCTCTAGCAACTTTCCTGCGCCATCAGTAACTTTGGTGATACATTGAGGGTGTTCAGATACCTCGATAGTTCCAGAGTTGGGCAGGATTCACAAGTTTTTCAATTACTTTCCTGTGCTGACAGCAGTGATGGCGTGAGGAGTATTTAAGAGAACATAGCCTAGATTGACTTTTTATCTCTCTCTCACGCGCACACACACACACACACACACACACACACACACACACACACACACACACACACACACACACACACACACACACACACACACACACACTTTCCAGTAACACCACATAGCTTCACGTTCCTATATCAGATATGACCGTGAGCACATTAATCTCTCTCTCTCTCTCTCTCTCTCTCTCTCTCTCTCTCTCTCTCTCTCTCCACAGTAACGCTCCCCGTTTCGTATATCAGATCTGACCATAAACACATTAATCTCTCTCTGCATTATCGCCATATCGCTTCGCACCTTTTTACCTCCCCTAGATCGATGATAGTATTGTGTTATGAAAAGGACTTATTGACTATCCATCCACGGCAAACATTACTCGCGTAGCTTAGCGATTGACGTAAGGCGTTGGAGAGAGAGAGAGAGAGGGAGAGAGAGGGGGGAGAGGCAAATTAACAAGAAGTAGAGAAAGAATAATAAACACCTGCACTACACGCTGACGCAGAATTGAGAGAGAGAGAGAGAGAGACAGACAGACAGACAGACAGACAGAGAAACGTTAATGTAACCGACTTTCAGTGTACTGCATACTGAACTTCCGTTAAACCATGCATTTCTCTTCATTCATTTATCCATCCGTTCAATCATTGACTTATTCATTGATTCATTCGTTTATTCATTCATTCATTGGTTTATTCGTTTATTAATTAATTCATTCGTTTAATCACTCATTCATTCATTCATTCCTGTAGATAGTACCATTTTTGTTTTTTTTTTAATTTAATTTGTTAAAGGTAGATGGTTGCAAATGAATATGTGGGATTTATATCGTGTGTGTGTGTGTGTGTGTGTGTGTGTGTGTGTGTGTGTGTGTGTGTGTGTGTGTGTGTGTGTGTGTGACAATTTTCCTTTTTATTTTTTTAAGTTTCGCTCATACAGTACACAATATATAGTGGCAAAATAAGCAGCTGTTGTTGTTGTTGATGATGGTAATGATGATGGTGATTTTAAAGTCCCCACCTAATTTAGAGACGGATTCCGAAAGACTTTGAAGCTTCCGTAACACCTCTTCCATAGCGGTTAATGTTGCACTTGACACCTCAGTATCCTCTTACATGTTACTATTGCAAACTATGTCGATATTAACATTCTAAACAGCATTTAAAGGAATTTTAAGGTGAAATAAACAACATAAATTGCTAAGGAGGAGGTGCTACGAAGCCGGCCATACCACCTGGAATACTGCCCCTTAATTTAGCGCTTATGCCCACTGATTCCGGGCACTACCATCCTGCCTGCCATCACTCTGAAACTTGTGTGAAATATGATATTAGGGGAGGCAAGAGCGGTGTGCAGGCCCAGTGGTGTGGTTAGTGTGGCAGAGGGTGGGAGGGGCGGGGACGTGGGTAGCGTTATATAGGCCCTTGTGTAGGTAAAGGGTAGGTGAGTATGGGGGTAGCTGAGTGAAAGGGCGTGTGGTAGGAGAGAAGACAAGTGAATTGAGGGATATTGGACTCCATTATATGAGTGGATGGATGAATGAGAAGCATTTCCGTACGGGTTGCAACTGGTATTTCCTTCTCAGTCAGGTGGGTGGAATTTGTGATGGGCAAGTTAGTGATGTTTCGTTGTGGATGGTATGTAGAGAGTTGGATGGAATTTCGTAGTGTATGAAAAGTGGATGGATGGTATTTTTATATAGTTGGATGGAATGTCGTTATATGTAAATGGATGGCATGTCGTTTTGGAGGGGTGGGTGGTATTTTATGGAGTAGGTGGGTGAGATAGAGTATGGTGAGATAGTGTAATGGTGTGGTAGGGTAGTGAGAGTGGTATGGCAAGCTGGGTTCATGATAAAGAGGTGACGTGAAGTTTAGGGGTGTCTAGAGAGCAGAAAACATGTGGTAATAGTAGTGTATGAATGAACTAGAGATGGTGTTGTGGTGAGATGTGGTGGCGACAGGGTGAGGTGAGGAGGGGTGGATAGCGAGAGGGTGAGGTGAGGTATAGGCTAGGTAGGGTGGCTGGCGAGGTGGGTTGAGGTGAGGTATAGGGTGGCAGTTGATGCAGAGATAGACGCCAAATCGAGAACAGAGGGTACGAATGACAGGTGAGCACGCCCTTGATCGCTTCACGTTGACAGGTGCGTGGGTATGTGACATGAAAACATACGCACGCACGCGCACACAGTAATATATATATATATACAGTATATATATATATATATATATATATATATATATATATATATATATATATATATATATATATATATATATTACAGTGTATATACTCGTATATACATAGAGAGAGAGAGAGAGAGAGAGAGAGAGAGAGAGTGTGTGTGTGTGTGTGTGTGTGTGTGTGTGTGTGTGTGTGTGTGTGTAATGACAAAAAAGGTTTAATTTAAAGTAAGTGGATGATGATGACCATATAAACTGAGGCAACGTTTATGTGAGGGCAAATTATACCCGTCGTGTAGTGGGAAAAATCATTGCTGTGATAATCACCCGTCCGTTAAGGCAAAGGCCACGACGCATTGCATTTGTGTGTGTGTGTGTGTGTGTGTGTGTGTGTGTGTGTGTGTGTGTGTGTGTGTGGTCCGTAACATAGTCTTAGAGGAGGAGGAGGAGGTAAAGAGGCTTGAGGAGGGAGGAAGCTCACGTATGAGATGGTTAGAGAAGAGCTTGTGAATGAGTGATGCGCGCGCACGCGCACGCGCACACACACACACACACACACACACACACACACACACACACACACACACACACACACACACACAGATTTTGCCTCTGTGCAGTGAAATTAAAAAATCAAATTACAAAGCTTCTCGATATCAGATAGGACGGCGTTTGATGCTCTCTTAACAGGTGACGCTGTGACGAAATTCATTCCAAGCTCTTTACCTGCATTTTATTGGAGTTGGGTGTAATTAATTGGTTTATATTGCACCACTAATACTGCTCCCTCCATCACTAATATTGCCCCCGCCTCGTGCGATATTTAGTTTGACACGTATCGGGAGGCTTTATATTTAAGGTTAATTGCACTTCCTCTCATTAACCTGGTTTCTGTTATTACTTAAAGAGAGGGAGAGGGTTAGGGTGGAGTGGTATATTTATTTTTACAGGAAGTTGTTCGTAGCAAAGGTAAAACATGAGAAAGAGAGAGAGAGAGAGAGAGAGAGAGAGAGAGAGAGAGAGAGAGAGAGAGAGAGAGAGAGAAAGCATTGATATCATGTTGGAATGTAATTAAATTTTTTATCCTGTATATATTCTTATTCCTTTGTACCTCCTATACCTTATTGTGTGCGCAGATGGGATAAATATATACAGTTAGATGAAGAGGGATGGGGTGGGGGAGAGACTGTAATTATTGTACCATGTGGGAATGTATCTTATTTTTTTCTCCCATGTCCTCTACCGTTTCATACCTCACGTACCCTCTTGTGTACGCAGTCTGTGTGTGTGTGTGTGTGTGTGTGTGTGTGTGTGTGTGAGAGAGAGAGAGAGAGAGAGAGAGAGAGAGAGAGAGAAACGCTCTACCCTCGATATCCAGTAGTCCTGCCTAACGATTATATATCATTTTTAAAGAACAAGACAAAACACTTTCGTAGTTCAATAGCATCGATACTTCGCCTGTTACCAGCGCCATATGTTTTCAATGTTATATATTTTTGTCGAGTTTGATATAGGATTACAGAATAAGGTAGCCAAGACATACACTATAAAGTTTGATGCTTAAGAAAACGAATATTGCAATGCAGTCCTTTTGACGTTAGAAGACTCCCCAAGTCAACATCTCTTTCTTTTCAGTATTTTTGAAGGTGGTGTGTTTTTTCATATGTTTTTTACGCGCGTTCTTTCAGTGTGCTTTTACGTGTTTATGGATTTGTGCTTTTTTGGACACGTGCTTTTGGATTTGTGATTTTTCGGATACATGTTTTAGGTTTGGTAATTATCTGTTTTTAATAATGATATAAACTGCATAAATAAAGTACAAGAGAATATGAATGGTCTATGCCTAAAAATGAACTTGTGAGGAAAAGGTGGTTGAAAGTTTCTTTAACTCACATGAGTAATGGCCATTAAAGAAAAGAAATGCATTGTAAGGCTAAACATGAAAAGTTAAAAGGCAATGAGAAGTTAGTGGGGTGATTAGCAAATACAAAAAGTGAGTGACATGTAGGCCTACACCACGTGGCAAAATTAGCAAAAAAATAAAATAAAATAAAATAAAATAAAAAATAGTCGAAATGCAAATGTGTATGGCAGAGGAAAATAAGAGAAACGATAGATCTTCGCCATAATACTTAGCAACGAAAAGATGTTCAAGGGGCTAAAAAGAAAGAGACAGGCAAGACAGATTGTGAAAAAGAGATGACGTCAGAGAGAGGCCCCACAAGATAGGTGCTTCTGTAATCCGGGGATGTTATTACGTTACTGGTCCTGACTATAGCTGCACCAAATCACCGATCACACCTACCCACCTTCACCCCACCTCACATCTACCCACCTTCACCCCACCTCACACCTACCCACCTTCACCCCACATCACACCTCTTGCATCTCTCCGTATAACAACCTTTACTTATATCACCTTGTTTGTTTGTATTGTCCTCACTCCATTCTCCTTTCTTAGCACACTATTCCACTTCTCATCCATTCTGACACCTCGCGTAAAGTCTCATCCTTCAAAATAACCATCGCAATAAAATAATGTTAGTGCTTGTGGTAGACGTAGCCAAAAGCAAGGCATACATCAGAGAGGTGAACGTGAACTTGGCAGAAAGCATCCAAAAACACATATCCAAAGAAAGCACGTATCCAAAAAATCATATATCCAAATAACACGTATCCGAAAAAAGAAATCCAAAAGAAACATCCGAGAAAACACTTACTAAAAAAACACATGCCAGTATATAAAAAAAAAAAAATATTGAAAAGCATAAAAACATATATATGAAAAACACGTAAAGAAAGACGTGTCAAAAAAATTTTATAAAAAAAAAATGTGAGAAAATGCACCAACCATCCGAGTGGTGAGCGTGAACATCAAATCAACAGCGCCTGTGAGCCCTCATCTCTGCCCAGAGCACCAAACATGCCAGTCCAATCAATTTGTCAATATCTTAGACGCCTTCCTCCCCTTGCAGCCTCCTTTATCTTTCCCTTTCCCTATATGCCTTCTCCTATCCCCCTTGCTTCTTCCTCCACCCTTACTCTATCTCGTATCCTTCCTCTTCCGCCCCTTTACTCCTTTTCTCATCCCTCTTAGTAAGCTTTTAAAAATAAATTAATAAATATAATAATACAGGAAAGTGTATGAATTCTGCTATTCTTCTCTTTTTGCATACAGGTATCCTTACTCCTACATCCTTTATGTTTTCACCCCTTTCATGTTTATTTAGTTCATTTTCCCTTTCAGTTTGCACCCATTGTTTTCATTCTTCCTTTTCTCTATGCACTGTTTTCTTGTGTGTCTCGTGTCTTCTCATTTCTGCTCTCTCTCTTTTAGCCATTTTAACTTTTTCCTCTTTCAGCCGTTTTACTTTTTTCTCTCTCTCTCTCTTGTCCCTCCTGTCTTTCATTCTCTTTTGTTCTGTCATTGTCAGTCCGTCTCTCGTGGTGCGGCCTCCCCCTCCTCTTGTTTCCCTTCTCTCTTTCATTTCCCTCTGCTCTATTTTTTTCCCCCCCTCCCTCTTGCATCCCTCCATAATCTCTCCTTCATCTCATCCCATCTCATCGTTTCCCCCATCCCCTTTTCATCTGTATCTTTTTATAATTTCCTCCACTCTATTACATATCTCTGCGCGATTTCTTTCTTTATAACTTCTATATATCCTTCATATTTCATTCCCCCTCATTCTTATTCTTTATTCCTCCTGTCTCATTGTCTTGCTTCATATTTTTCCTCTTCCCTTTTTGTATTTCTCCCTCCTTGAAATTTTCTTCTCCCTTTAAATTTTTTCCATCTCATTAATCCCTCAATCCTTTCATTCCCTCCTTCTCCCCTCTTTCATATCTTGTTCCCTGTATTTTTTCATCCTTCTCCTCCTTTCCATCTCTCCATTCCTCATCCTTTCCTTCCTTTCTCTCCATTCCTCCTCCTCTCTTTTCCTTCTGTCCATCCCTCTTCCCTTTTCCTTCCTTCCTTCCCTCCTCTCTCTCTCTCTCTCTCTCTCTCTCTCTCTCTCTCTCTCCACCTATGTCTTCCCTCCTCCCTTGCTTTCATTTCCCTTGTACATTATGCCTCCTAACCCGAAACAGGGGAGCACAAAGGCAAGGTATTATCAAGCCTGGTGGACGAGATGAGGCTTATATCAAGCCTGGTGGATGAGATGAGGCTTATATCAAGCCTGGTGGACATGATGAGGCTTGTGCTGATGAGATGAGCCTTGTGATGATGAAAACTAGGTGAGGTAAGGCTGCCTAGGCTTGGTGGTGAGATACATAATGAAGAAGAGTAGTGATGAATGGTGATGTTTGTAATGATTATGTGGTGAGTTTGATGGTTATGTAAATAGATGAAGTTTCTGCTGATGAAATGAAACTTGTGGTGATGAAAGCTGGATGATGTAAGACTGCTTAGGCTTGGTGATGAAGCTGATGATAAAGAAGGATAGTGTTGATTATGGTGGTAATTGTGATGATAATTTGAAGAGGAGAGGTTGAAAAATTACAGTTTTGGTAAGTGTAGAGAAACCATTGTAGTGATGGAGTTAGAAACAGTGTCCATTAACCCCTTCACTATATGATCTCTCTCCCAAAGCTGAATTAAGTCATATAAAGGTATAGTTGGTGTATTCTGATCCGGCAAAGATTTGTTACCTCTTTCAGCTCAGTTGATGGCTAAGTGTAGTCAGATTGGAGAGTTGATTTGAAAAGTAACAGAAGAAACTCATTACTACCTCATCCTACTTCATACCTAATAGTCAGTGAATTTCCTGTAACCTATCTATCTATCAATCTGTTGCCAGATGCCACTATCCCATAAGGGGTGGCCATTTGACTTTGAGTTATTTGTTTTACAGGGAGGGGTGCTCACCCTTCACCAACCCACTTGCTGACACATAGGGAGCACTTATGGTTTGGTTATATGGTTACCACCCAGCATTGTAAATGGTTTCCCGGCTTACAGGAAACCATTTGGCTTGTCACTCAATGTAAAGCCACCTGTAAATGAAAGAAAAGCAATAAGAAGTGACAGGAAAGATGGGAGAAATAGGAAGAGAGGAAGACAGGCACAGAAAAAGAATGATAATGGCTAAGGAAGAAGTAGGCAGCACTACACCAAGTGAGTGGATGATGGTTGCCACCAGCAAACCATGACTTATTATTCTAGTACTGTACCTGTATTGAGAATGGTCCAGTTTTGTCAGATGAAAACAGATCTACTGTACCAGTAGCAACATTAAAAATACTGGACATTATCTGATTCAATAGATTATTACACCATATGAACATACAGAATATGAATACATTTAACTTTGCTACCCAGGATTGTTAGTTATTCAACTAGTACGTATTAAAGTGTTAGGAATAATACCTTGAAAGGTTTGGCCATGTGGAGAGAATAAAGAGTGAAAGATTGACAAGGACATATAGGTGAGTGAGGTGATGAAGAGGGAGAAGGGAAGGGGGACTCTGAGGATGAAGTGGAGAGATAGGCTGAGAGGTATATGAGTGAGGATGGTGTGAATTGGAAGGAGGCAGCGGGATGGTGGAAAACAAGGTGAAATCATGGTACTGTAATTTGTTCATGGCAGTCTCCTCCAGGATTAAGACATTTGGCCATGATAGATAGATAGATAGACAAATAGCCAGACAGATGAGATTCTAACAGTCAGCCATCCTTTGCCATGTGTACCTTATATTGGAGTTTAGACCACGTGGATATTGATTACCCTAGTGCTTGATCTCATGGTGATAAAAATCTTATTCCTGTATTTGTTGTAAATGTATGTGCATATCTCCCAGCGAATTTAGTAACTAATTAGCTTTAAGAACATGGTAAATTTCACTGCTATATGCCTGTTGTGCAATATTACAGTACAGCCACACCATATGTTTCATAGTGCTCATGAATTCTGAAGATGTTATTGAGATGATGATGGGCTTGCATCTGTTCTTCTGTATACTGTAAATCAAGGTTTAAATAAGTACTTATAACCTTGCTGTAAATAGGAAAACTCAGATTACACCACATATGGATGAAGGAAGTTATGTATTTCTTGATTGATATTGTAAGGTACTGTACTGCATCAGGTGAGTTTCTGGGTAGGTCAGCCAAGCGTCGCTGTGAGGTTTTCTTTGATGTACTGTATTTATCTCACAGGATAAGTAGAAAAATCTTACATTTTTGTTATATTTTTAAGCCATATACCTGTAATAGTTATTTTTGAAAGGTTTACCATTATATTTATTTCAAGAACGTATTTATTTCATAAGTTTCATTTATGGTGAAATCCTGTTTATAATGCATTTGTTTAGTGCAGATGGTCAGTATTGTCCAAGGTGACCTAACCTTCCAACATGCATGTCAAACAAGTACTGTACGTATAAACCCAAGGGTACTGGATCAAATCACTTTTGCAGATGTTGTAATGAATTTCATGAGCTTTTATAATTCCGTGTGGGTTTTAAGGTGATCTGTGATGTCAGGTGGATGATTGTACTTTTATTAAATTGATATTTATATAGTGATGATTCATAATAAATAAATGGCACCAGTAACATCAAACTAACCAGATTAACAATTTGATTAATAAGCAGACTTTGCATAACAGTAATGTAAATTCTTAGATATCAGATTAATATTATGATTAATAAGCAGGCTTTGCATGACAGTAATGTAAATTCTTAGATGTCATAATTTTTTGCTGATATTGGCAGAATTGTTGGCTGTATTTGAATCAGTGGAAGAGATCTGAACCATTATTTGTGTGAGTACACCCATACTGTCAGCATGATCATTACAGGCACGGGTCAGTCTTCAGTCTTGTTGTAACACATCTGTAACCTTCTGTTTAATTTTTAATGAAAACCTACCCTTTTGCATTAATGACCTTCCCCAAGGACCTATTCTTATCTAGGAAAAACAATATACCTATACCACACTACACTTTTTCAAATGCTGATACCAGATAAAGCAGTTTAAAATCTATATTTGCACAGAAATCTTGTGTCCCAGTAAGTCAGTAATGAGATGAGCACTGAATGTGATGCTTTAGTTTGCAAAGAGAGATGTTACTGTGCTCAAGAAGCTAAGACTCCAGGTAAGCACATGTCAGTCTTAAAAGTTTTGAAGGGTGTGTATGTGTTAATTTCGGTTCTGTTTGACCATAGCATTTTACTCAATCAGTGATAGTCATGAAATACAGTGCTCTTGATTTGTACGTGTTTAGGATGTTACAAATGCATTCACTAGGTGTGTCATGAAATTAGGCAAAGGATGAGGTAAGGGTTGGGCAGATCTGACCTGTTAGCAGTAATCACTCCAGTGGAATCTAACTTCTGTGGCAAACCAGGTTACTTTTAAAATTTTCTTTAGATTTGCAAACAGCCATGTTCTATAACTGAGTCCTGTACGGAAAGTTAACATAGAGTCTTTTTGAAGCCACAATAAATTTATAGTAATACAATACATGCAGTAATTCTGGCTACGTGAAGGTACGGTAGAATATGTATATGATAAATAATTTTTTCCTGGTCATAGGATCTTGAACATAGATGAAGACTGGTAGCTCTACATTGTTAGTCTTCTTGTTACCTGTGAAGTACAGTGTTGATTTCATTTCCGGGAATATCATACTGTATATTTCTCGTCCTTGTTTTTAGTTGTATGCAGATTGTCAAAAAGTTGTGTGTACATGATCATAGAATGTGTTTGTGTGACAAAAGCAGAATTACTTCAGAAATGAAGCTGTGTGTGTGGAATGTGAAATATTTTGTGGTAAGTATATTTCCTGTACTATAATTTGTGACTCAGGTATGTATAGAATGTGAGAGATTTTGAAGTAGATAGTATGACTAACTTCAGCGGTGTTGGCAGTGTGATGAAGGAACTGGTGCGTTGGGGGGTACGAGGGGTGTTCACTGCCGGGGGCTTCCACCTGGTGCAGGTCAAGGGCCACCAGGCTCATCCAAAGGAGGCCCCCATCCTGGCCGTTGGACCCCATTCATCGTACTTTGATGCCCTTCCCATTGTCGTCATGGGAGCCCCCAGCGTCGTCGCAAAGGGGGAGGTCACAAGCGTTCCTTTCTTCGCAAGTACGAGCAGTCAGTCAATAAGTTCTCTCCCCTCTTGCCTATTTTCCCTTGCTCATGTTAAGCAGTCACCTTGTTATGAATCAGTAATAATTCAGTTGCATTTATACAGAGAAACTTTTTCAATGCCTTAGGTAAACACTAGTGGACTTGAAATTGTCATGGGAGTGTGTGCATATTTGTGAGTGGGTCCATAGTGATAGTAATAGTTTCCTTTTCTCATTCTTTCTCCATTATTGTTACATATTTTCAAGCACAATAAGTTTCATACCCTTATTTTTATCATCTTTCTTTCAAGAGACATATGCCTTTATAAGTTCAGTACATTATCATACTGTACAGTAGCCCCCCATTTATATATATATATATATATATATATATATATATAAGGTAAATACCCATGAGGTTCGCTTTTACACATGTGTGAGTTGCTCATCATTTTCAAGAACCACAGACAAAATCTCTTGAATATGAGCATGATATGATGTGAATCACATTGTGTCACTCCTAGAAAATTAATTTGTGTCACTCCTAGAGAATTAATTTGTGTCACCCGTAGAAAATTAATTTGTGTTTATTATTGTGGGTATCTCAGAAATTTAGTCCAAATAAATCTCCAAACAATACAGTATGAGTAGATATAATGGATAAGTATTAGTCACCATCATCATCATCATCATCATGACTAGTTCACTGCAGGACTGGACTTCATCCTGTTGTCAGTACAAGACCATATTGGGTACTGCTATCACACTGGACATTTTTTTAATGCAAAAATCTTACATTCAGGACTTGCATGTCATTCTGTTTGTCAGCTTCTTTTACTATGTTTGTTTATTTGTGTGTGCTTCCTTTTTATGGTAATTGTGGATGTGTGACATAAAACTGAAAACCTCAGTTATGTCCCTAGTGGTTGCCAAGGCATTAGTAATTATGTAAGTGACTTAAGAGGGCCCAACAGAGCAAGGAGAAGTTTGGTTCTGTGAAAGAAAGTAACCCATGTAGCTACTATGTGTTGGGGAGGGAGGAAGAGAGGCCCCTGTTATCTCACACCTAACTACTTCATATATATTCTTGCGCTGGATTATCACTCAAGGTTTAGTATGTTTGTGTTTACAAGTCTTCCCTACATTTTAACTACACTCTGCCACATGCTTGCGAGAGAGAGAGAGAGAGAGAGAGAGAGAGAGAGAGAGATCTGGTACAGTGTCTCGATCCATCAATATTTTCAATTGCCATTCTTTCACCCTTCAGTTCAGTGATATATTTTATTTTTGATACCTCCAGATGATTATATTCAGTTGCAGAAAATTTTGTTAGTGAAGGAATTGATAATAGCTCTCTCTGTACCTAATAACTCTCATTCAAAACAGCACTCCTGTTCTGAATAAACTGGCCTGAAGGTAGCAAAATATAATGAAACATACATCATTGGATTGAAGGGACAGAGCATCTGATTTGGTAGCATTGTGAAGAGTTTTGGGACCTAACAGCTGTAAATTAAAACTGAGTGTACTAGTGGAGAAGCCCCTAGTACAGGATTTAATAATAATACAGTACTAATGTCTTAAACATATATTAATTGACATATCTGAACTTTCTGTCTTGTTGCTGACTACACTTTGTAAAATGGGATGAAGGCTAATCACAGCTAATGATAATTGCACAGGTATTCCATAAATGACATACCAAATTTAAGGGCTCTTACATTCACTATATTTTGATAATATGGCCTAAGCTCAGTAGGGGTTCTTATGTGCATGCTCTTCAAAAGCTGAATTTCACAACATCCAAAGACATACTATATTGTCTGTCTGTATGATAGAAAACACTACAGTACCATCATTTAATGTTTCCTCTGCAAACTTGAATTCTCAGATATGAATTCTAACTTGCTGTCGTGCTATGCTGGTAGATGGTAAATGTCCTTTGAATCCCTTCCTGAATTAGCATACAGTTTTCCTGTTTAATTCTGAAATTGAAAATATAATGGCACTCATTTCTTTATACAGTTTAAGAAATATATATATATATATATATATATATATATATATATATACAGTAATCACTCTAATATCCGGACTCCCAGTAACCGAACATCCCCACTACCCGGACCTAATCGTCCTGGGATCCAACATTCCCAAAATGGTGCGGACCCCCCCCCCCCACACAAAAAAAAAAAAAAAAAAAAATCCCGTCCGTAATTTGAACTTGCCGCGCGCGCCGCGGGAGAGCATTGTTTTGGCGCGTCATTCCTCCGACGTCCGATAGAGCGCCGCTGCATCCTCCCCACTTCCCGCCTGTCTCTCACCGCGAGTGTACGCTCCTCGTAATGGCTGCCCACGTGATCGCTTTTGTGGTGGTGCCCTACCTGCTGCAGGGCCTCCTGCTGCTCTCGGGCCTCCTCTTAGTGTGTGTGATGATGGCCCCGCCACATGAGAAAAGGAAGAGAGTGGTGTTGACTCTGGAAAAGAAGAGGGAGATATTGGAGAAAGTGGATGCGGGTTGGTCTTCTTCCCGCATTCTCCGCGAGTACAACCTGGCCCGGTCGACTTTGTTCGATATCAAGCGTTCCCGAGACAAACTCATGCAGTACACGGCTGACTTCTCGTCGAGAAGCAAACGCAACATGGAAAGGAAGGTTATGTTTACCCCCAAGTTTGCAGAAATCGACCGATCCACGTTGATTTGGTATTGACAGCAACGTGCTGCTGGTGTGATGGTACGTGGAACGGAGCTGAAGGCTGCTGCTGAGAAGTTCGCCAGGCTTCACGACGCCCTAGACTTCAAGGCATCCGAGGGTTGGCTCTTCGCGTTCAAGTTGCGACATGGCCTTACCAACCGTAAAGCACGTGGCGAAGCATTGGACGCTAACGAGGATGGAGTTGACAAGTTTCGGCACAAGGTGAAAGGCTTGATCGACAGGGAGGGCCTAACTCTCGGTCAAGTCTACAACGCTGACGAAACTGGCCTATTGTATCGCTCGCTGCCAACGAACACTCTAGCCGAGGAGACGGAGAAGCGTGTACCTGGCTGCAAGCTTTCCAAGGAACGGATATCTGCTTTGTGTTGTGCCAGTGCTAACGGCATGCACCGGCTTAAGCCCCTTGTTGTTGGCCGTGCAAAGCAGCCTCGGTGCCTTCGTGGGGTGATGGATGTCCTTCCTGTCATCTGGTACCAGTCTTTGAAGGCATGGTTCACAGCTGTGATCTTCAAAGACTGGTTTCACCGTCACTTCGTCAAGGAGGTCATCCATTACCAGACGAAGACACTGGGAATCCCGCACGACCAGGTAAAGGCTCTCCTTCTACTCGACAATGCACCTGCCCACCCGTGCGACAAGGACTTGGTTGCTGTAAATGGCCGTATTAGGTGCATGTTTCCGCCACCTAATACGACTGCTCTCATTCAACCAATGGACCAAGGAGTGATCGTGGCGACAAAGCGCCCATACCGTCGGAAGTTCCTGGACAAGGGGATGGTTGTTCTCGAGGACGAGGACAAGCGCAGGGAGGGACAGGACACACGAGGCAAGCGGACTTTGGAAAACCTTCGCCGCTACAACATCAAGTCTGCGCTGTACAACTGGGCTAGTGCATGGAAGGAAGTCCCTGTGAAAACTCTTGAAAATGGTTGGTCTCGTCTGCTTCTCGGAACGGATGTGGAGTACGATTTTCTGGGCTTTGACGTGGATGACTTCCATGCACGGCTACGTACGCACGGCGACTATGTAGATGTGGACAATGTTCGTGAGTGGTTGGATGACGACGAGGGCGATCATGGGTATCAGACGTTGTCTGATATCGAGATCGCATCTTCGGTTGCTGGTGTCAGTACCGAGCTTGAAGATTCCGACGAGGAAGGCGATGATGATGCGGACTCCTCTCAGCAGGACACTACTCCAGCCATCCCCAAGCTGAGCGCACTCTGGGAACATCTAGAGTTTGTCCTAGACTACCTAGAACACCCGGACTGCGACTAGGAGATGGGGCCCTTGGGACTCATGGAGGAAGTGCGTGCTTTCAGGCAGTGCATCATCAATCGTCAGAATCGTCGGTCATTGCGTCAATCAACCATTGACAGTTTTTTCAGGCCCGTGACCCCCGCTGTGCCCAGCCCTGGCTCCACTCCGTTACCTCCACAAGACAGGCCCTCATGCTCCAAGCCACAGCCCAGCACATCAGCCATGGTGGAGTCACAGCTCGACATGAGTTTGCAGCTTTCTTCAGAGTCCTCTGCAGTGGGTACGCCATCACCACGACCCAGCGATGCACCCCTAGGTCGCCTGCCAGTGATACTCTCGGACTCTGACAGTGAATAAACAGCAAGAACTTCTCCACTAGACCACACGGGAATTTTGAGTGTTTGCAGTGAAAAAAATGGTGTGTTGTGTTAAGGATTTAAAGTTGAGAGAAAAGACTCAGTAGAAAAGAAATTTAACGTAAATAGACTTGTTTGTTTTGGCTTTGGAAAATTTAAAAAAATTGGGAAAAGTTTAAGTGCAACACTAAGTTACAATGGAGCATAATTTGGACAAAAGTGAACACTGTGAAGAGGACGGACTTCTGTGTGTTATTGACTAAGTTCAGCGCAAGACTTCAGGAAGAGTGTACTGCAAGTGCTTCAGGAAATCGTTCTTACTGTCAGAGTCCGAGAGGAGGCGGTTATTCATCGAGGTGGCCAGGGACTTGCTGTAAGTAGCCAGAATGTTTCATACTGTACTTTTTTCCCTACTATACTTACCTCATTTCACTCTTTAATGTCCTTTATTGGTGTGAATAGGGTGTTAGTAGCTATGCATGTGCAGAAGGAATGTGTTTTTCTGAGTTAGGCTAGGTTAGGGTCCATAAGTACCAGAATGTTTATTAATGTATGAACATACTTCTAAACCCTCATTTTATGTTTCTTTTGCATTTATTTCAGTCATTTATGTGCCTTATTGGTGTGATTTGGGTCTTAAATAGGTGCTATGCATGTCCAGAGGGAGTTGTATAGGTGTTTCTCTGAGTTAGGGTCCATAAGTACAAGTCCATAAACTGGGGCCCAATATCCGGACAAAACCAATAACCGGACCTACCTATGGCTCTATTACGTCGGATATTGGAGTGATTACTGTATATATATATATATATATATATATATATATATATATATATATATTCCTTACACTATGTAAAGAAATGAGTGCCACCTATATATATACTGTATGTGCTAGGTATATATATATATATATATATATATATATAGAGGGGGGGGATAAGGAGGGGGAGGCCAAGGATGAGATAGAGGGATGGAGTGAAGAGGTATATAAGAGAGAGGTGTGTGAGTTGGGAGCAGGGCAGTGAAGTGGCATTGGACAGGGTGGCATGGAGGCGATTTGTTTGTGGCCACCCCTTACGGGATTGAGGTGTCTGGCATTAGATAGATAGATGTATATGCACTACTACCTGTGCACTATAGTATCACTTTACAATCTCCAGAGTGTTGCTGTCTTTTGAATTAATCCTTCGTCAGCATCACTTTTTAATCATAATGGCACAGCTGGGCATAGATGAAAGTGCATGCAGTACAGTCTCAATTATCCATTGTAATTCAGCCAACCCCTACACTGAATAACTTGAAACACCGGATATTGCATAGCATCCCCCCATTGGCTCAACATTCTCCATTGAGCCGGCTGTTGTGTTAATCTCCACCTTGATCCTCTATCCTAAAAACTTTTCCATGAGTAAAAGATGAAAACTAAACATAAAATACAATAAAATATTGATACAATATAGTAATACAGTATTATAGCGCCAGTTTGCTACTGATTATGAACCAGTTAATATACCACAACATCAGATATTGCATAGGACTGTCAATGATGTCTTGTTTCATGCCAGATATTGCTTTAATAGAGGCTGAGCCAGCAGCGCTGGATGTTGCATTGGGCCGGATATTGCAATGATGGATAATTGAGAGTTTACTGTATTGCAAATGTTATTACTGTACTGTCCTAATAAAATGTGTATTTTGCATATGTATGCATATACAGTTTGATTGTTGTATTTCTGTACTGTATCAGTGAAATAGTGGTATGATATGCAGATGTATATATCATTGGCACAGTTTATTGTCAGTAGGATTGTGGTAGGTGGAGGTGCTCACCATCCACTCACTTGATGTAGTGCTGCTCTCAGGGGTCTGCCCTTTCCTCCCCTCCATCCTTCTTTCTTTCTGTCCTCTTCTGTCTTTCTTTCCTTCAGTCTTTCCTCGTCCTTCTGCCTACGGGTGACTTTACACTCGCTCTTCTGTCTTTCTTTCCTTCATTCTTTCCTCTTCTGCCTGTGGGTGACTCTACACTGAGTGACAAGCCAAATGGTTTCCTGTACACCAGGAAACCATTTACTACACTGGGTGGTAACCATATAACCAAATTTTGGCACCTGGTGGTTTAGTGGGTAATTATTGCACTCCAGTCGAATTGAGCCAGTGAAGGTTTATATCCAAGGGGTGGTTGGGGTTTATTGCTCACGTAATGCCACTCAAGGATGAGTGAGGTTGGTCACTCTCAACTTAAATGTCGGGACCAACTGCCTAGCCCCAGTCTCCTGTGCTCCTTATGGGGCAGCATAGGATTGGATGATGGGTGGATGGATGGACATCAGCAGTATATTTAAGTACAGTACTTTAAAACAGGAATGAGACTTTTAAGTGGCCTGAACTAAGAAAAGGATGTACTCTGTCTGGATTCCCTCTGTAGCATTTTAAAAGCAAATTTATAAAAGTATTGTGGACAGTATACAACTCTCTGGCATTTTAAAGGCAAACTTTTAAAAGAATTGCAAACTACAAAACTTTCATATTTCATGATAGATAAATTCATTTTGGGAATGGCATGACCTCTCTGCATGGAGGAAGAACTGATTTGAAACCATTTATCATGGTGCAGGGGAGAAAACAAAGCTTGTCACTTCACAAAAACAAGGTGAAAAGAGAAAAGATAAAGCACTGAGGCCAGTCTGATTCTTTAACTTCAGGTTAGACCTTTTTGTGGAGAGAACAAAGCTCGTCACTTCACAAAAAAAGGTGAAAAGAGAAAAGATAAAGCACTGAGGCTAGTCTGATTGTTTAACTTCAGGATAGACCTTTTTGTGCTGACTGATTGAAGGCAGCAGAATGAGGGTGGTATGAGTAGGAGGGAGGGCAGCCTGATGACAGAGAACAGGTTAGTGTGGAGGCTGTTTGTCCGAGGCCACCCCCTCCAGGGTTAAAACATCTGGGTGTAGGTAGATAAATAGATATAATGATGACAGTATTGCTATTAGGGATGTGAGTAGTACAGTGCATTGTACAGTATTTAACGTAGCCTCCTGAGAATTAGTAATTAACACAATACACACAACTTTCCTAATATTGGATGGCCATATTCCTGATTGAAAGTCATTTGTATCTCCAATAGCTATTGCATATTTAGCACATTTTCCTCTTCAGTAAAATCATGCTCAGTATTTGTATGCTTGAAGGGAAAAACACAATAGAAAAATGCCAGTACAATGCAATATATTTTTTCAATAATATTATTGTTATATAGTGGAAATGCTTGATGAAAATTGACCTGAAAGCCAGATATTCATATTGTGATATAATGGAATCATAGGTCACAAGAGTTTGCTTGAAAACTTGCTTATATTCTGATGCTATAACTTTACATTAGAAATAGATCATTCGTTTTTGCAGACAGTTATTGATTTTCATAACACTGGCAAAGAAAATATCAGTGTGACCACTGATAATGATGTGGCCTTTGACATGGGGCCTTTCGTTTTTTAAGAGACTCTGTATATTTATCTATTTGTCTACAGCCAGACACCTTGATCCCATAAGTGGTGGCCACAAACAATTTCCATCCATGTTGCCCTACCTCAGCCATTTTGCTGTCCTCCCCCCAACTTACACCACCCTCTCTCATATACCTCCTTACTCCATCCTTCCATCTCATTCTTGGTCTGCCTCTCCCTCTCTCCCCCTCCACCTCACTCACATACACCTTCCTAGTCAGTCTCACTCTCCATGCTCTCCACATGGCCAAATCACCTCATTGTATTTCTCCTCATGCTTTTCATCATATCCACATCCACACCATCATGGAAAAGTATGTCTAGATGAAGATGATGATGATGATGATGACGTAATAAAAATGGATGTAAACATGCACAGCTTATAATGAGGACTTACAGTACTTTATATGGGTATGCGTGAAAGTGCCTTGGACCTTGTCTGGGATGAACACTGTACATAGATCTCACTCTGAGACCTTTACTGTCTGCAGCCATTATCATTCAAATATAAATATACTGTTACTTGTTTCCTCCTCACTATTTTATTTCCTGCTGCACTGCATTGCATAAAATACCATATTGATTCATGATAACACATCTAAATTATACTTGCTGCAACTCTTTACCTCTTTCATTAAATAAGGCTTAATAAATGAGAAATAATGAATAAATATATCTTTTAATTAATCTTCATACAATGAAATCCAAAGAGCCAGTATCAGTTAATTACAGGTATTACAATACTTACACATGTAGGATGTATGAGTAATCAACATGAGCATGATGCAGATAAATCATTCATATTATTTTATTTGTTATCTCTTTAGTCTTTGATATAACATAAGCTTAGATAGCATGATCGACTTCTTTTAGATTGTTTTTATCCAGTTCACAAGCCAGTGACATAATTGTTAGAATGAAATTGCAATTATTTCATTTTTATGTACCAGAACAATACTGATCACAACTACAGTACAGTATTTTCTTTTAACATCTTATTAGGTTTTGAGCTTTATCATCTTTATTTAGCCAGAGATTATTTTGTGAAATAATGAAAGCTTGCTGCAGTTTTCTCCATGTTTTGATCAAGAAAAGAGCAGTGAACAACACTCATGTGTTTTGTTGAGCATGAGTACTGTACTCACGATATTGCCAGTGGGACATTATCCAAAGATGTTCAAGTAGAACTGAACGTAGTCACAGTTTGTTTCTGCTGCACACGCACATGCGCTAGGGTTCACCATTTATCAGTACAAAACTGCTAAGAAATAGAGAAAGAAACATGCCGCTAAAGTTTAGTTGTGGGGGTACCTGTTTCGTCTGAAGTACAAACCCAAATTTCCTTCATTATTATATGTACGTATGCCATATTTCATAATAAGCTCTTGCAGGATAGGCTTGGCTTTAACTTGTTTCTCACATCATCATGCCAAAGCCTGCACTGGAGGAATAGGACTACAGTACATTATTTACTTGTGTTGGTGAGACAGGGCATATTAGATTGGTTAGGTCCAGAGGTTTATTGTCAAGTGCCCCCAGTAACTAAAACTTTACCACACTATATCTCATTTACCGCCATCTTGTGAAGCCAAGTGGAATTCTCACATAGTCCGTACGTTAACATGACTGAACAGTGGTTTAACACCGTGCTTAATTTTTCAAATTTTAGTGTAAATTGATTGTATTTTTAATGTTTTCTCTGTTTGATTGAGTGTAATTATTGTTTTTTCTCTTGATTTTCAAGGCAGTGATTTCTTTTGTGCATACTTATGTTTTGCTTTTATTTATGGTTCTTGCTTGGCTTGTGCTTCTGCAAGTTACTGCCTTTCTGTGCATGATTTTGCTTTGCCCTCGTAAGTAACTGTTTTATACAGGTATACCCATGATTGTGTGAAGATTGATGGATTTTGAGTTTTCTTAAAGTTGATTGTTTATATATCAGATATTTACAATTCATCCTTAGCAATAGGGTTCATTTTTTTTTATAAATTACTGGATAACAATTAGTACACAGTGTTTCCTTTGTTGTGCTGTGGTGAAGCTTCATTACAGCATGCAGTGGCACAACTGTACTGTATCAGTTTAAGGAAAAATTGTCAGGGATCATTGAAAAATGTATATTGTAAATTTACCTTTTATACGTATATTGGGTAACAGTGTTGGACATTTGCAAATGGTAAAAGTAAAGGTGAGGCAGACACCATGAGGCATGTAGCTGTGGTGCTTTTCTCCATAACTTAGGCCTTTAAGCCTGTAGCAGGTTATTCTCCCACTGTCTGTGATACAAGGCCAGTGCATCATCCAATTTACCACTGTTACCTCCCTAGGTATTACCTTAAGTACACATTTTACCTTGCAGCCCACAAAGGGTGGATGGACACTTGAGTCGAGTGTCATCTGCTGCCTGCACCAGGGTTTAAAGCCTGGTGCTATCAGGCTGGCAGCTTTGTAACTTGGATGCAGGTGTATATATATATATATATATATATATATATATATATATATATATATATATTTTGAAGGCTCCAACGTGCTTGCATGCATTGATCTTGGTCACCTAATGGCGGCTCTCCATGCTGCACGATCCTTGGCAGCCTCCCTGTTCAGTCCCTTAACCCTGAGATCACACTTAAACACCTCGTCACATGTCTTTCTCGGTCTACCCCTTACAGCACCACCCCCAGTATGAACACTTCTCACCTTCTGCACCCAGTTATCATCCCCCATTCTCTCCACATGCCCAAACCATCTCAATCTACCTCTCCTCATCACAACATCAATACACTCCAGTCCCATCCTACCTCTGAACTCTACCATCGTAAACCCAGCCCCCCCAGGCCTTGCATGCAGGGATGCACTGCACATCCACCTGTTCATTGTCATTTCTGTACATTTGAGCCTGTGAATATCCTCTTCCTTTACTGCCCAGGTCTTACTACCATACAGCAGCACACTCCTAACACATGCTGCATACAAAGACCCCTTAGTCTGGCCATGCCTAACACGGGTATTTGCTTCCACACTGACCTCGTGTTAGGCAAAAGTCGCGTTACAGAGACACTTGAAAACCCCTATTTCCTTCCACACCCCTGCCCAAAGTCCACTTTTTCCCCCTTTTGGTGCAAATTTTTTTTTTTATTCTGCCCAATTTAAACCTGCTAAATGCATTAATATGGTAATGAAAAATACATTAGGTCAATAGGACATTTTTTATTTATTGTACTGTACCTTATGTGAGGAGAAGAACAGACACACATTGCCGGAGATGAGGTAGAGGGGGAGAACACATACTAAAATCCATAAAAGTCTCTTTCACTAACAACATTCCAAACATCACTTTTTAGGTCCTCCATAGCTTCTTCATCCTGCTGTCGAAGAATAATCTGTAAGCCAGTGGCAGCTTGTCTGGCGAAGTAACGAGTGATCAGCAACTGTTTACAGCAGTTTACTTGGTCGGTGTGCATACAATTGTAAACGCTGACTACATCAACAATCTGCTTGATCATGTCATTACTTCTTGCAAGGGAAGGATCGCTGTCAAAGATGAACTCCTTGAGAGACTCAGCTCGACTCAGGATTTGACTTAAAACTTCACTGCTGGGTTCACCTGCTGGTCTGGCCTCCCTCTCTTCCTCGAGCTGTTCCCTCTCCTCTTTGTCCGTGTCTTATTGCTCAACTTCCTGCATAATCCGCTCATCTGACATATCATTGGTGTCCCTGGCAATCTGCATCACCACCTCCACCGTCACAGCCCACCCAGTTCAACTTACCGTGTCACTGTCAAGAGTGAGAGCAGTGGAAATGAGTTATTTGAGTGGAGCATGTGTAGTTACATGGAGAGACAGAGTGACGAATGAGGAAGTGAAATACCACTGTGGTGTGGATGTGGATGTGATGAGATGTATTAGGAGAAACACATTGAGGTGGTTTGACCATGTGGAGAGAATGGAGAGCAAGAGACTAATGAGGAGTGTGTGTGAGTGAGATAGAGGGGGGAGAGGGAGGGGGAGGCCAAGGATGAGATGGAGGGATGGAGTGGAGAGATATATGAGAGAGGGGTGTTTGAGCTGGAAGCAGGGCCATTAAGTGGCAGAGGACGAGGTGACATGGAAGCGATTTGTTTGTGGCCACCCCTTATGGGATAAAGGGATCTGGCAATAGATAGATATGTGTGCCTCAGGCTTAGGGCTTGAGTTCATGCCATGGTGGACCTTTAAAGTAAATGCTGGTAGTATGTCCTTTCATATGTTTACATATGTTCCCACCCTGTTGGTTCTACTGATGTCATATGCAGGCTCTGATACACAGAAACCTAGCTAATAGAACAGGTCCACTTTCACATGCATCATTCTTCCTACAGACATCCCCTTACCCATTAATGTTTTGCTTGCATAGGAAAAGTTTCATTGTGGCTATTACTCTTCCTCTGCAGAGAAGGTATGGCATTGCGATGAACCTAATCTGGACTGATACAGCTACAGGTACAGTTACAGGGCTGTGAAGAAGTCAGTGCTTACTTGGTTAAGTATCTATGTCATCTTAATGAAGATTTGTATACAATTACTGGATGGTGAAAATTATGATAGTAACAATCAGTTTTATATTATCCCCCATGGAGATATAGGTTCTGAAGCAAGGCTGCTGTAGTACAAAACATTAAAGGTTATGAGACAAAGCTGATGCTAATACAGTACAGGGCATTACGTTCACACAGTATACTTACCTTGTACTGTGCAGTTGTCATGTAGGTAATGATACACACAAAGTTGTCTACTTTTTAATTTAGATTGGGTCAAGAGTTGTCTTACGCTGTATATACCTGTAATTGTCCTGTGACAGAGAAGGGTGTGAAAATTGGTTTTCTGTAATTTTTACAATATTTTTAATCTTTTGGTCAACCAGACCACCACTTATGAAGCACTGTACATGAAGGCTAGTTAACAGCCTACCAAACTCAGCAGTTCACTAAATACTTTATATAATAATTTGCTATCCATATTATCTCAGACAAATATATTGAGAAATTACTGTTTACCAGTAATAATAATGTTTCAGATGTCAGTGGGAAAGTCAGTGACAATTTTAGCACTTTTGGAAACAGAGGAATGTGACTTTGATTCCTGGGCCAGTCACACCATCAGACAAAGTTTGTTCTCCACATATCCCTACTCACACAGCACAACCATTGTCTGTCTCTCTGTCTGTCTATCTATCTATCTATTGCCAGACACCTTAATCCCTTAAGAGGTGACCACAAACAAATTGCCTCCACATCACCCTGTCCCCTGCCATTTCACTGCCCTGCCCCCAGCTCACACCCCACTCTCTCATATACCTCTCCATTCCATCCCTGCATCTCATCCTTGTCTTCCCCTTCCCTCCGCCCCCCTCCAGCTCACTCACATACACTCTCCTCGCCAGTCTCTCACTTTCCATCCTCTCCACATGGCCAAACCATCTCAATGTGTTTCTACCATTGTGGACCTGGAAATAAGTTGGTTGTTGTGGGTCGTTGTTTTGGGGAAGGTTGAGACTTAGCAAATATTGGTGTTTACATTAATGACCTCTGTGCATCAGTATTCCCATAATCTGACTTCTTTTACATTTTTTTACGAGCCAAGTTACTCATACAAGCTTCAAGAAATAATAAGAAGTTTTTCAGTGCAGTAAAAGTTATTTTTCTTGCAGTTTACTGTTTCACATCCATAGCATATTTTCTTTTTAAGTTATTATTACAGTTGTCAAGAAACCTCATGATAGGAAATAAAACTGTAAATACTGAACTAATAATAACTTGCCGTGCAGTGAAGTACAGTAAATTCTTTGTATATTTGGAAGACAGAACTTAACCAAGATGCATGAACATTTGTAAAGGATTTTTTTTTTTATAATGAGTTATGCAGTGCATGAAAAGGTTTCAAAGAGTAATGCTTGCACTATATTTGACCTTTCTTTCTTTTCCGTAAAATTACCCATGCTAAGAGACAGTCAGCAGATGAAGATATTTCATGCATCCTGGCATATCTAAGGAAGGTTAATTGCCCGCTGATAATGCATACCAAAGGAAACTGTGACTGCAGTACTCATCATAGGTAAATTAAATACCTGTATATACCTGTAGTTTGAATTTGCAGTTCAAAAACAGAATTTTTGTCCTAAATCTCTCTCAGCAGGGCTTGGTAATCTCAGAGGTGGTACCACACAATTAGCAACAGGTCCTCTTCCTTCCCCTAATTCTCTCCCCTTGAAATTTGGAAACCTGTCTGGTGAATCTGCAGTAATGATCTGTTGCCATATAAAGTCATCAGTGTCAGTAGCTACAGATTCACCAATTTGATTTTCAGATTCTGTGAAGAGAAACAGGAGAGGCAGCAGAATTTTTGTTGTTGATAGCACATATAGGCTGCAAGTAGTTGGGTGTGAAACCTTACCCCTCTCCCTCCTCCACCTCAGCTGCTGCTTGTTATGGGTCACCCTTGACCTCCCTCTTGTGGCGAAGCTGGGCACCGCCCACTCATGTGTTGGCTGATGCTTGCACTCCACCATAGTCATTCTTCTTACAGGAGTAGAAAAAAACAGTCTTTTCTGCAGTTGTTTTCGGTGTTTTGTCACATTTTGGCACTGTATTTAGATCTGGTAGTTGAGTATTAAAACTATATTTTGGAATATAATAATTTATTCCTTTCCTCCTTTGAAGATACAGATTTATCTTATATTTCTCTTTCAGAAATCCTGTAATGCTATGAAAATTCAGCCCGCTTGCATGTATTGTAACGTTTTTTGTTTTATTTAATCACTCCCTGTTGGATGATTCTGTGTGGTGTGTTGAATGAGCAGTTTACCTTCTAGCCTACTTGAAGCTAACAGTGATTTGATTCAGCTGTTGACCAAGCTTGTAAAGTAAGAAATAACATTGTGTGCCCAGTTTTAATCTTTTGTGGTATTGTTTGTTGCCGGAAAGTCAAGATTTTGTTTGGACAGAGAATGTTCAGTAGTACTGATGGGCTCACTTGGTACAAGTTTGCATGTCCAGTACTTGTCCTGTACCTGTAGGTTCCTTAGTGACATAATGAAGTTGTGGTAAATTTAAATAAAAATGAATATGATATCCCTTGCTGTATACTGTTAATTTATATATTGATTGTATTTAAGCTTAATTCAATAACAAACTGAAAATTGGTTCATTATCCAACAACTTTGTTGAGCTTTGCTTATTCCCATACAGTTAATTAAGAAATGGTTCATTATCCTTCATTTGTGATGAGTTTTCATTACTGAAGAATTAATATTATCTTGTTTAATTAGTGAATATCACCATTCTTCAAAGAACGACCAAAGTCAGTATAGTAGGCACAGTGCATTTACAAGTTTACAGTATTTTGCATAGTGTTGCAAAGTAAATACTACAGTATATCAGTCTTGCCCTTTCCACTTCATGCTACCCTGTCCTACTCTAAGCAGCATTCCAGTCTTTTGTGTTTTTTCATTATGCTATGTACAGAGGTTTGACTGTATTTTTTGAAAGAATATTTTGAAGAACTGTGCTGAACTGTTTTACAGCTGCTTGCTGTGTCATGCTATTACACCTTATTAACACTGAAGGGAATGGTAAATCTATTTCACTGATCTGTATAATGAGGTATTGGAGGGGGAGGGGGGGGGTTTATGTACCATACCACCAGATGCCAGTGTCTGTCCTGTCCTTTAGATTCATCAGTTCAGGGCATCAGCACTCTGTTCAGCTGTCAGTACCAGTACTCAGTTGGACATTAGTAATGAAAAAATTTTCTTGGAAAGTGAATGAAAAACAGTGACAGTGAGTGCACTATTGAACAATACTTCATGTGAAATCATTTGGTGTAATGTATCAGATGCTACTTGAAATCCACTATCAGTAACTGTTTATGGCAGTGACTTCAGCTCTTCAGTTCAATTACTTTTATGTCAGTTTTATTGTTGCTATTTACACACAGTTATATTCAGCTCAGGAGAACCCCACGGGACTGAAGTGATCACTGAAGGGTATATCTAATCCCTCTAGTTCAAAAGGTCTCCCTGAGCTGAATAAAACTGTGTAAATAGCAGGAATAAAACTGAAAAGTATATCATTGTACTGAAGGTGTTAAACTTGAACCTAAAGTACAGCCTCTCATACGGTGTTTTAACTGTCTTTAGTCTGATGTGCTTTTTATTTTACTTGTTACCTCTAGATGATTTTATAAAAATTAGGAAATGCCTCATACTGAAGGAATTTAATACAGGCTTTAGCCAGTCCTTCTATTTAAAAAGGTCCCAGTTTGTATACTTATCTGGGAATGGCATTAATAAATGAAAAAAGTACATGATCACAGTAATGAGGTTAACCTCATAACTATGATGAATTTTCTTTTGTATTGTACAGTAGTTTATTTTTGCAATCTTGAGATGATTTTTGGGGGGTTAGGAATCTTTTCAAACTGGAGGGGTTGGATATTGTCTTCATTCAGGGCTTTCATTGCCGGATATCATTCTTACAGTGAATGCAACTCGCTTCAAGTAAGATAACAAGAATACCCTACAAAGGACATCTGGAGTTACGTTTAGTATTATGAAAAATACTTCACACAAGGCAGCAGTTTGGTATCCAGTCTTTTCAGAGTGAAAGTGTGGTAGCCTGATTACAGTACAATCTTTTTTTTGCGATTTTTTCTTTTTTTATTATTATTATTTTTTTATGCGAGGAAGAAGGAACCAAAGGCCAGGAGCTCACAATTTTTGTTCCATCCAAGAGAAAAACAAAATACAAGCGAGAGCCAAATTCAAGATCCCATCATTTCGAGATGCCTGGACACACTGCGTTTGAAAGACTGGAGATCACAGGAAGCGGGGAATACAGACAGAGGGAGACAGTTCCAGTGTTGACCCGTTGCATAAATGAAGGACTGGGAGTAATGGTCAACTCTTGCATTAGAGAGTTGGACAGAAAAGGGATGAGAGTTTGCTGCTAGATGGGTGCTATGCACCCATCGTAGAGGTGAAGGAATGCATGCAAACAGTTCAGAGGAGCAGTGACTATTGAAGTAGCAATAAAAAAGAGATATGGATGCAACAGTGCGATGAAGAGACAGAGGCTTAAGAACGTCAGTAAGAGACGAAAAGTCTTTGACTCCACCCTATTGAGAAGAGCTGTATGTGGGGAGCCTCCCCACACATGATAGTTGTACTCCAAACAGGGGCGGATAAAACCCCTGTATAGAGTCAACAATTGTGCAGGGGTAAAGAACGGAGTCGGCTTAGCACACCCACTCTGTTGGAAGCAGATTTTACAAGAGATGTAAATGAAACCCCAAGCATGTTCAAGGATGATGCAAGATTAAGCTGAGTATTATTAAATATTAGTGGGTATACCTGTGGAAGATTTTGTCGGGTTGATAGGTGTAAAAACTGAGTCTTTGATGCATTAAAAACAACCAGATTATTTTTACCCTAGTCAGAGATACGAGCCAAGTCAGACATTAGGTGTGCCATAGCCTCATCCCTTGTTTGCTGAAGTAGCTGCTGAGATGGAGGTTGCTTGTGTGGTTACTAACCTTCACTGGCAGTTCATACAGAATTTTTTAACATGCAGTGCTGTAGGCTCTCACAATGCAGTTTCCCACTCCCTGTACTTCTGGGATGGAACTCCAAAACATGTTTTCAAGGGACAATGAAAGTAGAATCTTTCCCATTTTTTGTTTTTTTGTTCTTTCATCAAAAAGCAATTCCTGGTTATGAGAGGAAAACAGTCATGTCTGTTATTTGTTATGGCTGGAAGGACAAAAAATAAACTTTCAATATCTCCTAGTTCTTCATGCAAAAGTAAATCATAGTTATGACAAAGCATCAGTCATAAATATGTGTTAAAATCCAACCACTAATCCCCTCTTAGCCCTGCTTCTCAGTCATATATACTGGTACAGTGTAGTTCATATTACATTTGTCAATAACATAATTTACTGAGTACTGTACATTGAACTCAGTATTGATGAGTTATTTAAGATCATTCACAGCTGTGCAAGCAATCAACTCCCATAGTTATTGAGAACATTCACTTCTGTGCCACAGTACAGTATTTAACTCTCATACTGTCACCTTTGAGTACATGTATTATAAAACCACACACCTATGGATAGACCATACAGGTTAAAGAGTATGAGCAGTCACATTCAGTAGGGAACCTGCCTTTCACTGGTATGGAGTATCATGTATTGTGGTCAACACTTGATACCAGCTCTATTCTGTCATCTGACTACAGTGCTTACACCCATACAAAAATCTGTGGGATAGTAGTATCCCTATCTCCACCTTCAACTTCTCCCACTTAACTCATACTCAGCAGTGGTATTATATAGAGTGTCTCAGGAGGAAAGGGCATAGCTTTGGGAAATGCTAAATGAGGGATTTCTGAGCAAAGAATGTTATATGATGTTCTGTCCAAATCTCAGTTGTTACGGAGCTCCAGTTACTGATAACTGTGTGGGTGAAAATAGTCTCCTTTATAATTTGCCCATAAGGCCATCAGTAACTGTACCTCTGTAACAGTTGAGATTTGGACATATAGAGTTTTTTTCCTTAGAATTCCCTCATCTATCATTTTCTGAAGTTTTGTGCTTTCCTCTTGGGACACCCTGTATTTGTAATCCATGTAGAAAATGTTACATTGTTAGTGCTTTGATCTTTGATATGTACCTGTAAATTTGTGTGTGATACATGATTAGGCAAAGCAGATAATTTCATTGATAGTTTACATAATACTCCTTCCCAGATTAGCTACAGGAGTCTGTTGCAGTATAGGTCTTAACACATTGCCTCACTTATGTGAATACAGATACACTAGTTGCAGTGGAGTTGTCATATACTGTACCTCCCTGTTGGTATCTGGCTACTAATATATTGTATTGTCATTTCTTAAAGTTGTCAAACTTTGATTGGACAGTGATAGATTAAAATTCAAGTGAGAGTTGTTATTTTTAATGTACCAGGTAATAATTAAATGAAAAATTAGTTTTTGTAAAGCAACTTGATAGAGATTTCTGTATTTCTTTTTTGTTAAATCAAGTACACAAATTAACTTTGTCACTATCATACTTGTAAAAATTAGTCTGGAATTAGTAATAACAGTATCTGGTTCGGAGCACACAGATCAACCCTTGGTGAAAGTTACAAGTGAAACATGAGAGGCACTGTTGGTGTACATTCATTAAAATATTTCACAAATTTCCTTTACTTTATTTCATTCTGATGTTGCTAAGTATGGATTACTGGTACTGTCAGTTGTTCTGTTGTGTTTGTATATAGGCTTACTTTTGTTGAACATGACATCCCCTGTGTACTGTAGTTGCCTAATTTTTTAATGGTAGGAATCAGTAGTTGTTGCAGGTCTAAGTTTTCTTTGTGGCGGTACAGTTATTGCATTGCGTCTTGTGACCTAGTGTGTAGCCTTACGATGCATCACTGAAAATCGATAAATATCACCTTGGTGAGCCTGATGTGGGTTATATTTTGTAACTTCCACAGGAAGATTCGATGGTATATGGGCTTTATGGGTCGCATGATGATGAGATGCTATGGATGCCAGTGGATCAAAATCAAAGGGCGCATGGCAACCAGAGCAGAGGCTCCCATCCTTGTTGTTGGGCCTCATAGCAGTTTCTTTGATGCCCTCGCAGTTTACTGGTCCGAAGTGCCATGTCTGGTCAACCGCATAGAGAACCTCCAACTTCCTCTCTTTGGCAGTAGGTGTTTGAAATGCTCCCTTCTCACTGTAGGGCTACCAGTAGTCCTGTGGGGTGAAGCTAGATTCCAGCTAAGGCTTGGTAGTAGTATTGTAATGACTGAATGCAGAACCCATTATTAAGTTGTTCATCATGCATGACTTCTATAAGGATACTTCTGTGAGATTTGAATAGTGTTTGGAGTTAGAAATTAGAATCCTTGCATCACTGTCCTTAGCCATGTCAGAATGCTGATTTATAGGCACTCCATGATGGGGTTCTGGGGCCATTCAAAATCATGAGATGCCATGACATCATTATTATCCTTTGAAGTGCTGCACTTTATGGAAGCATCATGGATTAGATTCCTTACATCAGTGTCCTTAGTCATGTCTGAATGCTGATTTATAGGCACTCCATGATGGGGTTCTGGGGTCATTCAGAATCATAAGATGCAACAACATCAGTATTATCTTTTGAAGTGCTGCACTTAACAGAAACATAATGGAAACAATTTGCAGCTGATTAACAGTATGAAAATATCCTGAAGATGCATAGTTTGTGTGATGCACATCATTATGTATATGGTATACATATACTGTACACTACTGCATTACTCAGGAAAAATGATATATAATACCAGAACTGTTATGCCTGTTTTTTAATGAAAAAAGTCATGATTAAAGCCAGTGTTAGAGCAATCTTGTTTCTTTGGAGAGAAAAAAAAATCTTTTAGTTAATATTACAGCAGTCAGCATACAGGCTTCAAGGTGTCGAATTTTATATTTTTTGCTGCTGAAATTTAATAAAGTGTATTAGTGTCATACTATGTACAGTACCAAAATCACATGCTAAGGTAGCATCTGACAATTTTCTATATGTGTGGTGGATGACACTCAAAAATAATCACTGGTAATTAAATAAAGTTGTGGAGACTATGATTAGCTTGTTGAGTGAAATGGGCCATCCATCCATCTGTAGTTTATAATTTTGGTATACACCATATCTACACTTTACAACCATTCCATTATTCAGCATTTCATGGCCTTCTTCACATCCATCATTGATATAATCCTTATTTCTGACACCATATGAAAACATGTTAACCTTTGATCATCCATAACAGTTGCCATTCATCATTTTTTTTTCCAAAATTGTTTTTCCATTCCTCTTTCATTTTGAGACACATAGGTTGTTGATGTAATTATAGCACAGGAAGTATATATGGAAACAAAAAATATTATGGTCATAAGGAAAGGTAAGTTATTTTGTTTGTTTTTTTACTTGGCTAACTATAAAACAGTTGCTACAATGACTATTAAAATATGAAAGTGAATATTTGCAGCAGAAACAAAATGGTGTATACTTGGAAAATTGCAGCATACTGTATTAAAAAAACTATACACATATCATATGTATGTCTTTACATAGCTACCAGAAAGGTAATTTTTTATTTACATGTAATACATCTATTTATCTGTCTATCTATCTATCTATTACCAGATACGTTAATCCCGTAAGGGGTATCCACAAACAAATCGCCTCCGTGTTGCCCTGTCCCCCTCCATTTCACTGCCTTGCTCCCACTTCACACACGCCTTTCTCATATACCTCTCCATTCCACCCCTCCACCTCATCCTTGGCCTCCCCCTCCCTCTCCCCCCCTCTACATCACTTATGTACACTCTCCTTGTCAGTCTCTCGCTCTCCATTCTCTCCACATTGCCAAACCACCTCAGTGTGTTTCTCCCAATGCTTCTTATCACATCCACATCCACTTCTCTCCACACTGCCAAACCACCTCACTGTGTTTCTCCCAATGCTGCTTATCACATCCACATCCACACCACAACTCTCCTTCAGTTCTTCATTTGTCAGTCTGTCTCTCCATGTGACTCCACATCCTCCTCTCAGGTAACTCATTTCCACTGCCCTCACTCTTGACTTGTGTCCCACCAACAAGGTCCAAGCTTCACTTCCATACATTACAGTTGGTATCACAATTCTGTCATGCAGTAGCTTTTTCACTTCCATGCTTACTTCCCTGTTTCTTATCACTGCTTTCAAAGAACCAGCAACCTTTCTTCCTTGCTGTACCATTTCAAGTACTTCACGCTCTAAACTTCCATCCTTACTCATCACTCACTACATGTGCAGAGGCAATACAGAAATTTGTCATCATTATATTAGGAAAGAAGTTCAAACTCTACCTGGTCTAACTTGCCTTTACAGAACTGTACAATTTGGCTCTTAGTTTGGGTGTTCAGGATTGATGAATTGGTTTAATATTGTGATTGGTGCCATTTATATCACATAACTTTTAGCTAAGTAGGGAAGTATGAAAATGTATTTTGCTGTATGTCATCTGTCAACCCATGTTCATTAGTTCATCAAGATCCTGCTTTACTGACACATTCTGTTTTATTAGATGATTGATGCAGGTTATTAACCCATTGAACCCTGGGATATCTCTCATTTTATTCTTACCATCTCCTGATAACTTTATTTCAACTTAGGGTTGACTTCTTATGTGAAGGGGTTAGATACAGCCTTGATAAGCCCTTTTAGTAAGAGAGGCCTTTCCCAAGTTAAATGTCACTTGGTAGCAGCAATAATGAACAAAAAAGGACATCACTCAGTCTCAAGATGTTACAGGACAGTAGTATGGCTGAATCTGACACAGCCATAGGAAGTGCAGTAGAAGTTGTAATGGAAGACTGATTTACGACATTGATAAATGAGCTTCCTTTGATAGGGGGGCAAGAAATAATTTGTACTGTACTGTATGTGTATATTGTTCTGTGTACTTTGTGTCAAAGTCACTTGCATAATGATGATGATGATATTGCGAGTTATAGTAATAGTAGAGAATTATTATGGCAGTTGTAACACTGAACTACAGCTTACAGAATATTTTATAGAAGTAAAACTTTGAGGCATATATCCTTTCTTTCAGGGAAATTTCTACTTTGTTTATAAGCTGGTTACATGTTAGTTCAGTGATTCCCAATGTACTGAATAAGTAAAGTGTGTGTGCATCAATGAGTATTCATTTCAATGTAAGTGATATGACATAAGGTTATATGTCAGTGTATCCGTGACAGAGTATATAGACTACACCCAACCAGTGTATGTGTGGCGGGAAGATCCAAACTCCCGCCAGAACACCATACAAGAAATCAAGAACCGTGCCACCAGCAAGGAAGATTGGCCACAGGTAGGAGTTTTATACTCTGTATATATGTATTTAGATAGATTGACTAATGGATATTTTAAGAGAGGAAAAAGAGCAAAGCAAACAGCACTGTAATTGTTCAGTGTGATTATAATTCGTTTACTCACATAATAATTGTTCAGTACAGTCTCCCTCATTTTTAGTGGATGTTAGGGAATTGACACACCCACAAATAATGACAACCTATTGCAAAGGAACCCCGCAGCCATAATTTGACTATGATTGCCTAAGAATCCTTTTTGTAGTGCTCCAAAGCTTCAATAGACATTATAATATATTAAAGCATCATTTCAGATTATTTAACAAATTTCTAGGGGGTAAACCATCCCATAGTGCAGCATAAATGATTGTATTCTGTGAGATGACTGTTTTGTAAATGTTGATGCAAAATCGTCAGTAGACCACCAGGTGATACTGAGGTGAGAAATCTTCTGTAGCTTGGTTACTGTAAAGGGAATGCATCTGTTTTTTGCTCTAGTTGATCACAAATAGTGACAGGGCCCTGTCACAGAATACAAGTGCCGTAAGAATAAGAGTAACTTAGTGTGAGTGTGCCCCCCAGTTTAGAAGTACTGTACTGTATAGTGGCAAATCTTGTATGGTGACAGGAATAGGGTGACATTTGTCTTAAGTTTATTCTATCTATATGTCTATTGCCAGATGCCACAATCCCATAAGGGGTGGCCATTTGACTTTGAGTTATTTGTTTTACAGGGAGGGGCACTAACCCTCCACCAACCCACGTGTTGACACATAGGGAGCTCGTATGGTTTGGTTATATGGTTACCACCCAGCGTTGTAAATGGTTTCCTGGCTTACAGGAGACCATTTGGCTTGTCACTCAATAGAAAGCCACCTGCAAGGAAAGAAAAGCAATAAGAAGTGACAGGAAAGATGGGAGAAATAGGAAGAGAGAAGGGCAGACACAGAAAAAGAATGATAAAGGCTAAGGAAGAAGTAGGCAGCCCTACATCAAGTGAGTGGATGATGGTTTATTTTGTTGATCAAATGCTAAATTCACAAACATTGCCGCAGATGTTTGCCGATGCATAAAACTGTAAGTAGGTTCTGTCAGACTACAGAATTTGCCTGTATAATAAGTCTCACAATGCAGCTTTTTTTAATACATCAATTCTGTTTAAAAACAGCAGTTGCAAACAGTTCATTTTATCAACTCCATATCATTTTTTTTTTATTTTGCTTTTCAGTTCAGATTTATTTCATTCACTTTCCCAGTCAGTTTCAGTTTAGTAGTTTACCCAAAGTTTATTAGCCATGTAGACATCGCTCCTTGTCAAAGAATTCAGCTACAAGAATATAAGTAATAGCTTAGACGTCAGCAGATTAGTAAGTTGTATTACACATCCTTAAATCTGGTTTTCCCAACAGTTTCCAGCAACTATTGGATAGTAAATACTGTAATTGGTTTTGGCACTTGATTAAACTCCTGACTCATAGAAGACTGTTAGCTGTATATGGTCAGCCTCAGTACATACATACATACATCATCTAATCCTGTGTTGCCCCATGAGGAGCGTAGGAGCCGGGGGCTAGGCAAATTGGTCCTGACATTCAAGATAAGAGTGACCAGCCTCATGCATCCCTGAATGGCATTACGCGAGCAGTAAACCCCAACCACCCCATAGATATAAACCTGCACAGGCTCAATCCATAATTACCCACTAAACCACCAGGCACCATAGACTGGTTATATTGTTACCACCCAGCGTAGTAAATGGTTTCCTGGAGTACAGGGAACCATTTGGCTTGTCAGTTACTGTAGAGTTGCCTGTAGTCAGAAGGAAGAGGAAAGAATGAAAGAAAGAAGAGGAAGGAAGGAAAGAAGGAAGAGAGGAAAGGGCAGTCACCTGAGAGCAGCACTACATCAAGTGAGTGGATGGTGAGTGCCCCCACCTACCACTACCACCTCAGTACAGGGGCTCCTAAAGAGAAAGTATGGCATCAGTTCAATGGAGAAATTCTGTTAGTGAGGGTATATTGTGAGATTTAAAAATATTGATGATCAAGGGGCCCCATCTGCCTGTGTCTAATAGTATCCCTAATCTGTACCAGTTTTGTACATGCTTACCTACGGAATGTTTTTGTCATGGAAAGATTTTCCAGGGAAGATTAATAAAGTTATAAGAACTGGTTTTGTTGCAGATAATGATCTTCCCAGAGGGAACCTGCACCAACCGGTCATGTCTCATCACCTTCAAGCCAGGAGCTTTCTATCCAGGAGTGCCAGTTCAGCCAGTAATCATCCGATATAACAACCGTACTGACTCTTTCACCTGGACTTGGGATGGACCTGGCGCGTGAGTCACCCCCACACTTTTATTTTGGTTTTAGAATTCTTATTGTATCTTTCAATTTCTTTCAGTATGTGCTGTTAGAATGAAAGAATCTTTAGTGTGCTTAGGATAAAATAATCAAGATCTGCTGTATCTATATGGATTTGTACCTCATTCTCTTTGATGAAAACAGAATATCATACATTTAGTCCTGGAACTGGCATTCTGCATTCATTCTGTAAGCACTTTATCTTCTTAAGGTTTATAGTGTATCATATTTTTACATGCTGTTGGTTAGTGTGAAAATTTTTGGTAAAGGTAACAGTAGGGCAGGGCGGTGATGGTTCAGACCGTGGGATGGTTTGGACAGTGCATTCCCTGAGAAACATATGGGACCTAGGGCCGTGTGATCTTGTGTGAAAGTGGGAGAGTTTGTTTACATCGACCACATGGAACCTCCGAGCTAGAAATGCCTTACTTTTTTTTGCACATGCTATGTAATAATTTGAGTGTATATCATAAGCTCTACCTTTATGAATATGCCAAGCATCGAACTGTGCATTATCAGGGTGAATCTGTGTTGCATGTAGAACATATTGCTGTGAAAAACGAATGTTAAGCTCTTGTGTGAAACTTGAGAGTACCCATCAATTAATTACATAGATTCGGGATGATTCGGACAGTTGAGGAGGGGGATGGGCCGAACTATCCCTCCACTACTACCAAGTCATGACCTTATCAAATGATAATGCTACTTTTGATCATTTATATTTGAACACATAGTGAAACACCATTCTCAACAGTTATTGAGGAATATATATTAACAGTTTTGTTTATTTAACCTATTCCTCAAAGTGTTAGAAGAAGGAAAGGGTACTACAACTTCTATTTCAGTTTTGCAGGCTACAATGTGCATTAAAGGTCTTAAGTTAGTCCGTCTGAAATATAGCCTAGAAAGTTAAAAGTGAAGTCAGTATTCCAGAGAGGGAGAGAGAGAGTGAGAGTGAGAAAGGGGGAGAGAGAGAGAGTGTGAGAGTGAGAGAGAACATGAGAGTGAGACAGTGAGAGAGAGTGAGAGACTGAGAATGAGAGTGAGAGTGATAGGGAGAGAGAGAGAGAGAGAGAGAGAGAGAGAGAGAGAGAGAGAAATGGAGAAATGAATTCCTCGAGCTAGGCAACTAAGGCCATATAGCCCCGCTGGGGTTACAGGAGGGAGCTACCCCGCCCGGCAATGGTAAAGAGAGAGAGAAGGCTAATTATGCATAATTTTGTAGCGGAAAGTAAGAGGTTAAGTCATTTATTAATACATCTGGTGAAGGTTATTTCAGTTATAAAATATATATATATATATATATATATATATCTAGGCTGCTTCCCCCAAGGAAAGGGAGGTAACCGAGACAGGACGACACACTCCCCATTTACTCATCCATTCAAACACATTCATTCGCATCTTAGCCCCAAAGGGGAGAACGGACAGATCCTTACCGCACCAGACCGCACAAGGGTCAACTGCGCAATGCAATCAGTGACATTCGCAGCAGGGCCCGACAGCAGAGCTGGTTTACCCTTGCCACATTATAACAGACTCATCCCCTTACCCGCACCTGACCTGAAATTTTATATGTATATATATATATTTTATAACAGATATCAAGTAGTTCATTTGGATTCTGAAGTTTAATATTGTACTTTAGGAAAATTAAATACAGGTATCTTTGAATTACTTAATGTTTGTTTTTATCCAATATAACTCACATATTTTTAAGAATATGCTGATTAACATACGGCCAAACAATCCCACCCTACTGTTCAAACCATCATTACTGGTAGGGATGGTTCAGACGATTTAGTCATTTGTGTTTCGTTAACTATAGCTTAAAGCTGAAAAGAGCTAAGAATTTCATATTATCAACCTAAAGACCCAAATGATGTGGCAACATTTTAACATAAACCAGATTACATTCCTGCTTAAACCTGGTTTTTTATAAATATATATTTTTTTAAATATCCAAACCATCTCCACCCTCCCCTACTGTATTAATCCAAGTACTCAGTGAAAGATACCTGTACTATTTTGTAGTCATATAGTAATCAGATGCTGTAGTTTGCAAAAGGCTGTACAGTAAACTTACAGTTCTTTCACAGTGGTAGTATTTTGTCTCATGACTCTTTTCAGTTTGAAGATGTTATGGGTGACTCTTTGTCAGTTTCATAACTTTTGTGAGCTTGAATATCTACCAGTCTACACACCAAGCGAAGAAGAAAAACAAGATGCCAAGTTGTTTGCCAACAATGTTCGGCAAGTTATGGCGGAGTGAGTGTACGGTATTACAGTTTTTGCCCTGCAATTTTGTATTGCATTAAATGCAGTGTTGTATAATTTATTTGTAACTTCCACCAGCAGTATTTGTAAATCATTGTTCTTACACCAGTGTGTATTACAGGTTTTTAGTACAGTATTTACATGTATTTTTGCAACTGGTAAGGGATAAGCATTAACTAATATTGAACAGATCAGATTTCTGTCATAAATGTGTATCTGTCTCATTAGGGAAAACATTTATTTAGCACTGTTAGGATCAGACATCATGACTGGAGTTTTAAGTAAAGTGTTGCCTCAGTTGGGAAGTTACCTTTTTTCTTTTTTTTTCTTCCCCTCCAAAAGTTTCTGGTCACTACTTTGTATTTTGTTGCCACTCTAGTTCCACATTGTATGATCTCATATGTTGATCATTTTATTAGTGGAAAGTAAGATGTTATGTCTCTCTCTCTCTCTCTCTCTCTCTCAACCATACTACTGTACTCGATCTATCCATCTGTCCACCATTCTATAGTCTGATGCCTTAATCCCAGAATGGGTGGCTACAAATAAATTGCCACCGTATCATCCTGTTTTCTGCCATTAGGCAACCTTCACTCAAACTTGCACCACCCTGAATCATATACCTCTCCACCCCATCCCTGTATCACAACCTCATAATCCCCTTCTCATCCACTTTTCACTGCCAGTGCACTGGGAGTACCAGTGGCAGACTACACCTATGATGATTGTCGATTGATGCATAAGGCCAAACTCAAGAACCTTCCCTACCAAACTGGGCTTATAGAGTTCCAAAAGCTGCGTCATCGCCTTGGGTAAGTTATTGATATAAAAACCTTATTTTCACTGGTTTTAAAGACTTGGCAAAACTAGTTATTTTCTTTGCATATTGCTTCTTACATTCTCTTCTATGTTATTTGTGTTATTGTAATTTGCTATTGATGTGGTTTGCATCATTAACCCTTAAGATGATACAGAGGTGTACTGTGGAGAATAAATCACTAAGGAAGAGGTGCATTGAAGCCTTCTGTGCCACTTGGAATACAGCACAGAATTATGTATTTTTCGTTTCATTCTTTCTCCCTTCAGATACAGTAATTTTATTTAGCTTCAAAAGAGACCTTTTGCACTGGACAGGTTAAATACAACCTAACCCTTTTTACTACCAGTGGGTTCTCCTGAGCTTAATGAGATCTGAATGTAACAAGAAGATAATTAATGGTATGTTATTATACTGCAGGGATTAAGTATAATGTTATTCATAATGCTATTTTTGCAGATATAAGTTAGATTGCATATACGTTACTATATTTAGGTAGTTATTTAGAGGATGAATTACCATTGAATTCCTAAATATAATAACATGCTAACAAGACAATATATCCCCAACAGCTTAATAAAATTCATTTGGTAGAAAATGGAGAAAGAGCATCTAGCATCCAGAAGCACTTAGGAGACAAATATGAGCTCATGGAACATACCATATAATAGTATGTGGAGTACAGAGAGTGGATAGGATATGAAATACAGTAAGACCTCACTATAATGGACTAATTGGGGCCCAAACCATTCTGAAAAGTGCGAAATTCCGATTAAGTGACATCTGGACTTCCCCCTGCTAACCCGGACTTTTTCCGATATATCAGACATTAGTCCCGATTGCATGAACGGTTTTTAAACTGTTTTGACTACCACTACGGTACTGTACTGTGTTATAACTTCACTACATTAATCAATTGGTATAATATATATAATAATACTGTACTGTACACTGATAAACATGTCTTTTATTTATCTTATTGTGGCAGACATAGCTGAAGTGGTCAGGCAGTCCGGACTGCTTCTGGCTTTAGTGGACTTTTTCTGATATATAGGAATTTAGTCTGGTAGCTCCTTGAGTCCGATAAAGGCGAATTCTGGTCAATTGAAGTCCGTTATATTGAGGTTTTACTGTAATGATATTCGTGAAAGATGAGGCGTGAGGAAGTCTGTGGACACCAGAATCAGAGAGAGTGTACTGAGATACTGTAGTATGGTCATTTGGAGAGAGTGGATAACAATAGTATGGTGAAAAAGGTATATCTGAGCGAATTTGAAGGAGGGAGAAGGCGAGGTAGGCCAAGGAGAAAGTGGAGGGATATGGTGGATGAGTGTGTGAGGAGGAGAAGTTTGGAAATCAGTGAGGCTAGGGGACTGACAAGAGATCGAGCTGGCTGGATGAATATTGTGAGGATAAGCGCATGATCAGGAATTTGGCACCCCTTTTTAACGTGACGGCGTCCGGATTGACTCTGTCGGATACATTTATGTGAAGCTACATTACGTGGTGAATGTTTTTGGCGTATCAGATAGAGCCAAGATACCGGGGGCTGGAATGTTGAGTGAATGGAAACGTGGCCCATTGGATTGGGCAGTTTTGGACTGTCTGGACATCGCTACTCCTCACCCTGCCCTAGGATGGGAAAGGAGGTCCGGATGATGATGATGATAATGGAACATACCAGTATGTATCTACAGTTGGTTATGAAAAAATCTCAATAATACTGAACTCATTCATTACATTAGCTGCAGGAATTATCACAAGAGAGCATCAACCCACTGAGCCTGGGATTATCATTTTGATTTTATCCTTGCTATCTCCTTATAATTTAATTAGCTGAGGATACACTTTTCTAACTGGCAGAGTCAAACAGAGCCTCAACAGACCCCTTCAGCACAAGAGACCTTTCCTAAATTGAATAAAATAATTTGGTAACAGCAAGAATAATCTAAAGAGTTGTCACCTGGATTGAAGGGGTTAAAATGACCTACAAAAGGATTTGTCATAGTTGTTCATAGCCATTTATTATGCACCCACAGAGAGAGTGTGTCTTAAACTCTAGATCACCTCCCACCAACTTTTGCCACAGGCTAAACTTGAAGAATGTAGAGGAGGAACTTCTGAGCCGTTATGCTGACATTGCCACCAGTGATGGTCAGATCACACTTTCCGACTTTGCTACACATCTTGGGATACCTGAGTCTGAACCAGCACTAGTTGACCTCTTCAAGCTTTATGACAAGGTGAGTCAGTGTTGTGGTGGTCTTTGATGCTTGGTGCTTTAATGTTTAGAACTCCCCAGTCAGAGTGATGACCTTGCATAGGTTCCATCCCCACAGATGACTGTGGGGATGCTTCAGTCATGAGTGGGGATAGGCAGTACCTTCAAGGATAGTAGGTAGATCATTTATTCTTAAATGTATTGGACTTGGTAACCTAGTCTTACGTCCCTGCAGTCAGTTGAGGGTAAAATGGAACTGGTTATTACCATGTTGGTTAGTTAACTCTATAGTTTTCGTTTTTAAAGGCTCCAACATGCTTGCATGTGTCGGCCTTGGTCACCTAATGGCGGCTCTCCATGCTGCATGATCCATTGCAGCCTCCCTGTTCAGTCCCTTAACCCTAAGGTCACACTTAATGACCTCGTCCCATGTCTTTCTCGGTCTACCCCTCATAACCCCACCCCCAATATTAACACTTCTCACCTTCCTCACCCAACTATCATCCCCCATCCTCTCCACATGTCCAAACCACCTCAATCTACCTCTCCTCATCACAACACCAATACACTCCAGTCCCATCCTACCTCTCAACTCTTCCATTGTAAACCCAGCCCCTCCAGGCCTTGGACGCAGGGACGCACTGCACATCCACCTAATCATTGTCATGTCTGTACGTCTGAGCCGGCGAATGTCTTCCTCCTTCACTGCCCAGGTCTCACTGCCATACAGCATTACACTCCTAACACACGCTGCATACAAAGACCCCTTAGCACGTAGGGAGAGCCCCCTCAATGTCAGGAGAGGCAAGAGCTCCCTGAACTTCTTCCAACCACTTCTCACCCTAGCCACAGAGCTAGCTCCAGCCCCACCTCCAGCACACAACATGTCTCCTAAATAACAAAACTCTTCTACACACTCAAGAGATTCACCAGCAAGTTCAATTCTTTCACGTCTGACGATCTCCACCTGCTCACCCCGGCACGCCGTACACATAAAATCAGCATTATCTCGCAGTCTACCTCTGATACCACTACATCTCTTATGCACCCATTTATCACACACACCGCACAAGATGGAATTACTTCCCACGCCCTTGTGGCAAACTGCACATGGCCACTCTCCCTCGTCTTTGACAGTACCGCCACCAACCCTAGATATCATCACTTTTGTTTTATCTGCATTTACCCTTAAACCCTTTTGCCCCATACCATCTCTCCACTTCCTAAACCTTTCCTCCGCCTCCCTTTCACTCTCTGCAATCAACACCAAATCATCAGCATACAACAACTCCCACGGGAGTCCGTTTCTAAAGTCACGTGAAAGGGCTTCAAGTACCATGATAAACAACATGGGACTCAAGACTGACCCCTGATGCACACCAACATTCACGGAAAACTCATCACTCAAATCTCCATTCACTCTCACCTGGGTGTGAGCACCCACATACATGGCCATAACCACCCTAACCAGGGTGTTAAAAAAAAAAAAAAAAGAATCTGCCATATCACATCACTCATTATTGTCCTTTTTTTTTTTTCTGTTATCACAATATGACTAGGATTTACAGAATTTTCATGCAGGTAAGCTGCAACTGATTTTGAATACTGTACTTTGAAATACAAAAATAAGTAAAAGATGAAAATAGCCACTGTTACTTTGAGGTTCATTCCTTCCTTATGATGTGGTGTCAGTATTGTTGTGAATCAGATGTTAAAATGAACCAGACACCCTATCACTCATACTTTTTTTTAATTTATTTATTTGTAAAGAAGTGCACAGAGAAGGGTTCAGTCCTTGATCCAAACAATAAGTATTCTGGTCAACCATCAGATTCATGAAATACTGGAAACAAAGCCCAATTCTACAACTTGGCAGTGAAGTCTTAAGGAAATCATTATGCAGGTGATCCCAGAAATTGAACCTGAGCCACAGTGGTAGCCACTGAAGTAACTGAAAAGATCTCAAATTATTTCCTTACAGAATTGCTGTTCATCATAGACTTCCTGGTGATGACAAGCAGAAGCGCCTATGTTCCTGTGGTTTCATGATTGCATGAAAATTGTTCCAGTACTACGTAGATAGTATCTGGTTTGACATCAAGGCACATTTCCACATCGCTGGGGCTGTTAGCATATGTATCAACTGGAAAAATGAACATCTGGAAATAGTTGTAGGAAAGTCTCTAAAAGGTCCAAAAGTAACATCTTCCTATGATTTAATAGAAAAAAAAATGTTGGGACCCAGTTGATTTGAGAATGAATATAGTCAAACAGTAACTATTGACAGGGAAAGGTACAGGAATGTTCTGCTGTACTGTAGTTTTATGATAGTTTTGGTGCTGTTCTTTCTGCTATCAAAATTAGATATGTTTGGTTGATGCATTTATAAAAATAGTAACAACTTTTTTTTTTTTTTAAATAACAGAACAGAGGAAGGAAAAACAAATGATTAAAAAGGTAATTCATACACCGGATTACTGGCACCTTCCATTCAAAAAAATCTGTAATAGTTGGACTTGAACAGCTGTAGGTTGAAGTTTGGGGGAAAGCAATCTATCCATTATTACGTCCTTTTAAGAGCAGATGGCTATTCTCTATTCCTGATGGCATTACAAGAAAGAAACTTATAGTTTTACAATTCTGTAAAAAAATTAATGATCTTTCATATTCATTTGTACCTTCTCGTATCCTCCTTGAATTATTTTCTTGCGTTTCCCCCTTCACATAATCTTTGATTGATACTTGAACCATTAGCAAACTGTGTGTTTTTGTATACAGTAGTCTCATGATGTCCTGTTCTTCCACCAAGGACCACTCGGGGACCATTGACTTCCGTGAGTATCTGGTAGGGTACTGTCAGTACTCACAGCCAGCCAATACAGAGGACACTCTGCGTTGGGCTTTCAAGCTCTTTGATCGAGGGGGTAAGGGATGCATCCTTTTGGAGGATCTAATCAAAGCCCTTCGAGCATCCCTTGACATGACAGAAGAAGAGACACAACGTATCTTCAAACAAGCTGACCAGAACAACAAGGGCTACATCACATATGGTGAGAAGTATTATAGATTTCAAGAAAAAGGATCAAAGAGAAATTAGGTTGACATAGGAAGGATGTGTTTCATATAAAGATACTTAATGTTAAGGAAGTGGATGTGAAGTAGTCCTCACTTGTAATTAAGATGTGTACAAATCTCCCAGGGGGATGAGGGTGGGTTCATGGAATGTGCTTGTGAGAAAGATTGTAAGGTGTTTGTGGGATTTATGGGTCTGGAAAATGCATATGACAAAGTAAACAGAAAAGGACTGTGGAAGGCTTTGCTCATGTAAGGTGTAGATGGTAAGCTGCTTGGTACCGTTAAGAGTTTGTATGATGGTAGTGACATGTTGAAGGGTAAATGGGCATCTAAGTGAATGGTTCACGATCGGTGAGGGTGTGCGACAAGGTTGTGTGATGTCCCCATGGTTGTTCAATATAATTAATATATATATATATATGGATGGGGTGATGAGAGAAGAAAAAACATGAGTAATGGAGAGAGGGATGGCATTGGTAATGAATGGTGATGGATGAAATATCTCAAATTTGATTTATGCTGATGATGCAGTGCTTGCAAATACCAGACAAGAACTTGGCAAACTAGTGTAGAGTTTTGCTGATGTCTGGATGCCTTGAGAGTAAATGTAAAAAAGATTAAAGTGATAGTAATCGAGAGAGAAGGTGACTCCCAGAGTGATGTTACAGTGAATGGAGAGAGACTGGAATTGGTGAGAGAGTTCAGATTCCTGGGTACAGTGATAGAAAAGAGAGGAAAATGTGCAAAAGAAGTGGAATGTAGCTGGTGCTATGAAGGCCTTGATAAGAAACAGAGGCTTGAGTGTTGTAGTTGCACGAGGCTTATAAGAAGGAGTGTTTGTGCCAACTTTAACATATGGATGTGAGACTATGGTATGGCATGAAAATGAAAAGTCAAGAGTAAGAGTAGTGGAGATGAGACTGCTGAGGAATGTATGTGGAGTACAGAGAGTGGATAGGATACGGAATAAAGTGATTCGTGAAAGATGCGAGGAGAGGAAGTCTGTGGATACCAGAATCGAAGAGAGTGTACTGAGATGGTATGGTCATGTGGAGAGAATTGATGACAATAGCATGGTGAAAAGGGTATATCTGAGCAAATTTGAAGGAGGAAGGTGAAGCAGACCAAGAAGGTGGAAGGATATGGTGGATGAGTGTGTGAGGAAGAAAGGTGTGGAAGTTGGCAAGGCTGAGGGACTGACGAGATCGTGCTGGCTGGATGAATTTTGTGCGAAGAAGTGCATGACCAGGGATTTGGCACCCTTTTTTTTTAACATGACAGTGTTCAGATTGGCTCTGTTGGATAAGTACAGTCAGACCCTTACGCATGAAGGATCGACTTACGAAAAATCCGCAGATACAAAAAAAAGTGTGTGTGTGTGTATATGTGTCAGGTCAGTCATAGCAAGGAAGGATGGCATCAGGTGAAGACACTGTCAAGGTGGTGAGATGATAATTGCAGTTCAGGGAAGGGTAGGAGATTAGTGGAGGAGAAGAGACAATAATGGGCTTTAATCTGGATGAGGGGAGAGAGAGAGAGAGGATAGCTCAGAAGTAGGTATGAAGTGAGAGAGAGAGAGAGAAAGAGAGAGAGGATAGCACAGAAGTAGGTATGGAGTGAGAGAGAGAGAGAGAGAGAGAGAGAGAGGATAGCACAGAAGTAGGTATGGAGAGAGAGAGAGGATAGCACAGAAGTAGGTATGGAGAGAGAGAGAGGATAGCACAGAAGTAGGTATGGAGAGAGAGAGAGGATAGCACAGAAGTAGGTATGGAGAGAGAGAGGATAGCACAGAAGTAGGTATGGAGAGAGAGAGAGGATAGCACAGAAGTAGGTATGGAGAGAGAGAGAGGATAGCACAGAAGTAGGTATGGAGAGAGAGAAAGAGAGGGAGAATAGCACAGAAGTAGGTATGGAGTAGAAGGCAATGGGGTAAAGAACTTCGTGGCCTCAGTAATTATGGGATTAGCGTTGGGTTGGAAAGAGAGAGAGAGAGAGAGGATAGCACAGAAGTAGATATGGTATAGAAAAGGGATACGGTAGAGGGAAAGAACTTTGTGACCTCAGTAATTATGGGATTATGGTTGGTTTGGAGAGAGAGAGAGAGAAAGAGAGAGAGATAGGACAGAAGTAGATATGGAGTATAAAGGAGATAGGGTAGAGGGAAAGAACTTTGTGTCATTAGTAATTATGGGATTAGGGTTGGGTTGTAGAGAGAGAGAGAGTATAAGACTTAGAGATGGACTTACGAAAAAAGATGACTTACAAAAGACCTTTAAGAACCAATTATTTTTGTAAGTTGGGGACACCCTGTATATGTGCAGCTACAGAAGGTGGTGAAATTTTTTTGGCATATCAGATAGAGCCAGGAATTTGTGGGCTTGACTGATGAGTAAATGGATGTGTGGCCCATTGAATTGGGGCAGACTTTAGCTGTCTGGATGCTGCTACTCCTCACCCCACCGTAGAGTGGGAAAAGGGGTCCAGATGATGATGATGGTGGTGGTGATGTAATTATATATGCTCAGAACCATGCAGAATTCCCTACAGTGCAGTGCACTCTGACCTTCTATTGTACATGCAGTCGTGACAATTCTAACAAAACCATGTTTGATCTCCCAACAGAGGACTTTGAGGCTCATGCAAAAAGAAAACCTGAGTATGCCAAGATTTTCCTAACTTACCAAGAGAGTGTCAAGAATGGTACCCGGCCTCGCTTAGCTCACCTTCCTCCTCCTGGCAAAAAGAAGGCTGATTAAGTAGGAGCAAATAATTAGATGGCAAAGGGAGCAAAAGTAAGGTTATTAGAGCAGAAGAAGAGGGCCACAGAAACCAGAGGATGATCAAACAAAAAGAAGTACGTTCCACTGAAGTATTTTCCTTGGCACTTTATAGTAATTTTTTAATACTGAAGCAGCTGAACTCTGTCAAAAAATGAGATGCTGGAGGTGTGCTAATGGTGCTATAAAGCTCTCAGTAAGAGTGCTTTGAAATCTTTGTCAGTATTTGCTAATCCTAAATTGAGTAAGCACTGCAGAGTTTGATTTTGTTTTTTTTTGTTTTTTCAGTGTTTATTTGAATGAGGAATAGTGAATTATTAATACAGTATATACATAATAATCTCATTATAAAACAGTTTCTAGTTCTGTGTACAGCCAAATTAAATGATACCAAGGTATATGTGCTGCCTTTAGCTGTTGAAGGAAATTTGAGTATTTTGCCTGTTACCAATACAGTATATGCAAACCTGCATAATATTTAAATGAGATATAAATTTTTTTGAAAGATCCAGTTAGGACTTTTTTTTCTTTACCAGTAGATCAGTTTCCCTTTTGTTTCTTATACTGGTGTTCCAAGGACTTTGTGATTTATTACTTATTCTGATTCTAAACCACTTATGAAATGGGGTGATCAGTTTATATGAAGTTGGAAAAGTTTTTAATGCATAAGGTGTGTGCTTAATATTATCCATTATTTATTTAGTTGTGCAATTTGTTTCTTAACCTACAGCATGTTAAATATATTACCTGACATAAACAGCCATTGTAAATTCTATGAATGGTATTTCTTGTGAAGAATAAAGACAACTGAATAGAACCAAGTTGGTAATGATACAGACAGGAATGGTGGAGGTTGGTGCAGCTCCACCCTTGTCTCTCCTTGCACTCCTAATGTTGGTCATGAATTTTTAAGCCCTTCAGTCTGATGATGTATATTTGATTATACTTTACCCTCAAAGGTATGTACTCAGATTTGAGGGAGAAGTCAGGTGTTGAAGGGGCTAAAGGTGCCTAATTCAAATTCCATCATTCTAGGTGATTTCTTCAAAGTAAACAAAGTCATCTGGAGGTAGCAAGAATAAAATTGAAAATGATATCATCAGAGTGAAGGGTCAGCCATGGTTTGTTTTCACTTGACATAAATCCCCAACCCCTTCTTAGCTCATTTGGTGGCCAGGATGTGTCAGATCAAAGGTTAAATATGATTAGTAACCAAGGAGGCTCATTCTGTATCTGATTAGTAACCAAGGAAACTAATTTCTACCTCATAACCACTGCTTATCAAATGTCATGCAACCACACCTTAGTATTAAAGTTGTGTGAGTGGCTCAGTTCTGTCAGATGAAAATAAACCAGCTATTCTGGTGGAAGTCTTAGTTAAGAGAAAGCCACACACTGGTACTTGCATAGTATGACTCAAATTCAAGAGGTTCCCATAGGTTTTCGAGCCTTGTAAATTCTGCTAGAGATGTAGGATTGTCTCCTATAGTTAATCTGGGCATTGGTAGCATAGTCTCTGGCTTTCCTGGATTCAAGAACGATAACATGGGATTTGTTTCTAAGTTAAACTGTTGTATCTGAATAGCCCAGTGAAGATTCCAGATTGTTATTTTGGATATTTGTCTGCAGGAATGTTTAACAGTAAAGGAATTTGCAGTAGTGATACTACCCAGTATAATTTTTTCATTCATTCATCCAGTATCATTTTTTCATTCATTCATTCTTCTAATCTTGTGTTGCCCCATGAGGAGGGTAGGAGCCCAGGGCTAGGCAAGTTGGTCCTGACGTTTAAGATGAGAGTGATCAGCCTCACTCATCCCTGAGAGGCATTACGTGAGCAGTAAACCCCAGCTTCCCCTTGGATGTAAACCTGCACAGGCTCAATCCGATTGGAGCACCTTAATTATCCACTAAACAACCAGGCATCGTCATTTGGTCATACGGTTACCACCAGGGGTGTATGTAGGATCTTGAAACGTTGGGGGCTTAGCCCAGCCCAGAAATCTTTAGATTTTCACCAGATAATTTTCAAGTTATTTTAGAGTACAATTAATATAAGATGTGAGACAGTACCGCACCCTACCAAAAGGTTCCGGTCAGGTGCTTAGACTAACTTTCGCAACATGAAATTAAAATAAAATGAGTACAGTCTGAGTTGTGACAAAACTGTGTTAATTCTGTGTCTTGTTCATCTGATACTCTCTTGTTCACATCTCCAGAAGCTCTTTTGGTGTCTCATCTGTCGTCGCACTCCTCACCTCCTCTGCTTTCTCCTCCTGTTCTTTCCTCCTTTCTCCTGTCCTGCTCATAAAAAGGATGTAGTCAGCATATGCCAAGTGACATCTAACCAGATCTCTCATTTTTTTATGTGATAATTAGATCATAAACACATGTTATTTATCAATTTATTTTATACATTAAAAAAAAAAAAAAAAAAAAAAAAAGCTATTTGAGGTCCAGGGCTATTCATAAAAATTTGGGGCTGTATCCCCCAATGCCCAGGCCTAACTATGTCAATGATTACCACCCAGATTTGTAGATGGTTTCCTGTTGTACAGGAAAGGAAAGAAGAGAGCAAGACAATCACCCAAGAGCTTCACTGCATTGAGTGAGTGGAGGCAGATACCCCCACCTACCATTACCACCCAGTATCACGAGAGAATATCATACTGCACATCACTAGCTTGAGAAAAGATAAAAATTCAAATTTTGAAATAGTTTCTACCTTCATAAAGCCAAAAATTCATAAGTCAGCCGTATATATATCCATCCATCATCCAATCCTACATTGCCCCATGAGGAGCGTAGGAGCCTGGGGCTAGGCAGTTGGTCCCGACATTTAAGATGAGAGTGACCAGCCTCACTCATCCCTGAGTGGCATTACATGAGCAATCAACCCCAACCACCCCTTGGATAAAACCTTGACTGGCTTAATCTGATTGGAGCGCAATAATTACCCACTAAACCACCAGGCGCCAAAATTTGGTTATATGGTTACCACCCAGCGTAGTAAATGGTTTCCTGGTGTACAGGAAACCATTTGGCTTGTCACTCAGTGTAGAGTCACCCACAGGCAGAAGGAAGAGGAAAGAATGAAGGAATGAAAAACAGAAGAGAGAGTGTAAAGTTACCCGTAGGCAGAAGGACAAGGAAAGAATGAAGGAAAGGAAGACAGAAGAGGATGGAAGGAGAGAAGGATGGAGGAAAGGAAAGAGCAGACACCCAAGAGCAGCACTACATTGAGTGAGTGGATGGTGAGCATCCCACCTACCACAACCATATATATATATGTACAGTGGATTCTCAAATTTCGATGGGGATATGTAACAAAAAACCACATCGAAATTCAAAACATCAAAATTTAAACTGAATATCATATGGGAAAAATTAGTTTGGGTCTGGGGCCTCCCAACTTCACTACGTAAAATCATCATTTGCCCACACCCCCTGTAAACTTTGTGAATTATAAATGTGGTTACATAACTGTTGTTCTGCACTGTATTGCAATACTGTACTGTAGTTCAGAATACAGCAAATTTTGTTACAGTTTGTCAGTATCCTGTTTTTATTACAGTAGTTACTGTACGGCATACTGTAAAGTGCTAACCTTGGGTTAAGGAATATTATCACTTGGCTGGCTGGTGTTGGTGGTGTGTGGCAGGGGTGGACCACTTAGTTGAAGTAGCCTCCTCTGTGGAGGTATCCAACCCAACTTCCTCAAAATGAAAATCATCCTTGAGTATCTGGACATCTGCAGTGTCAACATCTTCCTCCTCACCCTCTTGGATGGTTATATCTTGCAACACCCTAGTAATTGGCCTGAAGAAGGTGATGATCTTTGACTGTTTCTGCTTATGAAGCCCCTGAGAGCATCGAAATATGCGATTTTGCATCGAAAAGTGAGGTAGGCAAACCACTCCAAAATGCATCTAAATTCGAATAATCGAATTCTAAACTGTCGAAATTTGAGAATCCACTGTATATATAGATAGAAAAATAAGATAGATAGATAGATAGATAGATACAGTATACATACAGTACCCTCGTGTCCAACACGCGTTAATCCAGCACGGAGAGCAAATAATTAGTATTACATATTTAATACAATTTAATTACTGCAACACGAGTGTGTTAGCATAACACGCACAGAGCTCCGAGAAGTGGGTGAAATCCGTAGAGTTCAACTCTAGCACGATCACCCCCAGTCCAACACTGTCATACTGGACATTCCCATGATGATGATAGCCAATGAAAACTTCTGATCAAGTAGCCTTCCCCGCCCGCTATCGTGACGTGATCGTGATGCCGCCCAATTAAAAACGCTTCTGGTGTCACGTGATGTTTTGTTTAAATTTCTCCCTCCACAGCGCCACTCTGTCGCATAATTGCATTGGAAGGTGCTTTTTTCTTGCTGCATTTTCTGCCCTTGTTACTGCATTTTACCCTGCTCTCGATGCCTAGGAAGCCTTCTGAGAACCCCAAGAAGTGTCGGCACCTCCCTCAGGCCACCAAGCTAGAAAGCATCGAGAGGAAGAAGAAAGGGGAGAGGAAAGTTGACATTGCCAAGACCTACGACATGAATGGAGCCAACGTGAGGACCATAATAACAAACCAAGACAAGATCCTGACAGCCGAAGGCTATCACACGGCACTTCATACCAGGTTTGCCGAAGATACGATGGTAAATCGGAACGGTAATGTGGTCAAATTGCTGACGATACCACTGGCATTTGGAATTCATCTGGATGGATTCCTGCCGAGGATACGACGGGCAAAACAGTGTGACCAAAACCCAGGCGACTCGACAGAGAATGTATCGTACTACAGCATTGAACATTTAGCCTGACACTGAATACATATTAATATTTTAGAATAAATATCAATCGTTTTGAAACCCTTCTCATCGGCGTGTGTACCAGATTATAAACAAAGTTGCTTCTCTTTATTCTCTACCGAGTCGGCGACAGCGATCACTTTCCACAGTCACGAGACGGGGCTCTGGCAACAGTGTGAGAAGCATGCCGTTTGCCAAGGATTACAGAGTGCTAGGACAGGCAGAAGCAGGACCTTCCATTGCTGTGGACGAAGATAGTGATTCTGAGTGTGATTTTGAAGGATTTATGTGGGAGGTTGAGGAGGAACAACAGCCATTACCTGCTTGTGACGCCAGCAGCCATCCTCCGGGGACCCAGTAGGACTACCTACAGCCTTGGATACCACCTTCCATTCCCAGCAAGCCCACCAACACTATCCTAAAAGGTTAGTTATCATTCATAGCACAGTACCATTTATTATAATTACAGTAGTACCGATATATGTATAGGTATATGGTAGGTATTTAGGGTGACTTTTCCTAGGGTTGCCGACATAATTCATATTCCCCATAAACTCTGTTGTTAGTCCAACACGTTTTTGGTCCCAACACGTGACCCATGCATGACAATATTACCATGTTGGATGCGAGGGTACTGTATATATATATATACATTCATCATTCATTGCCAGACGCCATGTATCCCAAATATATATATATATATATATATATATATATATATATATAATATATCAATGATATACTGTATGTAGAGAGAGAGAGAGAGAGAGAGAGATAGGTTTAGATATAGATAGATAGATAGATATACAGGGACTCCCTGTATATATATATATATATATATATATATACTGTATATATATATTTATATATATATGGAGAGAGAGAGAGTACAGTCACTATTTTCGCGATATATACTCTTGTGAAATTTCATTTCGCGATAGCAAGGGAATGTTTTTTTCTAGGAGTTTCGCGATTTTCTTACGATTTTCGCAAGCCCTCGCATCTCCGCAGTCACTTGTTTTGAACCGACCATTGAGGAGATGTTAGAAACAGACGAACGAGTCAATGACAGTGAAGTTCAGGAACCCTTACCTGTCCCACAAGGTGAGCCATCTCACCAAATCACGGACTTGCTGGCAACCACTGCTCATTTGAAAGAGTAAATTCAGGAATGTAATGGGAGGACAGAGATCAGGAGCACTTTCCTCCCGATGGTGGATAGACTTGTGGCTAATTACAAGGACCTTTTCAACGCCAGAGTACATGCATGTCATCAGACTCTGATAACATCATTCCTGTCCTCTCGTATTCAACAAGTCCAGGCTTTGGAGAACATACAGGCTGGGGAGGATGAAGGTGCTGTGGATGAGGACATTGACGACATTGGGGAACTTGATGAGCTCCCACTGGATTTTGAGGGCTTTGATGTTGAAGCATTGGGAAGTGGTGGAGTGGGGGACTCAGCAGTGGTGGCGGGGAGCAGTGAGGGGGCAGGTGGTAACTAATCATTGCTCCCAGCCTCGGAACTCATCATCTTCAAGCCCCATCAAGCAGTTCAGCCTAAGTGTCAATGTTAGTAAATTCTTTGTTCAGTAATATATGTCTGATTAACTGTATGTAATTTATAGTAGGGGTATTGTGTCATTAATGGGTAGCTAAGGGGGAATGAGGTGGCTGACCCCGGAACCAATTACCACTTATAATTTGTAAAGTATACGCATGAATTTCTCGAATTTAAGTTTTACGCTGCAATTGCGGTACCAATTAGGCGCGAAAATAGTGACTGTACTGTATATATATAAATATATATATATATATATATATATATACAGTATATATACAGTGGAACCCCAGAATTTGTACACCTCTCTACTTGTGCAACTCGGTTTTGTACAGCTTTTTTGTCCAAAAATCGCTCCAGTTTTCGTACAGCAACCTGCTGTTTGCACTAAGAGATGGTGTCATAGGTGCTACGTGGTCGCCAGACCCATGTTGTCTTCCACCAGCTATGCATCAGTCGTACAGGCGCCATTAAATTTTGTGATCTATCTATCTATCTATTGCCAGACGCCTCAATCCCGTTTGGGGTGGCCACAAACAAATCGCCTCCAAGTCGCCCTGTCCCCCGCCATTTCACTCCCCTGCTCCCAACTCACACCCCCCTCTCTCATATACCTCTCCACCCCATCTCTCCATCTCATCCTCGGCCTCCCCCTCCCTCTTTCCCCTTCCACCTCGCTCACATACACTCTCTTCGTCAGTCTTTCACCCTCTATCCTCTCCACATGGCCAAACCACCTCAGTGTGTTCTTCATAACGCTTCTTATCACATCCACATCAACACCACAACGCTCCTTTATATCCTCATTCGTCAGCCTGTCTCTCCATGTGGCTCCACAGGCTCCTCTTAAATAACTCATTTCCACTGCTCTCACTCTTGACTTGTGATAAATTATGTATCTCATCTCATCTCATCAGCCATTTAAGTATCCACTGCAGGACCGGCCTATCCCGACTGAAGTCGGGACGATACAGCCAATGTATCTCTACCACGTGGCTTAGGCTGTCTGGTAGAGATTGTATGTAGGGTGATAAGTGCTTGTAAGTGTGATTATATATATATATATATATATATATATATATATATATATATATATATATATATACACATACAGAGACATACAGTACCCTCGCATCCAGTACACATTTGTCCAGTACTATTTTCATCCAGTACTGTCGGCAAAAAAATTAAATAATTTATTACTGTACTACGGATTTGCTGGGCTAGTACGGATCGGCTGTGCAAAGTGGGCCAAATCTGAGGAGTTCTTCTCTAGTACTGACGTGCTGCATCCAGTATTACTACCCATGCACACATGGGAAGATGGCCAACACAGAAGAATGTTCCCCTAGTACTGCCACGCCAGTCCAGTACGCCTTCCTCGTGACCCACGATGTGTGCCAGTCAGATTGCAGTATTGCACTTCCCCTTGATGATGGAGATGACGATGTGTCAGTGTATGATTATGAGGGATTTATGAGGGAGGTTGAGGCAGAGAGGCCTCCTCAGGATCCTGAAAGCCCTCCTCCAGGAGGTCAGTAGGACCTCCTGCGGCCTCGGAAACCCCTCCCCCTTCCCCCCAAAGCCCATCACCACTCACCTTAAGGGTTGGTAAAATATTAGTTGTGTCAAAATGTAGTTAGGTTGAATTTTGGGGGGACTTTTTCAAGGTTTGTCTGACATTATTCATTTTTCCCATAAGGTCTGTTGTTTGTCCAGTACAGATTTAGTCCAGTACAGTAGTACTGTCTGACAAAAATAGCATACTGGATGCGAGGGTACTGCATAAAGATGATAAAGTATATGTAGTTAAGAGTGCCAAATACAGTAATTGTGGATTTTTTACATTATCATTTTCATTAATTTACTTTCAGTTCTAATACTGTTGCATAATTCATTAAGTCATGTGAATCTCCAGAACCATACAAGGCATGTTTGCCTCGAGTAATTCAAGACAATAAATAGAATATACATAAGTATTTGCTTGATTTATATAAAAGCAGTTTTATAGAAGGCACAGTGTGTATACTGTAGAAGTATTAACTCTTCGGTACTGTAGCTACAGGCATTGATACCCATCATCCATAATGACAGCATATAAGGTAGGGCTGTTTTATTTAAGAATGATGTGGTGGTATTATCATAGGTATTTTTATGACATGTCATTGAGTCTTATGGGAAGGTTAGTGAAGTCCTTTGTAACAAAATTCAAATATTCATTCTGTTCTCTGCTTTATGATAGAATTCATGTACAGCCTGTCCTTGTCTAACATGGTTAATTGCTTCCACACCCATACCATGTTAGAGAAATTTCGTGTTACAGGGACTCTTGAAACCCCCTATTTCCTTCCGCACCCCTGCCCAAAGTCCGCTTTATCCCCCCTCGTGGTCCAACATTTTTTTATACTCTCCCAATTTTAACCCCCCTAGAAAGCATTAATAAGGTTCAAAAAATGATAAAAGAGTATTATTACAGTTAAAAGCCACACTTTATTTACCTTATGGGAGGATAAGAGGAGACACACTATGCCAGAGAGGAGGTAGAGGGTAGTTCAAAAGGGAGAATGCTGAAGTGTGTTTGGCCAGGAAGTAGATGATCCCGTTGGAAAGGCAGCGCTCCTAAGATTCATCTCATCACTGTCCACCCAGTTCAAATAACCATGTTAGCTTCATCAATGGCCACATTAGAAGCAATAGTGCTTCCTGAAAATTGTACCATGTTAGACCATTTTCATGTCAGTGAAAACTGTGTTAGACGAGGATAGACTGTATAGCATTTTCAGGCAGTGAGAGACTGATGAGGAGAGTGTATGTGAGTGAGCTGGATGGCAGAGAATGGGAGGGGGAGGCCAAGAATGAGATGGAGGGATGGAGTGGAGAGGTATATTAGAAATGGGGGTGTGAGCTGGGAGCAGGGCAATGAAATGGTGGGGGACAGGGCGACATGGAGGCAATTTGTTTGTGACCACCCCTGACAGGATTAAGGCGTCTGGCAATAGATAGATGGATAGACTACAACTTCTAGTAGACCTTGTGCTTGTCTACCATGTAATCTAGGTACATGTACTAGGAAGTCTGCTGTATTTAGAATGTTTGTCTACATGTTTGGGGCTTTTATTTTATTTTATTTTTTTCATTAATTTAGAACAGCATAAATGAGTCCCCATTGGAGATATGTTTTTTTTCTACATTAGGTAAGGGAGATCTTTATTAGTGACTCTGCTCATCCTTATGCTGAGACACATATCCTTCAGCACAAGAGGTCTTCATAAGCTGAAAATGTGATATTAAAAAAAAAATATAAGGACGCAAAAGTTTATTGTTTTACTAGAAGGGGTAACGTGCCTCCCTAAACCTTTATGTGAGCGGGAAGTGAGAGTTGGTATTTACTTACCAGTATGATTCATAGTGCATCACTTTGGACCAAACTTTCTCAGTTAAGGAGACTCACTGACACCCCTTGCATACCAGTTTATTTTTGTATCTGGCATATTAACCCCTTCCCCCTAGTTCATGTTCATTTACATGTATGTAGGGCACATTGGTTCACATAAATAAACATTTTGTCATGTTGTGTCATTGCTTGCATAGCTGCACGGCTCAGTTGAGGTTGGCAACTAGGCCTATGTCTTTCCTCCACATGGGAAATTGTGGCTCACAATTCCCTCAGTGGCAACCCTCACAGCCTCCCACCACATGTCCTTCCTGCTAGCACAGACACATCAGTTCAGGTAAATTGTTTTGTCATATTGTGTCATTGTTTGTGTAGCTGCATGGCCCAGGATATTTCAGGTTGCCAACTTGGCTTATGTCTTTTCTCCTTATGGCAAATTGTGGCTCACAATTCCCTCAGTGGCAACCCTCACAGCCTTCCGCTACTCATCCCCCCTGCCGGCCCCATCACCAGGCCCCTCACATACTCAGCCCTCCTTCCTTGACCGCACGTCAGTAAAATGGCAAGTCTGTGTACAGTATTTGTTATTTGTAACATGGCCAACTATTTTGTAAGACTGGATTTGCAATTTTCAGAAATTCATTTATGGCCAAAATTACACCTGCAAGGGGGTTACAGACCTCCCACCAGGTACCATGGGGGGTAGGGGTTAATATATTCATGTATGGTTTTTATGCAGTCCATGTTGTATAGTAGTACTGGGGTAGTAGTTGTAGCTCCAAGTTAATCTGAAGCATAAACCTGGTGGACTGCAGGCTTAAGTTGCCTGCCTTTTGCAGCCCACCATCCTCCTTTTGGGGGATAGGGAAGGAGTCATGGAACATTTGTATAACCAGACAGATGAGCTGTAGTTGTATCAGTGTCACCACATGAAGGTGTCCCTCTCCAGCACCCATATCAATGTAGAAATGGTATAACAGACATAAATGAAAATATTAAGATGTGTAAAATTAATCTCATGAAGAGGCGCTAGAAAGCCTCCTGAGTTGATGAGAATAAAATCCTTTATATATAGCTGCAGACTCTTCTTATGTATATTGTTGTAATTTCATAGACTATGATACTGTAATACAGGAAGTGTACAATCTGTACAGTACTATACAAGAGCCAAATGTTATTGAATAATTACCTTATACTGTTATCAGATTGGTGTCACCATGAAAATATTTTCCTTATGGGACTTATGTATGTACTACACACCAGTACTGTAATTTTGCCCTTGTGACAGAAATTTTTTATATTAACTGCAATGTATTTTCTTGAAATTTTTTGTAGTTCCAGTGTATAGCATGACACTGAGCATTGTTTAACAGATTATTGATTTGGTTTGGATATAATGCAGGCTAACGCCTCTGCTATACCAGTGCTGTATATAGATATAAGTAATGTAAGATGGCCTCCCAGATATGTTTGGATGATGGATAGAGAAAATGAGCTTCCTAATGAAGAGTTAGAGATACTTGCCAAAACTACTTAAAGCACACTGACTAATGGTCTACTTTCTAGTAATCATGTTGTAAGAAAACTCCAGCGAGTCATTAATGGTCCTCTATTAATTTTTAATGTGCATCATAGCCTCCCTCCATTACAAGGATGAAGTAATTATTCACAGTTTGTGAATTCTATGTTTCAGAATAGTCCAGTGTCAAACTTCAGAAACTCCATATCAAATGTCACTCAGAGCTTTCTCTGTCATGCATATAAGTTTGTGACATATATTTTTCATTATTAAACCAGCAGGAAGTAGGCATTAGTTTACCTTATTGTTAGGCATATTTTTACTTGGGGTGTTGTAAATACAATATTACTGAATTGTAGGCTACATATACCTCATCTGCTACCTTAGAAGTTATTAATTTCTTTGCTTCTTTTTTTTTTTTTTTTTTTTTTTTTTTTTAAGGCAAGTAGCTTATACTGACCTTCTTTCTGAATTGATTTTTTTCCAAAATCAAAGTTGTACATAGTCAGTTTTTTTTTCCCCCCCAACCTTATACTAAAAGTTGTATCCAAGATGTGCAGTATTGTATAGGTAGAGTAAGGTCGTAAAAGGAGAGGCTGATTGGGCTACGATCCTGGCATGCATTGCATCATTCTTGAGTCAGTACAGGAACCAGAGAAGCAACTAAAATATTCTGCATGTGGAGTGCAGTCAGTGATAATAAGGGTTGTATTCAGTAAATTTTTGTTTGTCTTATACAGTAAGTCCTCACTATAACGGACTAATTGGGGCCAAACCATTCTGAAAAAGTGAAATTCCGATAAAAGCAACATCCAGACTTTCCCCTGCTATCCTGGACGTTTTCCGATTTATCGGACATTAGTTCAGATTGCACTAACAGTTTTTAAACTGTTTTCAGTACCATTGCAGTACTGTACTTGTATTATACCTTCACTACAATAATCAGATGGTATAAAATATAAAATAATACTTTACTGTACACTGATAAACATGTCTTTTATTTACCTTATTGTGGTGAACATAGCTGAAGTGGTCAGGCAGTCTGGGGATTGCTTCTGGCTTTATAGGACTTTTTCCGATATACAGTACAGTACAATCCCAGTTAACCAGGTGGCTTGGGGAATTTACCTTCCCGATTACAGATTTTTCCCGTATTTCTGATTTTCAAGTCAAATCTATACAAAGGCTATCACAGCAGTAAATACTGTTCAGGTACTCACCAGTCGCATTAGGGGTTACACTAAGAGATTCCGCCTGAAAAACTGCCTTGTAAACACACACCATGGTCATAACACACGTGTGTGCAATGTCTAGCAATTTGCAGTACTGCAAATTGCACCAGTCCATTGTTTACCGAATTACTGTATTCATTGTATGTACTGTACTCATAAAAATTGAAAAATAAAATAAAGAAATAAAAGCTTGAACATTTATTAGTGAACTGATGATGTGTTAAGACTGCACTGTAGAATTATCACAACACCTGTGCCGTGAGTTTTGTTTACGTTTCTGACCCCGACTGTTCTTCTTCTTCCCCACCTGACCTCCATCACTCCTCCCCTCACCTGCCACTCAGCTGTTTTGCAGAAAATAAAATAAATGATGTACGTATGAAATGCAGGCATATTATTTATTTATTTTTCTTCCAACAAAGTAAACTTTCATTCCTATTAACATTTATATTCAGCCATTAGTGTTTTATAATGTTTGCCTTTTTCAAGTCTGTTGCATATGTCCAGCTTCTGTTTCAAGGTAAGCACAATACACTTACGTTTAGTTTGCACTTTAGGCATTTTGGAGTGTACAAATTACCGTCTATCTGAGGAACACAATAGCAAGAGAGCTTGTTTGCTGTCTGGTGGCAAAAAGCAGACTGGTGATTTTTGGAGGGTGTGGAGGATGACTGAATTCAAGTAGGGGAAAGAGGGGGAGAGGAGGGGTGGTTAAGAGGATTTGCTAGGGATTTACATTAGCCGGAAATGCCTTCACCTCGCTTTGTCTGACTTCACCCAGCCTCGCGTGACACGATCAAACGGCGGTTTGGCGGTCCATTCAAATTGGCGCACAGTTATAACTTACTGACATTTTTACCAGCCCTTGAATTTTCCCGTTTTTCTGAGTATTCCGTTTGTCTGGATACCGGATAGCTGGGATTGTACTGTATATGAATTTAGTCCGGTAGCTCCTCGATTTTGATAAGAACGAATTCTGGTCTATTGAAGTCCGTTATATCGAGGTTTTACTGTAGGTACAGTAGTTTCTTGGAATGGTCAGAATTCAAAAATGTAAATAGCCAAATGAATGCCTAAGGAGTACTGTATTTGGGAGCTTCTGTGAGCAAGTTCTGTAGGAAAGACCTCATATCCATTAAAAGTACTAGTGCATGTTTTTTTTTTTTTTTTTTTTTTTTTTAACAGAATAGGCCTGTATCTACAGAAGTTATCAAGTTTATCACTATGATTTCCACTGTAGCAGTATTGTGATATTTCTCAATTGTATTTCAGCTAGAGAATTTAATACTGTACCTGCAGAAATTTAGAACTGAAGGGAATGAACAGCAATATCATTTTTATGTAAGATGCACTTGACATGCCAAGGCTTGAATTATACTGTGAATATTTGTGAACTGAAGTAGGCTTCAAATGGGGACCAGTGTGTCATTGCCCATAATAACAATTAATATAAACATTTGTTAATGTAAGTCATGCCTTGGCAAGCTGAGTGAATGTAGTTCCTTAATAGTATACTCGTGAAGACTTCAATAATCTCCTATATCAGTCTTTAGGCCAGCTGAGCATTTGTGAAAAAAGAGGTCCCCATCATTCAAGGTGTAGCTCATCTTAAGCCAGTGTCACAGTGTGTGAAGATCCTATTGATCCTAGTACTGTACATCTTGAAAGCACATTCTTTGATAAAATCCAGGAACATCAATTTTTAGTTTATTAAAATATTGTTATAGCAGCCGTGGCTCAGTAAGTTAGAGCGCTCCACTCTGACTGAAATCGTTGAAGTATCAAATCCACCCAAGGGTCATTGGTAGACATCAGGAAGTGCATCCAGTCATAGAATGCTGCATGCTCCAATCCAAAAGTCCTCTACCCAGAGGCAACACCTTAGCCCTTCAGGGACACCAGGCGTAAAACAAAAACAAAACAAAACAAAATTGCTGTTTCAAGATGATTTTCTTCTCCATAGGAGTGACTTTTTGACATAAGGAGGTTGACCATAACATTCAGTACCTGGTTCACTGCAAAAAAAATCTCCCCTAAGTAAAAACGATTGGAGACAGTAGGAATAAAACAAAACATACATCTTTGGATTAAATAGGTCAAGTCTTGGACAACCTATTCATTGTGTATTGTGACCATGCATGAGAAATACTGAAATACATACCAGAACTATTCAACAAAATTGGTGTCATAGTATTCATAAGATTATAGAGTACTAAGGTCAGTAGAAACATAACTCAGTGTGATGATCCCTTTAGGTTGCAGAGGGTAGCTAAAGTGTACTTAGCCTTTACATCCACATGTGCTGGTGGCCATCTAGGGTGCCAAATGTTATGTAATCATGTGTAATATTTGTGCATTGATATTTTATGTAATTACAGTATATTGTAAAGATTTCTGACACATGCTACAAGCGGTAACAATAGTCCATAAATAGCTGTGATATGCTATCCTTTTAACATGTTTGACATTTCACATAAACTAGTTTTGCAGACTGTAGAATTTGATGTTTGTTAAGATGACCAATATTTTCAGAAATCTGTTTTTTGGCCATGTGATGATGAAGAGAGAGAGAGAGACTGACAAGGAGTGTGTATGCGAGTGATGTGTAGGGGGGGAGAGGGAAGTGGAGGCCAAGGATGAGATGGAGGGATAAAATGGAGAAGTATATGAGAGAGAGGGATGTGAACTGGGAGCAGGGCAGTGAAATGGTGGGAGACAGGGCGAGGATTTGTTTGTAGCCACCGCTTACGGGATTAAGGCGTCCGGCAATAGATAGATAGATAGATAAATGTTTTTTGGCCATTTCATACTTTGACTTTAAATCCCTAACTTCATACATTGTGTTGATAATAAGTACCTCTTGCTAGAATGCCATATAGTAAAAACCATATGAATATACAGGTAATGTATTGGTTTTAGGAAGGGAAGAGGTTGTGTAGATCAGATATTCATTCTTAGATCTTTAGTGGAAAAGTTTCTAGAGAAGGGAAAGAAGTTGTATGTGGCCTTCATGGATTTGGAGAAAGTATATGACAGGGTGGATAGACAAGGATTGTGGAACATATTAAGAATATATGGAATAGATGGGAAGTTGTTAAATGTCGTGAAGAGTATGTATGAGGGTGCTAAGGCTGCAGTGCGTATGTAGAGTGAACTGAGTGAATTTTTCTATTTGAAGGTTGGATTGAAACAAGGATGCATCATGTCTCCATGGTCATACAGTCTGTGTATGGATGGGGTTATGAAAGAGATACAAGGTAGGGCAGTGGATGTTGGAGCAGCCCTAATGAGAGAGGGCAGTGTTTGGAAACTCCCTGTACTGTTGTTTACAGATGATACTGTGTTGTTAATTGAAGACGAAAGGGAGCTGCAAGGCTTGGTGGATGTGGTTGGGAGAGTACGTGAGAAACGGAATCTAAAGGTGAATGTAGGGAAGAGTAAAATTACGGTCTTCGAGAGAGGTGAAGTCAGTCAATGCGGAGTGACGTTGGATGAGGAGGAAATGGAAAATGTGAGTGCACATAAGTACTTGGGTAGTGTGATGAGTAAGGATTTAAGTTTAGAGGGTGAAGGGCTTGAAAGGGTGCAAGAGGGAAGAAAGGTTGCTGGTTCTCTGAAAACAGTGATAAGAAACAGGGAAGTGATCATGGAAGTGAAAAAGTTACTTCATGACAGTATTGTGATACCAACTCTAATCTATGGAAGTGAAGCTTGGACCTTGTTGGAGGGACAGAAGTCAAGAGTGAGAGCTGTAGGAATGAGTTATTTGAGAGGAGCATGTGGAGTCACATAGAGAGACAGATTGACAAATGAGGAAGTGAAGGATCATTGTGGTGTGGATATGGATGTGATAGGAAGCATTAGGAGAAACACATTGAGGTGGTTTGGCTGTGTGGAGAGGATGGAGAATGAGAGACTAATGAGGAGAGTGTATGTGAGTGAGGTGGAGGGGGGAGAGGGAGGGGGAGGCCAAGGATGAGATGAAGGGATGGAGTGGAGAGGTGTATGAGAGAGGGGGATGTGGGCTGGGAGGAGGGCAGTGAAATGGCTGGGGACAGAGCGACATGGAGATGATTTGTTTGTGGCCACCCTTTGCGGGATTAAGGCATCTGGCAATAGACATATAGCATAAGTTGCCCTGTGAGTGGCTGTACAGCAATGACTTCATGATAAGATCTGCATCATAGTGTATTGCATCACTGTTTATGACATAATTTGCACTTCAGTGTCTTGCATTTCAAAGTGACTCATTATATCTCCATGTGTGTGTCTGTGAATTAGTTATGGTCAAGTTTACTGTATATCAGTTATGGAATCATTGTGCTGTGGATGTTAGTTTTCTTTAACCCCTTAAGCGCGGACATGTCGGAGGCAGTCCATGCACCTCACACGGGGATATTCACTCACCGACTGACTTTTAAAAAATATTTGCCAAAAATCAGTTATTAGTCCTAGAATATTATAATTAAATATGCATATGGCACACCTTCAGCTTTCTCCTGGGATGCTTGTTGAGCCTTCGTCAACTACCATAGGACTCGTGGAAACTTCTGAAGTTGGTTAACAAAGTCTCCAATTGACACTTCCCGACACCCTGTAATATGATTACCACAGCCTGATATTATCACTAGAAACACTATTCTATGATTTTCAAGTATTTTGGAATCCATACTCCAAAAAAAAAACACTGTGAAAGCAATGTAAATTACGAGCGCGTACCAGCCTCCCACCCGCGATTGTTCCCCGCTGGTATTCTATCATTTATTATTCATAAACACACTCACACTTTATATTCCTAGTACTTTATTACACTTACAGATATATATATACAGTATTTATCCATAAGTTTCCTTCAGTAATAGTAGTTTATTTTCACTCCAGGCATTCACTTTCTCATTCACTAAACTGGCGTAGAGAGCAAAACTTTCACTTAAACTGTCATTACTCCAAGTATTTGTACTCATATTCTTATATTAGTAATTATTTACATTTCTATTTTATTTACACTATGTTATACACTGTTACTTCCAGTAACTAAGGGCTCCTTTCCCTTGGAGCCAGAATGAACTTGGGACACTGAAGCACTTGTAGTTTATCACCATTTCCTCCACTGGCTTATCACACGATTCACCAGAAAGATTGTAGTCACTGTCCATCATTATCATGGATAAATTAGCCAGTTCACATTCCACAGCAGAGTCACTTAGTCTTTTACTCCTTCCCACACGAGGTTTAGTAGGGGTAGAGGTCACATATATATATATACAGCAATCCCTCCACTATCCGATGTAATAGAGCCAAAGGCATGTCTGGAAAGTGGTCTCGTCTGGAAAGTGGGCCTCTGCCTGCTGCACTGGTACTTATGACCCTAACCCAGCCTAACATTGAAAGCCACCTAAAGAACTCCCTACCGGACATGCATAGCACTCATAGCACTTATTTAACCCGCCCCATCCCGACGTTTTTGGACCTTTTTTTTTTTTTTTGCTCAAACATCCGCTTTTGGTGAGAAACATCGAAAATTCATGGAGAAATCGCTCACCTGAGGTTTAAAATACGCGCTTTAGGTGTGAGTGCTCCCTCACCTGACTGGGTTTTCTAACAGGCTGGCACCAAAGAAAACGAGTTCTATGGGAGGGTAACTATTTTATCCACTCATAAACAGTATTTATTTATTTACTTGGTGCGAATTTATATGTAGTACAAGAGTATATTGGTTTTCAAACAGTAATCTAGGCATTATAAGCATTGTTTCACTCACTAACTCATCACCATTCATGACCTTTTTTCCCACATTACCTGATCATCATTTCTGGCTGTTTATTCCTCTGATGCTCAGTAAACTTTGTCCTCCACATTGTCATCGATTGGGGAATCATTCTGGCCCTAAATGTCTTTATTGGCCAGGTCACTGGTAACAGGGGAATTGCCAAGACAATGGCGTGCAGGGGGGGGAGAGGTTATGCAGTGTAAGGCATTGTTCCTGCTTGGCATCTTGTAGAGGAATAGAGGAAGGTGTCCCGTGTATACGTGCCAAAAATCACTCGCGAAAATTGAAAATTGTGCAAATTAGGGACCTTGCAATGTTGCCGCGTTAATTCACGTCGCCGGGAAGGCGCGGGTTAAACCAATTTAAGACTCTATTCACACCAATAATGGACATAAAGCGTGAAATAAATGAAAAGACATCAAAGAATGAGGAATTAGAAGTATGGAAAATACTTAGCAGTGTACAGGCTACTTACAGTACGTCTGTGGCCACCTCCTCTAAGGTTCTGTTAGTTGTGAAAATGCTCTTGAAGCACATACAGTAATTCTGTGTTGTGCTACACTTAATTCTTTGCACTGTGAGTTATAATTTTTTAACACTGCACATTCTGTTCTTAATGGCACCACGCCAGTTTCAACTGCCAGTTTCAACCGCCACTTTGCACTCCACACTTAATCCTTTGCACTCAAAATTCTAATTTCTTAACACTGCACAACACTGTAAATTTCCATGTGGTCTAGTGGCGAGGTATTGCAGTTTATTCACTGTTTATTCACAAAAACAAGCATGTCCGGCATCCGGTGCAATGAACATCTTCCCTTGACAAAGGTCAGGCAGCAACTGGGGACAAGGTTGCCAGATCTGAGCTTGGCCACATTATCAAACTCCTCAATTTTCATTACCAAATTTAAGTTTTCATTACCAAATTCTTAAAGGAAGCATTTATTCGTCACTAATTATATGTACAAATGGAAATAATCACTCTCCATACAATCAGCAGCATATTTATTGTTGTGCTATGTAGCTAAAAGATTAATCAGAGAGAGCACAGTCCACCGTCTCCATTCCCTATATCTTCATACATATGATAAATCTGTTTGGTAATGGATCATGCTGATTCACTACCAAACTAACTTTTCAATACCAAATTGACCCTCATTTGGTAATAAAAAATACCAAATGGCAACCCTGACTGGGGAGGGGGGAGGGGGAGGAAGGAAGGGGTGAAGGGGCCGTGGTGTAAACAGCTGTTTGATGCTACGCGACGCACAATTTCAAATTATATATATATATATATGGAGCCTCTGTGGTACAGTGGTAGAGTGTGCGTTTCATACACGGGTGGACCAGGGTTCACGCCCCGCCAGGGTAATAAACTTTGGGAGTGTTCACCCGGCCACGTACTGCATTGGCGGACACAAGGGGTGCTGTGGTTGAACCATTGTCGCATACTGTAAAAGTATGCTTGCACCCAGTCGGCTTGCGCGGGCTGATTACCCTTGGTTCACAGACTACACACACATCCAAAGCCACTCCAACACTACAGTTACACTTACAAGGACTTCTCACCCTACATACAATCTCTGCCAGACAGCCTAAGCCATTTGATAGAGATACATTGGCTGTATCGTCCCGACTTCGGTCAGGATAGGCCGGTCCTGCAGTGGATACTCAAATGGCTGATGATGATGATGATGATATATATATATACAGTATATGTATCATCATCATCATCCAATCCTGTGCAGGAGCGTGGGAGCCCGGGGCTAGGCAAGTTGGTTCTGACATTTTAGATGAGAGTGACCAGACTCTCACATTCCTGAGTGGCATTATGTGAGCAATAAAACTCAACCACCCCTTGGATGTAAAACATCACTGGCTCAATCTGTTTGGAGCGTCATAATTACCCACTAAACCACCGGGGGCCAAAATTTGGTTATATGGTTACCACCTAGCATAGTAAATGGTTTCCTGGTGTACAGGAAACCATTTACCACCTAGCATAGTAAATGGTTTCCTGGTGTACAGGAAACCATTTACCACCTAGCATAGTAAATGGTTTCCTGGTGTACAGGAAACCATTTGGCTTGTCACTTATTGTAGAGTCACCCACAGGCAGAAGGAAGAGGAAAGAATGAAGGAAAGAAAGACAGGAGACAATGGAAGGAAAGAAGGATGGAGGAGAGGAAAGGGCAGCACTACATCGAGTGAGTGAATTGTGAGCGTCCCAACCTACCTTATATATATATATATATATAAAACAAAAGTGATGTCTAGGATTGGTGGCGGTACTGTCAAAGATGAGGGAGAGTGGCCATGTGCAGTTTGCCACAAGGGAGTGGGAAGTAATTCCATCTTGTGTAGTGTTTGTGATAAATGGGTTCACAAGAGATGTAGTGGTATAAGAGGTAGACTGCTAGATAATGCTGATTTTATGTGTGCATCGTGTCGAGGAGAGCAGGTGGAGATTGTCAGGCGTGAAAGGATTGAACTTGCTGGTAAGTGTCTTGAGTGTGTGGAAGAGTTTTGTTATTTGGGAGACATGTTGTGTCCTGGAGGTGGGACTGGAGCTTGCTCTGTGGCTAGGGTGATAAGTGGTTGGAAGAAGTTCAGGGAGCTGTTGCCTCTCCTGACATTATAGAGGACTCTCCCTATGTGCTAAGGGGTCTTTGTATGCAGCATGTAGTAGGAGTGTAATGCTGTATGGTTGTGAAACCTGGGCGGTAAAGGAGGAGGATATTCGCAGGCTAGGACATACATAAATGACAATGATTAAGTGGATGTGCAGTGCATCCCTGTGTGCAAGGCCTGGGGGGGGCTGGGTATATGATGGAAGAGTTGAGAGGTAGGATGGGACTGGAGTGTATTGGTGTTATGATAAGGAGAAGTAGATTGAGATGGTTTGGGCATGTGAAGAGGATAGGGGATGATAATTGGGTGCAGAAGGTGAGAGGTGTTAATATTGGGGGTGGGGCTGTGAAGGGTAGACCAAGAAAGATGTGGGACAAGGTCATTAAGTGTGACCTCAGGGTTAAGGGACTGAACATGGAGGCTGCAATAGAGAGCCATCATTAGGTGACCAAGGCCAACGCATGCAAGCATGTTGGAGCCTTCAAAAACGAAAATGAAAAAGAATATATATATATATATATAGGTAGATAGATATATATATATAGATAGATAGATAGATAGATAGATATGTATATATATAGATAGATAGATATGTATATATATAGATATGTATATATGTATATATATAGATATGTATATATATATATATATATATATATGTATATATATATATATATATATATATATATATATATATATATATATATATATATATATATATATATATAATTTTTTGAGGGGGGGGGGATATTCCTGTTTTATCAGACAAGTGATATGAGGCATTCAGCTGCGTAAGGGCATAGTCAATCCATCACTGAAAATTAGGTTTCTTGTATCAGTAATTGCGGACATTTACAGTATATCATTCCGGGTTTTAGATGAACAGGTACATTATTCATGATATTCCAGGAAGTTTGTTAGGTTCAGAGGATCACATCTTTTTATTTCAAGTCATTTCTCATTGCTCTGCTTATAATTATGATGTGATATTTATGTCTGGAGCTGTGCATTAGTTACTGTTCTATTTCAGATAGCTCATTTGAGATTAGTGCTGAGTTGGGCCCCTCACCACAGGATGTACCTCCTAAGTTGAAGAAAATTGTTTGGTAATAGCAACAGTAACACAGAAAATATGTCATCAGATTGAAGGGATCAATCCCAGGCAACTTTTTGATACATGAGCCCCTATTTACTGTACACCATTTGGCTGATGTTCCATTATCCAGTTGAACGCTTTATATAGTTAAATGCAGCAGAGATCTGTCAGCCTAGTGAATGATTTGCCATGTGACCAGTTATTACAGGTTGGGTGTCTAACTGATTGAGATTTGCTCAATTTTGGTTAGTTGGTAGGGCCTTAAATAATTTACTGTGTGTATAACTTCTGTACAGTAGCTAATGTGCTGCAGGTATTGCAAATTATGTTTGTGGATGAACTTTGGTGTCCCAGGCAGAAGATAACATTGATTGAAGTTGCTGCTGTGTTTTGTTGTGGCTGCCTGTATTCTGATGGGTGTTTTTCTTGTGTTTGAGTTACTAATTGTTTGGTAATGTGTATATACTGCTTGGGTAGTATAAGTACTGTAGCCTTGGTAAGTTTTGTTTGATTTTGTTAATTGATGCCAGGTCCTCAGTTGTATGTACTGATTGATTTTTACATATACGGCTTATTTTGAAAGTGTGTTTCACTTCAAACCCTGTCAACACTTGAGTTGTTGTTGTTGTCATTGATCAACCCTGGTCTGTGTGGCCTAGCAGAGTCATCAACTGCAAGCAAGCAATGACCTCTACAGAGCTGTCATGTGCAGTGCACCAGAGTTCCCTTGCAGCTGACAATGCCTTGCAACAGTGAAGCACAGGGAAAAGTGTGAGGTTTGCTTCCAAGACAGACATTGCTTTGAGTTGCTCCACCCAGTTAGCAGGGCCACCATTGTAGGCTCCATATCACCTTGTTATCTTGTTATATGGTTACCATCCAGCATTGGAATAGTTCCTGATGCTTGCAGGGAAATCAATGGTGGACATTCGTGCTGTGTACTGATGTAGTGCATTAGCCCAAATTCTCTCCTGCACTCTTTCTAGATGCTTGGTGGGGTGGTGAGTTAGGCACTCCAACCTGATGTATCTCATAAAGGTCTACATCCAGTGGTGGTTGGAAGTTATCGCTTATAAAATGGTCACTCGCATTGAATATCTAAACTGAGTAGCCTAGCCCTGGGCCTCTATGCTTCTACTGGAGAAATAAAAATTTGGAAGATGGATGGATGGTTTATCATTCAGAATTGACAAAATAACAACGAACTGTTGATGATGAATGAAGAAATAACATCTCATATCTGTTACTAAGCCACTTGCTAATGGTGAAAGGGATTTTTAGACTGATCCAAAGTTTTGTTAATGTGAGTGCTGAAACCTGAAAGTAAATACACAGGAGAGTAGAGTGATAGTTGTTGAGAAACAGAATGGTTCAGTGTTATGTGCCAGTGATTGGAGAGAGAAAAAAATTGTAGATAATACTGTACAGGAGGGAGAAATGTATAAAGGATAATTGAAAAACAGATTGGCTGAAGGAAGCAAAGTGCTCATTGCTATGAGAGCCATTATACAGAACAGGACGACTGCATACAGAGGCTGTAAGAAAGGCTGTATGAAGATAAGTTATGGTAGTGTACTGAAGAAAGAATTTTGAGGAGATTAACATTACACAAGTACAAGAAAATAATTACGGTTGAATTTCACCATGTTGTCAGAGTTCCAGGTGTCTGGGTAGTAGTGGTGGTGTTTAGATAGCAATATTTGGTGATGATAGTGATAAGGTGTAAAGTGGTGGTGGTGGTGTTTGGGGTATCTAGGTAGCAGAGGTGCCAAAACTTGAAATGGTTATAGCTTCTGGATGGTGACGAATATTGTGTCTGGGCACTGATGATAGTTATCATGTCAGGATGATGGTGTTGGTGATGGTGTCTTGAGTACTGGTGGTGTTTGCATGAGGGGTGTCTGGATGGTGGTGGTAATGGTGGTGGTGACTGGGTGATGGATGATGGTGTTTGGGTGATGGTGGTGTCTAGATGGTGAGAGGGATGATGATGTCTGGGTGGTATTAGTGGTGGTGGTGGTGGTTATGGTTGCGAGGCAATGATGGTGGTGATTATGGTGTCTGAGGGCTGGTAATGGTGGTAGCAGTGGTGTTTGGCCTTCGAATGATATGGTGATGGTATGTCCAGGTGACAGTGGTGATGATGGTTTGTTGGGGATTTCTGGATGGTGGTGGGTATGATGGTAATTGGGCAATAGTGATGATTGTAGTGGCGACAGTGACAACCTGGGTAATGGTGGCAGTGGTATCTGGGTGGTGGTGATGGTGGTGCCCAAGTGGTGGTGATGGTTGTGCCCAGGTGGTGGTGATGGTGGTGCCCAAGTGGTGGTGATGGTTGTGCCCAGGTGGTGGTGATGGTGGTGCCCAAGTGGTGGTGATGGTTGTGCCCAGGTGGTGGTGATGGTGGTGCCCAAGTGGTGGTCATGGTTGTGCCCAGGTGGTGGTGATGGTGGTGATTGGATGGTGGCAATAATGGTGTCTGGGTGATGGTGATGGTGGTGTCTGGGCAATGGTGGTGGTGACAGTGTTTGGGTGGTGTTGGTGGTGGAGAGGAAGAGAAGAGTAGGAAGGGGAAGAGGAGAAAGGTATGAAGAAAAGTGAGAAGTGGGAGTACATAGGAGTCTACATAGGTTTTACAGATAGCAGTAGGTCTATTAGCTTAAAACAAAGTTGTCTGTTGAGGAAGAAATACTTTTACTACAGATCTAGGCAATGTATGTAAGAGAAAGTTAAATGAGAGGAAAGGTGTTATGCTAGGTGTTTTTAGGGTGGCTTCCCATCCCAGGAACACCTATGATATAGCTGGGTTCTTTATCTACACCGGACCTAGGATACATCACAAGAGGAACAGGGTATGAAAACTCTGGGCAACTACCTTACATGTATATTACTATATCCTTCCTTACAATACAGACAAGAGACACAGTACTCTATACAATGTCAAGGAGTGTTACACAGGACTCAGACTGGCAGGTGTATTATGTGTATCTAGCAGGATACTCACAGTTGCGAGGATATAGGACAGACACTGTAAATACTTGGCTCGAGGTTATACACAGTTTTAGTCTAGGGCTGCATGTATCTCACAGGATAGGTGTCAGTGTCCTGCTTTACTCTAAGTAATGGTGGAGTAGCGTTTCTGATGTTATGAATAGACAGGTATATGTGGTCTGTGTATTTATGACTGGAACACTGTCTTTGTCACTTACTATTTCCACTATTCACTACTCGGGCACTATGTTCAGTTTTTATATCACAGTCACTGTTTGGTGGGGGATTGTCGAGGGCTCAGGCCAGGCAGAGGTGGCCCAGGGATTCGCATGGTGTCAGCCAGGTGTAAGTGGGGTCTCCTCTGGTGTCTTCTGCACCAGAGGCCACAGGACTACCTGCAGAGGTGTCGTCGCCCGTCGTGGACTGGAGTCGGGTGTAGTAAAGGGCCCCTCACTGGTGGGGCTGGGCACGGGAATCTGGCCCCTTGGACTGGAGCCGAACAGTTCCTGCAGGCACTCCTGTCTGCGCCGGGTTGGGGAAGGGCATAGCCATCGCCTGGGCCTGGGAGGGTCACGCCCTGGGGTACTGGGGGCGCTGTCGAGGGTCTGTTGCCTATGGTCTCTCTTCCGCCGGCGTTGCCTTCGGCAGGAGTCCGTCAGGGTCTGCTCTCTTTCTGGCGCTGGCTGGAGAGCGTAGACCCCTGGGGATAACACAGGGCCACTCCACCAGTCCTCTAGGCTGAGGTTCTTCTGGGGGCTGATTTGGGTTTTAGAGGTAGAGACGCGACTCGCTCTGCCACCGGAGGGGTGGGTTGAGCAAGGGTCACCCTCAAGTTGTGAAGTCACAGGGGGTGAGAGACTTTTAAAGTCTCTCCCTGGTGCGACTACAGGCCATCGCCGAGGTCCCGTGGGCAACAGGTGGAGAGCAACTACAGGCCATCCCTTTCCTGTTGGTGTGGCTACTGGCCATCACCGGGGCCCAACTTCCTGACGGGACCGTGGATGGAGTGCAGCTACTGGCTGTCAACTGTCCATGGGTGCAGCTACAGACTGTCCTTGTGTCCTGTATGAGGAGCAATGTGTAGGCAAGGAGCAGCTACAAGCCGTCTCCTGACTACTGGTGCAGCTACAGGCTGTCACTGGTGTCGTGCTCCTCAAGGCTACTGCAGAAGGAGAGGGGGTGTACTGTTCTCTCCCCAGGTGCGGCTGCAGGCCGTCACTGGTTCTGCAGGGGGGGTGGGAAGCACTTGGAGTGGCTACAGGCCATCTCTCTATAGGCGCGGCTACAGGCCGTCACTTTATATGCGTGGCTTCAGGCCATCGCTGTGTTTGATCGGCTACAGGCCATCACTGGGATGCTGCCAAGAGCTGGGTTTTTAGCTCCACCCCGATCCTGGCGAGGGCTGGCTTGGCAGGAGGGCAATGCACCTGGACTGAGATGTTGGTGTTGGGCATGCTCCGTGGAATAGAGGCACGCAGCCGTATGGGACATATGCCCATATCGCACGGAAGGTGCGCACGCCCTCGGAACCCCTCCACAGTCGCCTCCTGGGGGTGTTGTTGTGTCCCCAGTTGCCACAGCTGGTATTTCAAAAGGGAATAAGAGAAAGGGTTTATGAAGGGGAAGAAAATAGAAAGTGGAGGAACAGATACTAAGAGAGAGGGAGGGGGGAGCAGAAGATGAATGGAAAAAGAGGTAGTAAGGGCAGTGAGGTAAGACAGAAAATAATGTGAAATACAGGGCTTTTAGTAAGCAAAGTAACAACACAAAAAGAAAGAATAAGATAAGACAATTGAAGTCCTAGGGGCCTTGACCATGAACTTGGTAATGCCTAGAGATGAAATAATATAAAAGTTATGCATCATGTAAAAGATATGAAAACTAATGAAACCAGAAGCTGATATTGACATGGGTAGGTGGATGGAAAGTGATATGAGAGGGAGGGGTAAAAGAGATGGAAAAAAAAAAAAAAATCATTCCCCCCTCTTACACTCTGCCAGTACATCAATATTGGGTTCACACCCACACACACCCACACACACACACACCCACACAGGTCACCGACAGAGACAGCTCTTTGTGGATCGTGGGGAAATAATCGCCCAATCAGCATCAAAAAGGAGACCAGCCTACTATATTGTGATTACGTGAATGAATATGTGAGTGGTGGTCCCTTCAGATATTAATAAAAAACAGCAGGTTTCGGTCATAAAAAGCGTTACGCAGCGTATATTACCCCCAACTTCTTGGGTCCAGATATGGATGTGGGCCTTGGGTTCTTTTATTCTGGACCGGGCTAGAGTATAGACAAGGGACTGGGCTCAAACACAGGCTAACCAGTTCCACACATATATTACTAAAATGCAGCAAGACATCAAAACAGACCGCAACGAGCCACCAGAAGGAGCCCACGGAGGAGTGTACATGGCGCGAATGAGCTCCAGGCGGAAACTGCTTAAGTCCACCTGGGCTGCGCACTCCTATGACACGGAACTTGCCCGCCGTCACCATAGCTGGAATACAAGACAACCTGATGGGCGAGCTGCCCACAGATCAGACCGGGATGGAACTGTTTCTCCAGTTCCTAATAGCACCCCTGAGACGGCCGATAGCCGCTCAGCATCCTACAGGAGACAGCAGGAAGCTACTCTGAAGGAAACTAGAAGACGGCCTGAAGCCGCTCGGAAGGTGCTCCTCGGAGAGATGGCCTGCAGCCGCTTGCCCTCCTACAGGAGACGGCCTGAAGCCACTCTGGAGGAAAAGAGGAGACGGCCTGAAGCCGCTCCCACCTTCGTCAGGAGACGGCCTGAAGCCTCTCGGAAGGAGCCCCTCAGAGAGGGAGCCTGAAGCCGCTCACCCTCCTACAGGAGATGGCCTAAAGCCACTCCGGAGGCCAATCAGGAGACAGCCAGTTGCCACTCCCGCCTTTGTCAGGGGACGGCAGGAAGCCACTCTGAAGGTGCCCCTGAAGAGACGGCCAGTAGCTGCTCACCCTCCTACAGGAGACGGCCTGAAGCTGCTCCAGAGGTCAATCAGGAGACGGCCAGAAGCCGCTCTGAAGGTGCCCCTGGAGAGTCGGCCTGTAGCCGCCCTGCTCTCCTGCAGGAGGCAGCCGGTACCCACTCAAAAGGTGTCCCGAGACAGCCACAGCCAGTAGCCGGGCCCTACCGCCAGAGATGGCCTGAAGCTGCTCCTTCGTCAGATGCTGAGCCCGGTCCACCTACCCACGACTTGGAGGGAACCCCCAGCCTGGAGGAGTATTGGAAAGGCCCTGTGACCACCACTGAGCTCTTCTCCCTACAGCTGGTGGAGACGCCCCTGACGGACCCCGACGCTGGCCGACGCCGCAGCTCACTCCTGACGGCATCCCCGACCTGCGGATCCCAGCCCCGTCTGTAGGGAGGCTGAGACTCCGCCGCCGCACCTGTGCCTGACTGTGACACGTCCGACTTGACAGTGAGTGAAAGTGAACACACACAGCATACAGACAGTGTAAGAGTGACAGAGTAAAGTGGGCCGGTGGTTAGAGCATAAAAGAAAGTGGTGGAAAAGATAGTGCAATAGCAAGACAGTGAAGGACGGGCCTACCATAGTGTACAGTGCCGCCGTAAGACAGTGAAGATTATACATAGGCCCCTGAGTTGAGGTTCCAGTACTGCCAGCTCCACCCGAGTACATAGTAAAAGTAATGTAAAAGTGATCTACAGGCCAAGATACTGTGAACACCAAGGTCCAAGGAGAGAACACTATGTAACAGTGACAGCACGTCTCGATAAGGTCACGCTCAGGCCCAGTGTAAAATATTAACGCTACCCTGGGAAATCGAGACAACCACCATCACCGGCCTAGGAAATCTAAACTTCCCCACCAACATACGTGTCTAGCTGAAGTGTTGTTACCCCTAACCAATCTGGTCCTGCACAGTATCCTGCATGATACTGTACTATTATTCCACATCTGCAGCCCAAGGAATAAAATTGTCCAGCTTGTTTGTGTTTGTGACATCTGCTCGTTCCTGTGTAAGATTTAATAATAAACATGTAAGGTGTTGCCTGAGTTTTTACGTCCTGCCTTTCTCTTATTTATCTAAGCTCCGGTCTAGAAAGAGAACTCAGCATGCTCTGGGGACGGGAGGCCGAGCCTAACTCCTAGCATTACAATTACCTTACAAACAGAGTACAACCGTTCTATATAAAATACAAGTATAAAATACAAGTATACTATATGACACATTACTATATAAAAATACAAGTACACTAAATATTGTATGCAGCTTGGAAAGAACCAACGCACTAGCCCTAGCTGCCCAAGTGAAGTTTAAAAGAAAACATCAAACTTCAAAGCTAGTGGTTGTCAAATTTCCTACTAATTTGTTGAAGATTTGCATCACCGTATTTGATTTTCTTTCACCATGATTGTGGACGTAGGAGAAGCCCTTACGTTCTTGATGACCAGTAAGTGTTGACTTTATTTCACATAGCCTGTGGTCGTGAAATGAGGATAGCCTTCATGTACTCTTAATTTTCTTGTAGCGAGTGTAACTTTCAGTTATATGTTTTCGTTATAATACAAACCAATTTACGGAAGTGATATTTCAGGAGCCTGTGGGATAGATACCTTGGATAAATACTGTTTATCCAAAAGTTCAGCGAAAATTGGCAGATTTTGAAAATCAGCAAAAGGAGTGATTGATGTACAGCCACGGAATGTATGGTCAGGACAGCTCAAGTACATACCGGTACTTGCTTCCACTTAAAGGCAGATGATTGTATTAATAGGAGCGTAAGTAAGCATATATAGTATGAGTGCTGACATTATATACCAAAATCAGTAATCATCTCTTGGTTGGGACTGCTTTACTACAGTACTGTTCAGACTAATGCCAGTTGATTTTATTTTGCTTGGAGTGAATGGCCATGATCTTTTCTGGTCAATTCTTTACTGAACAGGCACAGCAATTTCAGTTATATTAGAACAGACTCATGATCTCAAGGTACCATAAGTAATTTTGGTTCATATGTATCACGGAGAGTGAACTGTTGAATCTTGACTGCAAGAAGTGATTGGAAAAAATATATATACCAATTTTTGGGGTGCGACAAAATACCAAATCAGCGGCAATTTACCGAAGTGGCACTTTTAATTGGAAAATATAATTTTTATAACTGTATAGGTTCATACACCTACTTATCTGGAATCCAGTCAAAATTTTGTATTTAATTTGGCCTTTAGTGAAAAATTAGCATTCAGAGAGAAAATTAGCTAAAGTTTGCGGAGTGTTTCATCTTTAGCTCGACAACTTGCCTTAACAGACTTCTAGTTTGTATAAATATTGATTTAACATGCAGATACATTTATTTGCACTGTAAATCAATATTTATGCAAAATGATACCGTAAACTGGGGTGAATTCGGACTCGGGGCGAATTCGGATATTATTGCAATAAGCAACGTTGGGTCTGGTTAGTACTTGGATGGGTGACCGCCTGGGAACACCAGATGCTGTTGGCATCCCTACGTCAAGTGGGGTTGGTGGAGGATTAGTGCCCCTCCCTGTAAAACAATTAACTCTCAGCCCTTGGCCACCCTGTCTGGGATACATGGCGTCTGGCAATGAATGAAAATGAAAAAAAAAAGTTGTTTAAATTAATTTATAATTAATGAATAAACATATTAGAAATCTGTTTGCCCCCAATTGTTTGTAATTCTTTACTGTACTTTTGTGTATAAAGATGCTTAATATATCACGTGACACATACCAAATATGGAATCAGACACTTCAATGTTCATCCATGGCTTTACCAAGGTAAATATTGAGCTAATATTTTATTACTATATACTTTGGCATGTGCTCTCTCAATTCCTAAGACAAAATTTGGCCTTTGGGAAATTTCATTTTTACCCCTATGTCTGCGCACCACGGACACCTCCCAAAAGCCGCCATGCGCAGTTAACGGGTTAACAAGTTAATGGGTAAGCGTAACTCATGGCCCAACATCAGTTTTGCAGGAGTGTAGCCGGTAGACTCGTGATGCAGACCGATATGCCATCAGCAACGCAGGTAATTTTTGGTCCCATTCTGTTTGTCCATCAGTGCATTACTTGGCCAGTTCTTGTCCCAGGGTCCAGTTGAATTTCTCCACCATCCCATCTGATTGTGGCTTTAGGGGGATCATCCTGGTCTTCTTGATCCCCAGTAACTTGCAGTGCTCACGGAACACAGCAGACTCGAAGTTTCTACCCTGGTCTGAATGTAGCTCTTGTGGCATCCCAAAACAACAGAAAAATTGGTCAACAAACACCTGAGCAACAGTAGCCGCCTCTTGATTGGGGATGGCGTAGGCTTCTGGCCATTTTGTGAAGTAGTCCATGGCGACTCATATGGTATATGCCAGTTTCCTCTTACAGTGAGTGGCAGAGGTCCAGCAGTGTCCACTGCAAGTCTTTCCATCAGTGCACCCACTTTGTACAGTTGAAGGGGGGCGCAACCACGTTTCTTGGGTCCCTTCTTGGCACAGCATACATCACAGTCCTGACACCACTCTTCAACATCCTGACACATGCCAATCCAGTAGAATCTCTGTTGCAGCCAGCTTAGGGTTTTCTTCATCCCTAGGTGCCCACTAGTGATCTGGTAATGAGATTCATCCAAGATCTTAGACCTCATTTTCTTCAGAACCACCAGCTGCCAATACTTGCTGAGGCCATCGGGTGTCTCCCACTGATGCTCTAGTAGTCTGTTGTTCAAACAAAGAAGGTCTCACTGACTCCAGTGACTCTTGGTCACTCCACATGCCCAGACATCTCAATCTACCTCTCCTCATCACAACACCAGTACACTCCAGTCCCATCCTACCTCTCAACTCTTCCATAGTAAACCTAGCCACCCTTGCACCCAGGGATGCACTGCACATCCACATAATCATTCCCATATCAGTATGTTTGAACCTGTGGATATCATCTCCCTTTATGGCTCAGGTCTCACTACCACACAGCATTACACTCCTAACACATGCCACATACAAAGATCCCTTAGCACGGTGGGAGAGTCCTCTCAGTGTTAGGAGAGGCAGCAGCTCCCTGAACTTCTTCCAACCAGCATTCTAGCCACAGAGCTACGGTACCTCCAGCCCCACCTCCAACACATAATATGTCTCCCAAATAATAAAGCTCTTCCACACACTCAAGATACTCACCAGCAAGTTCAGTCTTTTCATGAATGGCAATCTCGTCATAAAATGGGGACGTACTGTAATATTACTTGAGTACAGTATCTTACATAAATTTGGCGGACTTCAACATACATCTTCTAATAGTTTCATTTTTTAATACAGACAGGAAGAAGCGACCACGAGACATATCACAAGCAGCTTTACAGGAGGCAGTGAAAGTCATAGAGAAGACAAGCTTGGATGGCTTTACCACCCAACAAATTACGACCTTGGCACGCAAGATTGTGTTCACCGACTCTTTCAGTAAGGACTGTGGGGTTTCTGTCTTAGATTATGTAATATTTCTGAGGGAGTGGCATTATCATTCTCTTTTCCTCTACCCATTAAGACATATTCTGAAGCTAGGCTTCTTTTCAGTGTTGTTGCATATTTTATATTTCTTAAACAGGCTGTTTGATATATGTAAAGTACATATATGTGGAAAGTATACCTGTGAGGTGTAGCCAGGAAGCATTCCGGTCACAGTACAGTCAAGTCGCCTATGGCGCATGCTTCCATGGCACAGTTTTCTATGACACAGCAAGGTGCAGGACCCCCCAAAATGAACCACATGCATAAGCTATTCCTATGGCGCGGGGGCAGCAAGGATTGAAACGCGCCTCTTGCCTTGGAACCCCCAACTTTGCCCTTTCCGTTTAAGCACTATCGTCGTCAGAGTCAGGTACATACAGTACAGTCACTACTCGTTCTACGTTGAACCAGTATACGATAATTTGCTATGACGATAACAAAAAAGTTACACCCTAAAATAAAATTTACGATGAATTTCCCACTATAATGATATTGCTGTCGGAAAATTTCGTACAAAGTGGCAGGCGCATGCAAGGCGACCGTCGCTCGTCTCAGGCAAGATGGCGGCTCCGGTGTGCAGTGCATTGTTTTGGTTCAGTTGCGCAGTCCTGCCACCCCTTCAAAGCCCTGTCTTTTCCACTCATTCACGTGTGCCCCTTTGCTATCGTCACCTCTCAGCCAAGCATTGTACTACAGAATACATAGTGTAGCACCAGGCTAACGTTATGCAAGTGAGATTATTGTGTTGTTGCAGCGATTTACTGTACGTGTGTAATGCTGCCTGTATTGGTGTGGTAGTGTTTGTTTTGGTCCTGGAGACGAGTTGGACCAACACAGGAAGCGATTAAGATGGGTTGTTATTTTTGTTTGGTTGCTTGATTGTGTACGTGTGTAAAGTAGGGAAAATATGGGGAAAAGTGGGGTGAAAAAGGGGACCTTGATTGAACATCCAGAACCAAATTGCATTTTTCCCTTAGGTTTAATTATTTGTATGGCAGGGGTTCGGTCCAGAGCCAATTAGCCGCGCCTTAGGCGACTTGACTGTACTTGAATAGTGAATGAATGCAAGTGTGGCTCATTTTATTGGGTAGGCTTTTGTTAGGTCTTAGTCTGTCAAGAATTTTGCCTTTCTCTCTGTACCCTACGTCACCCTAACCTTAGGTGGAAAAGGTCTGGATAATGATTTTTGATAATGATGTGCATTTTGTTCACAAGCTGTGTTTTATGTTTGAAGGATAACTAAGTGGTGACACATGAAATAGTACTGGTATTAGTATGCATGTATAAGAGTGCTTTCTCTGTCCTTGCATTCTGAATCCTACCTCACCCCATCCTGAGGTAGGAAAAGAAGGTCAGAATTGTGATGATTATGTATGAGCTGCATGTTTAAAAGATGTTTAATGATTTTTGTTTCTTTTCATGTCCATGGATGAGAGAGAGAGCAACTTATTTAGTGTTTATGGCATGATTTTGTCAGATATTTTCTCTCGTATCCTAGACATGCTAGTGCGGCGACGGTTATTGTACTGTTTGATACCTGAGGATGACAACTTCCCCCTGTACCTCATACCACTTGCAGTCTCAAGTGCCTGTGTTGTGGTAAGTTTTCGTCTCAAGCTGAACATTTGTTTCACTTCAGTATTATAGTAATAAAACACACTATCAAGACCTAACTGACAAGTTATTTTTTTCACCCCATGGAATGCTTATATATACTGTACAGTATTTATATGTAATTGTGCTGTATATAGTACAGTCATTCCTCCAATTTTGCGAGAATCAAAATTCGCAAAATTGAAACAATTAAATATATGTATTTGAGAGAGGTGAGGTTGGATGGTGAGGAATTGGAAAATGTGAGTACATTTAAGTACTTGGGTAGTGTGATGAGTAAGGGTGGAGGTTTGGAGGGTGAAGTGCTTGAAAGGGTACAGCAGGGAAGAAAGGTTGCTGGTTCTTTAAAAGCAGCGATAAGGAACAGGCAAGTGCGCATGCAAGTGAAAAAGTTACTACATGACAGTCTTGTGATACCAACTCTAACGTATGGAAGTGAAGCTTGGACATTGTTGGAAGGACACAAGTCAAGAGTGAGAGCAGTGGAAATGAGTTATTTAAGAGGAGCCTGTGGAGTCACATGGAGAGACAGTCTGATGAATGAGGATATAAAGGAGCGTTGTGGTGTGGATGTGGATGTGATAGGAAGCGTTATGAGGAACACACTGAGGTGGTTTGGCCATGTGGAGAGGATGGAGGGTGAGAGACTGACGAAGAGAGTGTATGTGAGTGAGGTGGAGGGGGGAAGAGGGAGGGGGAGGCTGAGGATGAGATGGAGGGATGGGGTGGAGAGGTATATGAGAGAGTATGAGAGAGTGGGGTGTGAGTTGGGAGCAGGGCAGTGAAATGGCGGGGGACAGGACGACATGGAGGCGATTTGTTTGTGGCCACCCCAAATGGGATTGAGGCATCTGGCAATAGATAGATAGTATTATAGGCAAATTGGTTAACATCACCCCAAGGTAAACACTTTTTCCCACTCCTTCTCTTGATTCTACCCAATAATTTTACGATGATAAATGAAACAAACATGAACTGGTGTACTGTACAGTAATATTAATAAAGAAAAGAAAACATCATTGGTAACAAGCGTGGAAAAAAAAAAAAAACTCATTTACATCAGTGTGAAAACTGGTGTGGTGTGTAGGACTGGTGGCAGGGCGAGGCTTGGGTGCAGCTACTATGGCCACGCAGGACCTACGTCATCACTGTCATTGTCGACAGATATATCCAAATCTTGCTGTGTTTTTTCTGCCTCTTTCATGAATCCCTCAAAGTCAAAATTGTCAATGGGGTCATCAGGTACAAAAAGGTTGGGGATTTTAGGATCGCTGGCTGCTTGGGGAGTGGTGGCAAGGCGGCTGGTCGATGGGGCATGGTCGCTTGGGGTTCTCATGAATTTTGTGATTAGAGAATGTTTCCTCCTGTTAACCCCATCTCTGTGGAGGTCAGCATAAAAGCCAAGGGCCCTGTCAACACTGCGTCATGCTTCCTCAACCCTAAATTGGTCATACTCATTGTTCACGGTGGTTTCTTTCAGCTGGTCAGTGATGGCAAGGATATTGGCCAGGTTATGCATCGTTAATTCTCGGCATGGTTGTGGTTCTGGTTGCACTGGTTGCTGTCTGGCTAGTTCATCTTCTTTGTCAACTCTGAGCATGGTGGTCATGGCACTTTCTTGTTCTTGTTCTATCCCTCACTTCCTCAGCTGTAACTTCATGGCATCCAGCAACTGACTGTGCTGCTGCCAGCACTGCCCTTTCAGCCCCTTCCACCTGCTGAACCCTGCTACCTGGCTTTTTAGGGCAAAGGTGGGGTACCAGACAGCATCAGGCATGGTTGATAGTAGCCTCATTTATTTCCTTCCATGAGGCAACAACAAATTCTAGGGCCTTCTTGACAGTAAATTGCCGCCAGAACTGCCATACTGTCATTTCTGGGGCAATGGGTTTATCTTCCGGGGCTGGGGCAGGGTCAGGCAATTCTTCCTGTGGCAGGGGGTCGTCCATATCCAGGTCTCCATGCTTATCCTTTGCCTCTATCGTCCTTATTTCCTCATTAGTTTCATTTTTTTCTCTGAGGTAGTTTAAAAGTTTGGTGCGGTAGAAGTTTTTGATGTTTGCTATGATCCAATCAAGGGGCAGCATGAGAGAGGCGGTGCTTGGGGACAGGAAAATTATTTTAACAACGGGGTGAACATCTGCGTGGTAGTGTGGGTGGCAAGGAGCATTGTCCATCAGAAGGCACACTTTGAAGGGAAGCCCCTTCTGATGGCACATGAGACGAGCATCGGGCACAAAGTGGTTCAGGAGCCATTTCTTCATGATGCTGGAGTCATCCAACCATTATTGGACTGGTACCAGTAAAAATCAGCGATGCTTTTCATACTCCTTACTTTATTATAGCACCTTGGATGCCTTGCCTTGTGAATGATCATTGGTTTCATTTTGCAGCTGCCTGATAAATTTGATCACCATGACTGTAAACCGTGACTTGTCTAGTTTTTTCCCTCTTGCTTGTTTTTGGTGCTTAGCAATGTAGGATGACCTTGGCATGGCCTTCCAATTCATTCGTGTTTTGTCTAGGTTAAAAATTTGGCCCTTGGTGTACCCTTCATCCTCTATAATGCCCCTCAAAACATTGGGAAAGGAGTTGGCTGTTTCATAGTCAGCACTGCCTTGCTCGCCACTAAATTTGATGTGTCTAAATCCTTCCTTTTGAGGAATTGGCATAGCCACCCACTTGATGCCTTAAAAGGTTTTGTTGGAGAATTTGTGGCTTTTTTAACCCACAGAGGTGTCCATGGTATGCAGACATATGGATAAAAATGAAATTTTCCAAAGGCCAAATTTTGTCATGGGAATTGAGAGAACACATGCCAAAGTATATAGTAACGAAATATTAGCTCAATATTTACCTTGGTAAAGCCATGGATGAACATTGAAGTGTCTGATTCCTTATTGGAATGTATGGTTTTCAATTTCCTGATGTAATAGAATCATTGAAATATCTCTGTCCTTTAGGAAAAAGTGATCATGTGGTCATTGAGTTCCAGATGTTAATAGGGAACGTTGAGCCAAGAGACAAGCTTCATAGACAGGGAAGATACAACTTTGGGAAAGCAAATTTTACAGGATTGAGAAACTTTTTTGAAAATGCGGATTGGAGAAAATTCAGAGAAACGAGAGATACAGAGGAAGTGGGATATCTTTCTAGACCTCTATAATTTGGGAGTGGAAAAATTTGTACCAAGAGTAAGAGGGAAAGAAAACAGGAAAAAGGAGTGGTTTAATAGAAGGTGTATGATAGCAAAAAAAGAGAGATAAGGCGTGGAACAATTGGAGAAAGAGAGTTAACAACAGAACAAAGGAAGAATATAAAAGAACAAGAAATGAATACACAAGAATACGTAGAGAAGAAGAAAGGAATTTTGAAAAAGGTATACTAGACAAATGCAAGGATGAACCCAAACTGTTTTATAGATTTGTTAATGGTAAACTGAAACAAAAGGAAGGAATCATCAAACTGAAAGTAGAAGGAGAGGTCTATAAGGATGCGGCAATGCAAGCAGAAATAATGAACAAACGTTTCCAATCAGTTTTCACTAAAGAAAAGGAGCTTGTGGAAGGGGAGGGAGTGATTAGAAATGTTCCCGTGATAAAAGATATAAAAGTGGAGGTACAGGAAGTGTATAAATTACTGGAAACTCAAGATGTAAGGAAAGCCCCAGGACCTGATGGAATTTCTAATTGGGTACTGAAGGAATGCAGAGAACAACTGGCGGATAAAATTCACGGTTTAATCGAACGCTCACTGGAAGAGGGGAAAGTGCCACAAGAATGGAAGAGGGCAAATGTGGTACCAATTTACAAGGGAGGAAACAGGGAAGAACCCCTGAATTATGGACCAGTGTCTCTAACCAGCATGGTCGCAAAATTGTGTGAGAGAATCCTGAAAGACAGATGGATAAAATATCTGGAAGAGATGAATATTTTGGCTGAATGTCAGTTTGGATTCAGAAGTGGAAGGTCATGTGTTTCTAACTTGTTGAGCTTTTACTCAAGAGCGATTGACGTGATACAGGAGAGAGATGGTTGGGTGGATTGTGTGTACTTAGACTTAGAGAAGGCCTTTGACAAGGTACCTCATAAGAGACTAATGTGGAAACTAGAATATATAGGAGGACTGAAGGGGAAACTTCTGGAATGGATGAGAGACTTTTTGAGAGACAGAAGAAGTTCAGGGAGCTCTTGCCTCTCCTGACATTGAGAGGGCTCTCCCTACGTGCTAAGGGGTCTTTGTATGCAGCATGTGTTAGGAGTGTAATGCTGTATGGCAGTGAGACCTGGGGAGTGAAGGAGGAAGACATTCGCCGGCTCAGACGTACAGAAATGACAATGATTAGGTGGATGTGCAGTGCGTCCCTGCGTCCAAGGCCTGGAGGGGCTGGGTTTACAATGGAAGAGTTGAGAGGTAGGATGGGACTGGAGTGTATTGGTGTTGTGATGAGAGGTAGATTGAGGTGGTTTGGACATGTGGAGAGGATGGGGGATGATAATTGGGTGAGGAAGGTGAGAAGTGTTAATATTGGGGGTGGGGCTGTGAGGGGTAGACCGAGAAAGACATGGGACGAGGTCATTAAGTGTGACCTTAGGGTTAAGGGACTGAACAGGGAGGCTGCAATGGATCGTGCAGCGTGGAGAGCCGCCATTAGGTGACCAAGGCCGACACATGCAAGCATGTTGGAGCCTTTAAAAACGAAACGAAAACGAAACGAGACAAATGAGGACAGTAATAAAGGATAGGATGTGTGGATGGAGGGAAGTAACAAGTGGAGTCCCTCAAGGCTCGGTGTTGGTGCCAGTAATGTTCCTGATTTACGTAAATGATATGGTAGATGGAGTGAATAGTTATGCAAGCCTGTTTGCTGATGATGTAAAGATCTTGAGGAAGGTAGAGGTTGAGGAGGATTGTAAAATACTGCAGGAGGATTTGGATAGGATACACGATTGTAGCCGGACGTGGGAAATGAAATTTAATGTAAAGAAATGTAAAATATTGGAAATGGGTAAAAGTACCAGGAGGCCATCATTGAATTATTTGTTGGGTAATGAATTAATCACAAAAAGGAGAGAAGAGAAAGATTTGGGAGTGCTGGTCCAAGATAGTTTGTCATCAGAAAAGCACGTTAACAAGATAGTTGGAGAGACTTATAAACTCTTGACTAACATAAGAGTAGCATTTCATTATATGGATGAGGAGATGATGAATAAATTGATAGTGGCCATGATCCGGCCCAGGTTAGAATATGCAGCGGTAGTGTGGTCCCCACACAAAAAGAAAGATATGAACAAGATTGAGAGAATACAAAGAACAGCAACCAAGATGGTCCCCAGTCTGGCAGACCTGTCATACAGAGAGAGGCTGGAAAAGCTGGATTTGCCTTGCTTAGAGGAAAGGAGAAAGAGGGGAGACATGATTGCAGTGTTCAGGACCATGGTGGGAGTAGATAAAATTGACCAAGAAGATCTGTTTGTATGGGATAAGAGAGCAACAAGAGGACACGGAATGAAAAAGGATGGGGAAGAGACCAGAGCAAGTTAGTTGGTTTTCAGTTCAGTTTGAGTTTAGTGCAGTGTCAGTGATGTTTGTATATTTTCAGTGCTTGCAAAAACAGTGATGTGTTGTTGGCAAATAGTGAAGTGTTACTGAAGTTTGTATATCATCAGTACTTGTGAAAATAGAGAAGTGTTTTCAAGCATTAAGTATACTGTAACTTACGAGAATAGAAAAGGGAAGTTTGAAAGCATCAAATGGAATTATTTGGAAAATAAAGAGAGTGACTTAAGAAGCTAGTGTTTATTCATGACACCTGAGCTGATCCTGTGTGCTGTACACCGGAAGGCTGCCTCTAGGAAGAACAACTCATTGGGCAACATCCGTCTTGTACTGGACTACTGCTGTTGGAGCCTGTGGCAGTGTGGGATAGGGACATAACAATAATATAAATAAATGAAATAACTGACCAAAAAGTAAATTGCTTGTTTTATAAAAATATTAGGTTCTGCTTTTTTTTTTTTTTTTTTTTTTTTTTTTTGATAATGAATGGAGGAAGGAAAAACAAAGGAAAAAAAATAAGTCCATGTGCCTAAAGGCATCCTCCTTTCATAAAGTACTTATAACAATTGGATTTAAAATTGAGAGGATTAAATGTATGTGGGAAGCAACTCCCAGGAATAATACACATATGTGTTATATAAAATGCTAAAAAACCTGTACTGATGTGTGTAAATGGTCGAACGGCAGAAGTAATTTAAAAAAAATCATAAGTTGCAGGTACTGTACAATCACAATAGTTTCCCATCAGGTATGATGGAAGATGTGTAAATTATACAAAGAAACTAATATTCTTTGGCTAATAACCTTAAATAAATAACTAATAACAGATATACATTCCATTGCATAAAGCAGGTCGAGGGTAATAGTTTGTAAGTCAGTGACACAATGGCGTGGTGTTTGATTTGCTTGATTTGGGTATGAGGTGAGTCGGACGAGGAGCCAGTGGGGCAGAGGGAGGTGGAGTGGGTGTGGGGGGCCCTGGAGGTGGAGGGAATATGCCTGCTACATGTCCCCACAATGGTATAGAGGGGATATGGGGGAGATTTAGGTGGGAGGAAACTGAGAGGAGGATCCAGTGGCAGAGGGAGGTGGAGAGATGGCCCAGGGGGGGGAGGGGCCCTCCCACCATATCTAGGGAGACCAATCATGCCAAGCACCACCAGATATTGTTGTTCCCATTTGCTGGCTTCCATTTACATCATCAAGGAGATGTGGCAACTTCTTCCTAGTTTTTTGTGGCTTCTACTAAATCGATGTGGATCGGGCTGAACGTACCTTGTCTAAAACACATCAATTATATAATGATGAACGAACTTTAAGGGTTAAGAACTCTGGGATATTTGTTAATGTAATCATAGTTCAGCAAGTTTTTATTTACATCTACAGTAAATTAATGATTTAATTTATTCTGTGATTGTTTCTGTAAAACTCATTTTCCCCTTTCTACCCGAAGCCTCGGAATTTGGCATGGCAACATGCAGTGCTGACTTGGCTGTCAGGGCTGCTGGAGTATGGGATCATTCCACCTGACCATCCAGATGTCCGGATTTGCTATACCTCAATCTTCAACCTCACAGTCCACCTCCACTTAGTATGTATTACAAGGGTACTGGTATAGCAACAGATATTTATTTGCCATTTAATCATCAATAGTTGGGGGGGAAATCAAGATGATTATGATAATGTTGATTATTGAATTACAGTGATCATTGTGTTATGAATGCTGCAGATACAGATGATGGTGTACCTTGCAATGCTGTGATATACTTTACCTTCATTTTCACAACTCCAACCTTCGTAACAGTGCCAGGTGGCATGCAAGTTACTTACCCTGATGACAGTGCGGGAGGATGTTACATCATACCGTGCCCTGATCCTCATGAGGCTTAAACAGAAACTGGGCTTCTTCATTCCAGTTTCTCAGATTCTCCGGTTAGTGCCAGCAAATGAATTTGAGTTTTAGAATCGGGTCTAGATTTCTTTGCTTGATATGGTTAATCCCTACAGGGTTAATTCTTTGTAAGGTTGTTTACCTCCTCTGAGTCATAGTTTCATAACCTCATCTGAGGCATATTGCTTGGCCCATGTAGACCTTCGTTGTACCTCATAATTATGAGGTCTGCAGCTAAGCAAGAGATAATACAGTAACACTTGCATCCAGAAACCATTATACAAACACCTGGACCTGCTCCTTATGCTCCTTCCTCCCACCCGCTAACCCCCCCATTCCTACTATCTCCACACCTCCTCAGCCTGACCCACTGATCCTTTCCACACCATTCAATCCCCCAGCCCCTCCCATTCCACCCCAGTGTAATCCACCCCAGCCCTTACCTCCATCACAACCTTTTCCTACCCGTTCCCCTCCACCGACAACCCCACCTCCCCCCACCGTGGTGCAGCAGCACCCAACACACATCGCACACACTACATAAACATCCTTCAAATAAACATAGATGGCATAAACACCCCAAAACAAGAACTCACTCAGTCCATCAAACAGCAAAATATACACATAGCCATCTTACAAGAAACAGAACTATACAGAACACAAAAAACGCCTATCTATATATCTATTTATTGCCAGACGCCATAATCCCGTAAGGGGTGGCCATTTGATTTTGAGTTATTTGTTTTACGGGGAGGGGCACTAACCCTCCACCAACCCATTTGTTGACACGTAGGGAGCACGTATGGTTTGGTTATATGGTTACCACCCAGCATTGGAAATAGTTTCTTGGCTTACAGGAAACCATTTGGCTTGTCACTCAATGTAAGCCACCCTTAAAGGAAAGAAAAGCAATTAGAAGTGACAGGAAAGATGGGAGAAATAGGAAGAGAGGAGGGCAGACACAGAAAAAGAATGAAAACACTTTTGGATGCTTTAATGGTAATGATAAGTGATTTTGCACGAACATAATGCAAAATACAATAAATTGTACAATAAAAGGTTTTAAAAATACCATACAGTACAATACCTAACAGTTTATTCATTATGTTGAAATGGCGGCTACAAGGAGCATAAGACATGCCTCCTTTTATTTTCTTGATTAATTCACATTCCTCATCTAAAGTCATTACCTTCATTTGCCTTTTGGCCTTCTTTTGTGCATTTCTCTTTTTTCGTTGGTTATCTAACTTGCGTTTTTGGGCCATGTTGACAGCGAATTGAAGAAAATTATATGAGAGTGGGGACATAGTACACAAATACAACCAAAGTTTGGGTGGGAGCTGACTCATGACTGAGTGACACTCTTCCATCTGGTGGCCACCAAGTACATAGGCCTGCACCATTCAAACTCTGCATTTTTTCATTTTATTTCACTGTTCATTATTATTTATCACCAGAGTGTAAAATCCGTGAGTAATCAAATCTGTGAGCTTCAAGTCCGCGAGCATCTAGGGTTTACTGTATATTTTTCCACAGCCCCAGTATTTTTTTGTTACCTTCATGCTGAGTTTTTGATAGGCTGTGTCAGCTCTTTCTGTCAGAGTGTATTTCCATTACCTTCTTGCCCTGTTATTGGCAGGTTATATCAACTCTTTCGGCCTGACCTGGTTGCTGGTGAGTTGTCTGACCGGCGAGTAGCCACTAGTTACTCCAAGACCCTGCGTGAGGCACTCCTGGCAGCACGACACCGCAAACAGCATTTACTTAGTGAGGGAATTGGGCGGCAAGATGACAACCAAATTTGGCCTGAGAGCACCAGGGTCGAGAAGGTATAGTAGAGGATTGTGCCATATAGTTTAGTCTGCAATTAGTACAGACAATCCCCATTGATAGTAAGGAACATGTTCCAAAATATAAATTTCCTCATACAACTGGTACTGTAATTTGGGAGAAACTAGCAGCTCAGCTTTATAGGTAGCTGTAAAAATAAATAATAATTTGATTTTATGCCAGATATCCCCGAAGGGCTAAGGCGTTGCCCCTGGGTAGAGGACTTTTGGACTGGAGTGTGTAGCATTTTATGACCGGATGTCCTTCCTGATGTCTGCCATTGACCCTTGGGTGGATTCAATCCTCCAACCCTTCGGTCAGAGCAGAGCGCTCTAACCCACTGAGCCAGCTGTGAAATTTGAATTGGCACTTTTTCTGTAATTTGTTGTTGACTAAACCCCTAAAGACATTGTATTTCTGCTGAACAACAATTTCGGAAAATGTAGCCTTAAGTCCTGTGTCTGTCAATGGTACAGAGCCTACCAAAAACTGTCTGTAGATAACACTGCCTCTTTTATGATGTACTGTGTATGGGACCAAGCCAATGGGAACTACAATATCTGTTGGGGTATGGCTGAATTGGGCCTCTAGAGGGGGGGTGACACCCCCCCACCATCTCTCTGCCTACCTTTTCCCGACTGGGCCCTCTCCTCGTTATGGCCTTCTAGCCACTCATACCCCCATATACCCCCTGGATACTGTAGCTGGTGTGCGTAGCAAGCATACTTCCTCCCATCATCCTAACCTCCAACACCTCCCTTCCTCCCTCCATCCATTACCACACTCCCTCCACCTTCATCCTTTCCCTTTATTTCCAGGCACATGGGGTTTTCCCTTGCTACGCACCACTATAAACTTTATTTTCCTTTCATGGTCATTATTTCACCTTGTTTTATGCCTTGGAATATATATTATATTGTTTATTTACAGTTATGTTTGTTTGGTTATTAGTCATTCTCTGGCAGATTTAAGGGTAGACTTTTTTTTTTTTTTTTTTTTTTTTTTTGGACATGCTAGTACAATAACCATTGGACATATGCATGTTAGATATACGTTTTCAGGTGTGTAAATTCAGGCTCTTGAAATCTGTAAGAAAAAATGTACAGTCCAAGAAAGTTGAAAAATTGGACCCTAATTGCAGTTCTGGGGATAGATGCTCTGAGAAATTTGCAGTCTTTAGGGGTTAATTGTATGTGTGTATACTGTATATAGACAGATATTGCTACAAGCTTAGAAATTGCTACACAGTCATCATATAGGCATGAAGTCCAAACCGAGATACTCACAGTTACATGTCATCATTTTTCATTCATTGCCAGATGCCATGTATCCCAAACGGGGTGGCCAAGGGCTTAGAGTTAATTGTTTTACAGGGAGGGGCACTAATCCTCCACCAACCCCACTTGACACGTAGGGATGCCAACAGCATCTGGTGTTCCCAGGCGGTCACCCATCCAAGTACTAACCAGACCCAACGTTGCTTAACTTCGCTGATCGGATGGGAAGCGGTGTATTCAACGTGGTATGGCCGTTGTACAGTTACATGTACTGTACAGTATTTCATATTAGACATCTCATTCATTTTATTGGCAGTTTCCAGCAATTGTTGGGAAGTGATTGGGAAGTAATCAGGTAGTTTAATTCCCAAACTGTAGAAAACACCAACTATACCACCGCTAACCTCAGCATGGGGATTCCTTGCAGAGGAAGCGTGGCATCATTTGATTTTGTGACTGGTAAATATCCTCCATGTTTGCCCCATTTATCAAAGTATGCTCTCCAGCTCAATCTCATGTATTCCAGCATAACAGCAGTTCAGAAATAGAGCTTTATGTCATGTTATATAAAGTGTGGCGATGTTACGGTGCATATCGTCTTTCAGGTAAATGTCTATCAGCGCAACACAGCCATCCCACTCCCACAGACTCATACCTACCTTGTTACCGTGGAGGAAAAGAAGCAAAAGATGATATTTGTGACACAGTACCGTAGGTGAGTATTTTAGGCTAAGGGCATGTAAAGGGTGTAATATCCCATATGATGTGTTTGACCAATATTCTCATACGCTAAGAGGCTTTCTAGTAAGGCCACTGCAACAAACCTTGAAACTCTCCTATATTTAGCAAGAAAGCTTCAACGTGACATAGAGTTTAAACCATACAGTCCTGCCGTCGGCATAGTGCCAACAGTGCAAAAGTCTCGATTAATCCCAGCGATGTGATGGTGCCCACAGCAAAATTTGAGCATTGTAGCATGTCTCAAACTGCTTCAGTCTAGCTAATTTTTTGCCAAAGAGTAGCTTAATGTATTGGCAATACTGTGTCCATGCAGCTGTAGTACTGAGTTTGGTTCTGCATGGCTGGGTAACATCAGTTTGCCACTGTATATCATAGCGTCAGAATGTCGCGAAAACCACGCCATTTTTCTGCCTCATTGGGCTGGAGGAGGCTGTTGAAATTGTCACATGGTCCCTTCTTTCCCTTCATTTAGTGATTCTTCAGAACAGGAAGACCTGGATGACTTCTATCTATCTATCTATTGCCAGACGCCTCAATCCCGTTTGGGGTGGCCACAAACAAATCGCCTCCAAGTCGCCCTGTCCCCCGCCATTTCACTGCCCTGCTCCCAACTCACACCCCCCTCTCTCTTATACCTCTCCACCCCATCCCTCCATCTCATCCTCAGCCTCCCCCTCCCTCTTCCCCCCTCCACCTCACTCACATACACTCTCTTCATCAGTCTTTCAGCCTCCATCCTCTCCACATGGCCAAACCACCTCAGTGTGTCCCTCATAATGCTTCCTATCACATCCACATCAACACCACAACGCTCCTTTATATCCTCATTCGTCAGCCTGTCTCTCCATGTGACTCCACAGGCTCCTCTTAAATAACTCATTTCCACTGCTCTCACTCTTGACTTGTGTCCTTCCAACAACGTCCAAGCTTCACTTCCATACGTTAGAGTTGGTATCACAATACTGTCATGTAGTAACTTTTTCACTTCCATGCTCACTTCCCTGTTTCTTATCACTGCTTTCAAAGAACCAGCAACCTTTCTTCCCTGCTGTACCCTTTCAAGCACTTCACCCTCCAAACCTCCATCCTTACTCATCACACTACCCAAGTACTTAAACGTACTCACATTTTCCAATTCCTCACTATCCAACCTCGCTGTACATTCACTGACTTCACTTCTCTCAAAGACCATCACTTTACTCTTCCCTACATTCACCTTTAGATTCCGTTTCTTACACACTCTCCCAAACTCATCCACCAAGCCTTGCAGCTCCCGTTCGTCTTCACTCAACAACACAGTATCATCTGCAAACAACAGTACAGGGAGTTTCCAAACACTATCCTCTCTCACCAGGTCCACTCCAACATCCACTACCCTACCTTGTACCTCTTTTATTACCCCATCCATGTACAGATTGAACAACCATGGAGACATGACACATCCCTGTTTCAACCCAACTTTCAACGAGAAAAATTCACTTAGTTCACCATCCACACGCACTGCAGCCTTCGCACCATCGTAGCTGGGGTTGATGAGGTGTATGCAGAGTTGATTAAGTGTAGTGGAGAGAGCAGAATGAAGTGCTTGTTGGAGATATGTAAGAAGGCATGCATGAGGGAAACTGTGCCAGCAGAATGGAAAAAGGCTGTGGAGAGAGCAGAATGAAGTGCTTGTTGGAGATATGTAAGAAGGCATGCATGAGGGAAACTGTGCCAGCAGAATGGAAAAAGGCTGTGATTGTACCCTTGTGCAGAAATAAAGGTGAGCAAAGTGAGTGCAAGAATTATCGTGGCATAAGTTTATTGAATGTGATAGTGAAGGTATATGGAAGAATTATTATAGAGAATGGAAGAGATATATAAGAAGTCCTAGTGAGTGATGAACAGGGTGACTTTAGGAGTGGCAGAGGATGTGTGAATCAAATATTTGCAGTGAGACAGATAGTAGAGAAGGCTTGTGAGAAGGACCATAATGTGTTTATGGCATTCATGGATTAGGAAAAAGCAGACGACAAAATGGATAAAGAAGGATTGTGGGAAGTTTTCCACATGTGCCGTGTAGGTGGTAAGCTGCTAGGTGTCATCAAGAGTTTTTATGATGGTAGTGAAGCATGTGTAAAGGTTAATGGGCATCTAAGTGAATGGTTCACAATCAGTGTGGGCATGCGACAAGGTTGTGTGATGTCCCCATGGTTGTTCAATATATATATGGATGGGGTGATGAGAGAAGTAAAAACACGAGTAATGGAGAGAGGGATGGTGTTGGTAATGAATGGTGATGGATGGAGTACCGGTATCTCAAATTTGTTGTATGCTAATGATGCGGTGCTGCTTGCAGGTACCGGACAAGAACTTGGTAGGCTAGTGCAGAGTTTTGCTCATGTCAGTGAGTGTCATGCCATGAGAGTAAATGTAGAAAAGAGTAAAGGAATGGTTGTTGAGAGAGAAGGTGACTCCCAGTGTGATGTTACAGTGAGTGGAGAGAGACTGGAATTGGCGAGAGAGTTCAAATACCTGGGTACAGTGATAAAAGAGAGGAAAATGTACAAAAGAAGTTGAAAACAGAGTGGCACAAGGAAGAAAAGTGGCCAGTGCAATGAAGGCCTTGATAAGAAACAGAGGCTTGAGTGCTGCAGCTGCATGAGGCCTACGTGAAGGAGTGTTAGTGTCAACTTTAATGTATGGCTGTGAGACTGTGGTGTGGCATGAAAATGAAAAGTCAAGAGTAAGAGCAGTGGAGATGGGACTGCTGAGGAATGTATGTGGAGTACAGAGGGTGGATAGGATACGAAATAATGTCATTCGTCCAAGATGTGGAGTGAGGAAGTCTGTGGACACCAGAATTGAAGAGAGTATACTGAGATGGTATGGTCATGTGGAGAGAAGGGATAATAAAGTGGCAAAAAAGGTATATCTAAGCAAATTTGAAGGAGGGAGGAGGCGAGGTAGGCCAAGGAGAAGGTGGAGGGATTTGGTGGATGAGTGTGTGGGGAAGTCAGTGAGGCTAGGGGACGGACAAGAGATCTTGCTGGCTGGATGAATATTGTGAGCGCATGATCAGGGATTTGGCACCCCTTTTTAACGTGACACCAACTGGATTGACTCAGTCGGATACATTTATCTGAAGCTACAGAACATGGTGAGTGTTTTGGGTGTATCAGCTAGAGCCAGGATTCTGGGGGCTTGAATGGTGAGTGAATGGAATCGTGGCCCATTGGATTGGGCAAATTTGGGCTGGCTGGACATTGCTACTCCTCTACAAAACATGGTGAGTGTTTTGGGTGTATCAGCTAGAGCCAGGATTCCAGTGGCTTGAATGTTGAATGAATGGAATCGTGGCCCATTGGACTGGACAAATTTGGCCTGTCTGGGCATTGCTACTCCTCACCCTGCCCTAAGATAGGAAAGGAGGTCCAGATGATGATGATGATGATGATGATGATGTAATGCTGATCATGGATGAGTGAGGTTGGTCACTCTTATCATAAATGTCAGGACCAACTTGCCTAGCCCAGGGCTTCTATGCTCCTTGTGGGGCAACACAGGCTTAGTTGATGCATGTATGTATGGAGGTATGGTATATGTAAACTTTCAAACATTTTTCTTTCTTTCTTTCATTCATTCTTTTTCTTTCTGTGTAGGAGAATATGGCCCATTCAGTTTGGCAGACTTTTATTAGTTCTCCCACTATCAGTTCTTCTTTTTATCTGGATCCTACCTCACTCTCTCTGTAACAGTAGCAGGGAAGAGAGATTGAAATGATGATGATGGTGACTTTATATGTCTGCTAATGCCCAGATAATTACTCAGGTTTGGAGATATGGTGCGTGGAATAGAGGAGCATCAGCATTGGCAGTGGCCCAGCAACCCCGCCTCACACCTGGCCTATCCCCTCATCATTCCACTCTTCCGCCCACATGACCTCCACATGCAAGTCAATCTCACAAACTGGCTTGAAATAGCACTCAGAACAGGTATGAGTACCATTATTAAACCTTTCAGTCTGATTGTGTGCCTGTACTTTATGGTAAAATATATTTTGGCATCCGTCAGACACCTTTCATCTGCAGTCCCCTGGGTTCTTGACCAGATGAGACAGGGGTCACAACAACAATAGCTGCCAAAGAAAAGTCCCCAAGTAGTGTAGAAGTTAATGAAGACTATATCTAACCCCTCCAACTCAGAAAGCTGTTTCCAAAGCTAATTAAAACAAGAAGCAGTGCCAAGGCATGTAAACCCGTCCCCGGCAGTCATTTTAGTGCTGACGTTTAAACACAACAGGATATCTAGTCAAAGATGTTACATATATAATTTGGAGCAAATTGGTTGAAAATTAACAATTTTATGCTCGTTTGAAATTTTTGGCCCAACCAACTAGACATTGACCCCCTATTGCTAACTTGGGGATGACACCATGATGTAATGAGGCATGTTACAGGATGCAGATTTGAAAGATGCACCTTTAAGTTTTGGTTTCATGGCTGTGATGAATTTGAAAGGTGATATGGCAAAAAAAATTTTTTGGTTACTACTCCCCCCCCCTCCACACACACACACACACACACACACACACACACACACACACAGCCTGAGCCTGCACCCAGTTTGGCCCAAAATTTCATCAGGTGATCAGAAGGTCATAACCCATCATCCCTGTAATTTTAGTCAAAATTGCACCAGTATTCATATAGGCTAAAGTTGTTAACAAACAGGCAGACAGACAAACAAACAGGCAAGCCAAGTAAAAACAATACCCATCCCTGAGCCCCTCCAGAGCGGGGATGGGTAATTATCTGAAGTTAGCAGAGCTGGATGAAGTAGTAGGAGAAATGCCCAGGAGTTGTATAGTGTTTGTAATGGGCAACATGAATGGGAGAGTAGTAGTAGTAGTAGTAGTAGTTGTTGTTCCCTAGGCAGTCTGGCCGAACAGCCCTGAGTCCCTATGGAAGGCCACAGCCAAGACCGGGCTATCCCACAGAGTTCTTGAGGAGTGTATGTTGTGTTGTTGACGTAGGTGATTGTGTGCAGTGCAGTCTTCCATAATGTGCTTAATAGTATGGGATGCTGTCTTGCATCCTGGACAGGCATCAGTGATGGAGTCATCCACCCTCTTCTGATAACTCAAGAGGGCTGGATGATGCCCACATCTCAGCTTGGCCAGTTGGACCCTCTCCCCGTGAGGGAGATAGGATTCAGAAGGGTGGATATCAGGAGGCCGTGCATGCAGCTGCATGTTGTCTTTAAGTGACTGAATGGAGCGGCGATTGATATGAATATGGATATGCTTCTGGAAGCTGGTCTGAGGCGGGCAAGGGGGAAGAGATGACAGTATTTGTGTATGATATCATGTGCTGGATGTTGTTCTGATGTTCCTTGGTGTGTGTGGATGTGCTGCCCTGTAGTGTAGTGGATGGTGTGGGTTTGTGGAGGCTGTGGCGACAATTTAGGTGCCTCTCATGCCTGGATGATCTTTGACTTTGAGGACTTTGATTTCTTGGTGTAAGTGGTCTGTGCAGCCTGTGATTATTTTTAGGGCCTTGTTCTGTATGGTCTGTAAAGTGTTGTAGTGTGTTTTAGTGAGCTTAGATGCCTAAGCAGGGCTTGCATATTTCATCACTGAACATATACAGTATATTGTTTGTATACTGTGGTGGTGGTTTCTCTGTTGTGTCCAAATGTTGTATGGGCAAGTGACCTCAAGGTGTTGAGTCGGTGTTAATTTATTTTTAATGTTTGTAATGTTTAAATGACATTGATGTATGTTACACCAAGGATTTTGAGTGTGTGTGTGTATGTATGTGTATGGTTGCGGAGGTGTGGAATGTGACTGTGTTCTGCCTTCCAGTTTGTGAGAAAGGTCACTGTAGGTTTGGCAGGGGCTATTTTGAGCCTGTTTGTGGTGAACCATTCATGTAGTGTGTTGAGGTAAGGTTGAAGGATGTGTGCGGCCATGTTTGCATTTTGGTGTATACATGTGTTATGTCGTCTGCGTAGGAAGCTATGTGTTTTTGTGGTGTGTGGGATTTGGGTATGTCATGCATGTATAGGTTAAAGAGAATAGGGGACAAAACAGATCCTTGGGGGATGCCATTTGTGAAGTTTCTGATGTTCAAAGACTGACCAACAAATGTTGTATGTGCTCATCTGCCTACTAAATAGTTTGCCAGCCATCTTTTTGTGTTGTGCATGTTTGTCGTAAATATTTTTTTGGTGAAGTTTTGGCAGGGGATGACACCAAAGCTTTGCTAATGTCCAGTGTGACTAGGATTGTTCTGTGTGGTGGCCTAGCTGAATTGATGCCATCAAAAACTGTCTTTGTAATGTCTGTAAGAAGAGTGTTTGTGGAGTGTAGTGGCCTAAAACCATGTTGTGATGGGCTAGGGGTGTGTGAAGTGTAATTTGTTGTAATACCAGTTGTTCGGTGACTTTGGAGGGGGTGCAGAGGAGTGTGATGGGATGGGGGGTGGTGTGAGGAAGGTAACGTGGGGTCTTTGTTGGGTTTGGTGATAGTGATGATAATGCCATGCTTCCAGGTGTTGGGTATTATGTTGTGTGAGTAGCTGTAGTTTGGCCAAACCACCTCAGTGTGTTTCTCCTAACACTTCCTATCACATCCACACCACAACGCTCCTTCACTTCCTCATTTGTCAGTCTGTCTCTCCATGTGACTCCACATGCTCTTCTCAAATAACTCATTTCCACTGCTCTCACTCTTGACTTCTGTAACAAGGTCCAAGGATCACTTCGATACGTTAGAGTTGGTATTACAATACTGTCATGTAGTAGCTTTTTCATTTCCATGCTCACTTCCCTGTTTCTTACTACAGCTTTCAAGGAACCAGCAACCTTTCTTCCCTGTTGCACCCTTTCAAGCATCTAAACTTCCATCCTTACTCATCACGCTACCCAAGTACTAAAATGCACTCACATTTTCAGTTTCCCACTCATTCAGCCTCACTGAACATTCACTGACTTCACTTCTCTCGAAGACCATAACTTTACTCTTCCCTTTAGATTCTGTTTCTTACTCTCCCAAACTCATTCAACAAACCATGCAGCTCCCCTTTGTCTTCACTCAACAACACAGCATCATCTGCAAACAACAGTACAGGTAGTTTCCAAACACTGCCCTCTCTACTAGGGCTGCTCCAACATCCACTGCGCTGCTTTGTATCTCTTCTATAACCCCATCCATATACAGATTAAACAACCATGGAGACATGACACATCCTTGTTTCAATCCAACCTTTAAATAGAAAAATTCACTCAGTTCACTATCCACACGCATTGCAGCCTATGCACCGTCATACATACTCTTCACGGCCTTCAACAACTTCCCATCTACTCCATATATTCTTAATACTTTCCACAATCCTTGTCTATTCACCCTGTCATATGCTTTCTCCAGATTCTATGCACCGTCATACATACTCTTCACGGCCTTCAACAACTTCCCATCTACTCCATATATTCTTAATACTTTCCACAATCCTTGTCTATTCACCCTGTCATATGCTTTCTCCAGATCCATGAAGGCTGCATACAACTTCTTTCCCTTCTCTAGAAACTTTTCCATTAAAAATCTAAGAATGAATATCTCATCTGCACAACCTCTTCCCTTCATTAAACCTCCCTGTTCTTCTTCAACTAATTCCTCTGTTATTTCCCTAACTCTGTCAATATGTATCCTACCATATACTATTCCCATTACACTAGGTAGACAAATGCCCCTATGATTACCACATACTTCTTTTTCCCCTTCTCCTTTGTACAGGGGAATAATTATGCCTGACTTCCAATCCTCCAGGACTCTACCTTCCTCCCAGGCCAATCTGCACATCTTCCACATCCATTCTACTACTATCTCTCCCCCATGCTTCAGCATTTCACCACACACTCCATCAATTCCTGGGGCTTTCCTCATTTTAACTTTCTTCATTGCTTCCACAACTTCCATCCTACTGATTTCTTCCTCTCCTCTCATATCCCTCTGTCTCCCAGCCATTCTCCAGCCACTTATACTCGCATTATTTTCATTCTCTATGTTCAACAGTTCCTTAAAGTGTTCTCTCCATTGGCTCACTTTTTCTCCCTTCTCCACTAGTAATAAACCATTTTTATCTTTTACTCCCTGACTAACTTCTTTGGTGCCCTGTCTAACTTTCTTTACCTCTTTCTACAACATTTTCTTACATTCCCTTCACTTTACACTCAAGTTCCTTCCAAGTTCCTCATCCACTCTCTTCTTACTCTCTCTTACTAATCTTTTCACGTCTCTCTTCCTCTCTTCATATAACTCTTTTGTCTTTCAGCTTCTTCCACACCTCTGTTTCTCATCCACTCACTATACTGTATGCTTTATTCTTTTGTGCCACAGCCTCTCTCACCTCTTCAGTCCACCATGCTGTTCCCTGCACCCCCTTTTGTCTTCTCTTCATCCCATACACCATCTCACATGCTGCACAGATTTCTTTTGTGAATACCTTGCATGCACATTCTACATCCCCGATCAGCCCCAGTCTATATTTACCCAATCGCTCCTCCACTTCCCTCCTATATTCTGCCTTTTTTCCATCCTCTTGTAACTTTTCCACTTTCCATGTATGTACTACTTCCTCCTGTCCTTGTCTTCTTCTGTTTCTCCATTTTATTTGGACTTTATTTCTGACCACCACCAAGTGGTGGTCAGAAAGTTCACTCTCTCAACCTCTAAATACTCTTGCAGCCATTACACACCTTATCCTTTCATCCACACAAACAATCAATCATTGCCTGCCATTCATTCAGTTCACCACCCACCCTTCTCATCAAATGGCGGAAAGGACAGTTCTTCCCTAAGTGTTTAACTAAACCTGGCCTAACTGAGCTTATCTGTATCTAATAATTTTAACCTTACCTAACCTCCAGTTGGGAAATTGGGAAACGATAACCACCTTTGAGCACACTGAGTTTCTTCCACTGCGCTGGAAACGATCATAGGGGAAAGTGACGATAATAACAGGGAGGAAATTTTTCAGCGAGAAAAAGTAATTTGCCAAACTGAAAGTTGTCAGAAAATTACAGAAACAAGCTGGAGGATTATGAATTGAATTGGTAAGGTCTTTCTGCTGCATCAAGTGTACAATGAAAGACACAAGTATCTTCCCAAAGTCTGACGAATATAGCTTGGAAAAATTGAACCATTTGAAATACGCACTAGTAGAAACAGGGTTTTCATTGTATTTCGCCTGGTGTAAATTTTCTTCAGACTGAACTGGGAAGATAGTTGTGTCTTTCATTGTACATTTACCGGTAAATAAATCGATCTAACAGTACTTGTGTTTTTGTTTCTGCCAGATTAATCGTGATTTCAGACTATTCAGGCACTTCTTCACATCATGTAGTCTGGATAATCGGGCTATCTCTGCATTTCCTTTCATATTGAGTATCAGTTTCGTATCATCAAGACAGATATTTTTGTACTGTGGAATTTGTCCTATATTAATCAATTTCATACCATCGAAAATTCGTATTTTGGGTTTTCATATTTCGAGGACTCACTGTACTCAGCATTGGCCCAGTCCCATAGATGCCAAATAATTGGGCTTTACTGTATTAATACTGGATAAGTTATCACTATAGTGTGTGTTTTCTAACCTGACAAAGGTCCCCAGCCCCTCTTAGTTCGGGTATTAGCTAGTTGTAACCACTGACCAGTGTCAAATTGCTTTTAACTGGTAAGAAGGAAACTCATTCCTACTTTGTAATTTAAGGCCCATCAAATTTCATGTAACCAGAGTTCTAGGAGTGGTTCAGTATTGCCAAATGAAAGCAAGCCAACTACAGTATAGCATATCACTGCAGTGCACTGTGTAGAGGATGGGTATTTGTGCCCAGTTTGTGGTTTGTAAAAGTATGACATCAGAAATGGTTACATACAGTTTATAGTAGCAGTGGCATTATTTTTTGAAAATATACAGTATCAGCTGTGTTATGTATAGAAAGCCATAAGATACATGTATACTCATAGACTGCTGGACTGTAACTATAAAATTGATATACTGTATACACTATTGTATGTATTGCAGTGATCAGTGTACACACATTTGGTAAGGGCTTGCAGCTCTACTAAATATTTTCAAGCCTTATTTTGTAAGTCCTGACAGGCAGCTAATTCCAAGGGCTGGGGAACATTCATTTATACCACTGGGAAAGAGATCTGCTTCACATACTGGTATAGGTGTGAAAGGGTCTTTTAGCAATAGTGTGTGATGTGTATATGGAAATTTGTGTTGAAGTGGCTGCATTTATAAATGACAGTCTTTATATCTGTGTACCTAACTAGACTTCTTAATGTGCAGAGTTGACCAACAACTTGGGCATCCCTGGTGAGTCAAGACGTGAGGGGTTGCTGGAAGCTGTGTTGAAGCTGTCACGTGTCACTGCTCATCCTCAGCCATTCCCAGTCATCAACCAGTTTATCACAGAGTTTATGGTCACTGGTTGGGACCAACGGCATAGCTATGCTAAGGTAAAAAAAAAAAAGAAAAGAAAGAAAAGAAAAGAGAGAGAGAAGAAAAAAGAAAAAAGTAACAGCCCACCCCCGTACTACCTTGTTCAGGGTATTAGGACCTGAGGCTAGGCTGATCTAGTTTAGTACATGAAAGGATAGATGACCAGTCACTTCCCTTGGTGGCATTACATGATCAAAAAACCTTTAGTCACCTCATCGGAATTGAACCTATGCTCGTACTTCAGCTGCGGCATTCCTACCCGGGAAATATGACTAAACATTGGCATGCACTGTTTAACCCCTTTAAGCCAGTGATATATTTTTTATCTATTTCCAGGTAATTATACGTAGTTTTTTGGGAGCGTGTTCAAATTGTGCTTTCATTGTCTGTGTTTCTAGAGCCTACTTCATCCCGGCATGTATTGTTGTCAGTTAAGGAAACTTTTTGGCACATTTTCCATCTTCATCATTCTCTTCATCACCATGTAAACTTCTTTTTCCATGTAAAGATGGGGTGAGGTAGGGACCAGAAAGCAAGAAAAAAAAAAAAAAAATGACATAAAGAGGAATTCCATATCAGTATATTCCTGCATATGACAGTTTAAGGTTTGCACATGTGTTATTTTTGCCATCTGTATCAGTATTTAAACAGCATAAGTTATGATAAAAGAATATCAAGGTCTGATATAAACAATATATTGCCAAGAAAGAGATTCTAAAAATCCTACTAATCCAACAAGAAAACAAGCTCTCATCTCTTAGGTGGGAATAGGAGTCAGGATGATGATGATCATGATGGTGTTGATGATGATCATGATTGTGAAAATTTGCTTGAGAAGTCATATTTTGTCTTTAATATATGAACAGATGCTTCAGTTGCTTGAGCATTCATCCTACACCTCTCCCGAATTCCTCTCTGAAACCTTACTGAAAGTGGTGGGACAGTTAACCAGTTGTGTGACGCTTGTGTCATGGTGCCGTGTGATAGAAGCCATCACTGCCACTGCTGCTGCTTGGTGTCTTGTGGCACAGGAGGAACTGTACAATAAAGGTTAGATTTCACACTACTCAACAGTGTATACAATATCTACCATCTCCTGGGGAGTAAGGAGCCAGATGGTGCCAGAGAGCCCAGATGCGATCTCACACTGGCACAGTTATAATCAGGTTGTTCCACAGCCCAATTATCCAAACATCCCTATCCCTTATCTCCCAAAGGAGGATGGTAAACTGCAGGAGAAGGGCAGCTTCCTCTGGCAGTCCACCAGGTTCACATCCAGATGAGCATGGGACGATAGAATTTGATAAGGAATTCTTTAATACAGTACTGCTTTACTCTTATTATAGTGCTCTGAACCCAGACTTAGTGTTTGAAGTTAATGTTATAGTATTTAATTCTGGAATCTAATATGAACATTTGTCTTCATTTATTTTTGTGTACAGACAAGGAGGTGCAACCACAGGAGCTGTTTCATGAGAGATGTGTGGTTGGTCTGTGGTACCTAACGCGCCATTTAGAGAAGATCTTCAGTGCTGCTATCCTCACTTACCATGCTCACCCCCTCTGTGTGCATCATATTCTCGATTATTATGTCAAGGTACTGTACACACACACACACACACACACACACACACACACACACACACACACACACACACACACACACACACACACACACACACACACACACACACACACACACACACACACACACACACACACACACACACACACACACACACACACACACACACCTTAGTGTAACATACTATACATCACTCTCATTTAAACAACACATCACATACGTTAGAGATAAATTAACACCAAGACTCAGTGCCTTGAGGCCACTTGCCCATACAACATTTGGACACAACAGAGAAACCACCACCACAGTATACAAACAGTATACAGTAATCCCTCCACTATCCGATGTAACAGAGCCAAAGGCATGTCTGGAAAGTGGGCCCCAGCCTCCTGGACTTGTACTTATTGACCCTAACCTAGTCTGACTCAGAAAAACACCTATACAACTCCGTACTGGACATGCATAGCACCTATTTAAGACCCAGTTCACACCAATAAGGGACATAAAAGCCTGAAATAAAGGCAAAAGAACCAGAGAATGAGGTTTTAGAGGTGAGTATATTCAATATTAAACATTCTGGGTACTTACAACAAGTGCCTGGCTCCTGGACTGGTACTTATGGACCCTAACCTAGCCTAACTCAGAAAAACACCTCCCTACTGGACATGCATAGCACCTAAGACCCTATTCACACCAGTAAGGGACATAAAAGAGTGAAATGAGGTTTTAGAGGTAAGTATGGAAAATACTTTCCTCTGTGGGGTGATATAAGATTGGATGATGATGATGATGATTATCTTGAGAGGACTATAATGATTCAGACATCCATTGTTTATAAATATGGTTACTCCTGTCATCAAAATGTACTGTCTCCGGTGTTAACCACTTCAGTACAGTGATGTATATTTTGTATTCTACCACAAACAGACAGGTGTATTTTGCCTATGGGAGATTTTTCATAGTAAAAGTGGTGAATGGAGTTTTTTCCTATTCCCCTCATAGCCAGATGTCCCTCCCACTTTCAGTAAATTCATCTGTTGGTAACAAGGATAAGTTACATAATTATAGTGCATGGGTTAATTGGATGTACAAGTTTGTGCTGGATGATATGTGAAAGACTACATAACAGTAAGGGCTTGTGAGCTGGTCTCAAATCAGTTTTCCTCGTATGTTTATCTTATGTTTTGACTTCACATGCCTCTCACAGGTCCCAGCAATCAAGCATATGATGATTGTAATGTTTAATGGCTGTGTCATCATGAGTATTGGGGCCTGCAGCTAGGCTATTCAGTCCAGACATTGAAAGGCAAAGGTGACCATCCTCACTAACCCCAGAGTGGCATTATGTGAACAATAAATCCTAGCCATCCCCTAGGTGGAAGCCCTTATAGGCTTCTTTGGTTGGAGTGAATTAACCCTCTAGACCACTAAGTGCCCTTTTGTTAAATAGTTTCATCCCGGTGCAGTAAATGGTTTCCATGGTAACAGGAAACCATTTTGCTATGCAGAGTAGTCACCTGAAATTTGCCCTGCAATGAGTGATTGGATGGAGGGTGCCTTATTTACCCCATCTGTAATTGTGGAAAAAGTTCAGGATGCTAATGAGTATTATGATCTTTACCATTGCAGAGTTGCTCAGAAGTACAGTAACTTATATTTTGACAGGTGAATGAGTGGAGTAGAGAGCTCAGTTTGGCTGTTGTCTTCTTCCCACCGGTGATGCTGACACTAACTATCATCACCTCCACTGACCTCACTGCATCACATCGCCTTGGCAGCCTCTTAGCCAGGTCAGCATCAGGCACCAGTCTTATGCAGCTATGACTCATGCTGCAGTTTTCATCACACCACTCAACTACTAACCCATCATTCACCCAGCGTTAACTGTTGCAACCATATTATATTATCATCACTACCCATCATTGACACGTTATTTATCATGATCATCATTATCTGTGATGCCTTGCTCCCTTCTGAGAGCCTTTCTTGACAAATACACCTCCAGATTGCTTGTTTTTACATCCTACTCAGATTTCAAGTACAGTAGATCTTCAGTTTATGCAAGATTTGTGATATAACATGTTTTGTGCAGAAAGGTAAGCCTTGACCCAGGCCAGTAAATGCAGGGGGAAAAAAAAAAAAAGTTTGTGCTGGAAAATCCAGAAATCAGCCTGTCTGTGGCCATCCCCCCCAAAGTTCCACTGTCAGACCATGTAGATGCATTTTCACCCCACCTAGAATTTTTTAAAATCTGTCTTTTTGTAAGATTTTTCTAAAATAAACTGCCTTAATGGTAGGTGGGGGCGCTCACCATCCTCTCACTCGATGTAGAGCTGCTTTGGGTGTCTGCCCTTTCCTCTCTTCTTTCCTTCCTCGTCTGGCTTTCTTTCCTTCATTCTTTCTTCTTCCTTCTGCCAGTGGATGACTCTACACTGAGTGACAAGCCAAATGATTTCCTGTATGCGAGAAAACCATATACAACGCTTGGTGGTGACCATATAATCAAATTATGGCACCTGGTGGTTTAGTGGGTAATTAAGGTGCTCCAGTCGGATTGAGCCTGTGTAGGTTTATATCCAAGGGGTGGTTGGGGCTTATTGCTCACATAATGCCATTCAGGAATGAGTGAGGCTGGTCATTCTTATCTTAAATGTCAAGACCAACTTGCCTAGCCCCGGGCCCCTGTGCTCCTCATGGGGTAATGTAGGATTGGGTGATAGACGATTGGAACTGCCCTGATTCAACACTGCTGAATTTATGAGACATGAGCTGGTGTGATTACACTCAATCAGCTGGCCATACACACACACAAATACATGCACACACGCACGCATGCATGGGAGGAGTACAACCAGGTAAGAAATTAATGTGTAAGGGTGCGGAAAGAAGAAGAAAGGAAATACGAAAAGATATTGTTAGTAAATGTAAAAAAAGAGCCGAAGCTATTTTATGTGTGTAAATGGTAAAATGAAAGATTAGGACAGTATAATATGATTGAGGAATGGAGATGAAACTTACAAAAGAGAAGAAGAATTGTGTGAAATAATGAATTACAAGCTGCAGTCATTTTATGTGTTGGAAGAGGAATTTAGGGAACCTGAATTGGAACCTAGGATGACAGGAATGGCAGAAATTACAGTTGATGTGAATGATGTGCTCTAGCTGATGAGGGATTTGGATGTGAGAAAAGCAATGGGACCAGAAGGTGTGGCTGAATGGATCCTGAAGGAATGTGCAGACCAGTTAGTGTGGCCTGTTTATATCATCATCAAGACCTCACTGGAAAATGGACAGTTACCTAAAGATTGCAAAAGAGCAAGTATTATGCCAAGGGAGGAGATAGGGAAGATCCACTCAGCTACAGACCTGTATCATTTACTAGTATTGTTTGTAAAATCTGCAAGAAAATTTTTAGAAAATGATGGATAAAGTATATAGAAGAAAATGAAGTGATAACACCAAGACAATTTGGTTTTAGGGAAGGAAGATCATGTGTTACTAACCTATTAAGTTTCTACAGTAGGGTAATAGATGTTATACAAGAGAGAGAGGGATGGGCAGATCGTGTCTATCTTGATCTCAAGAAAGCATTTGACAGGGTGCCCAATAGGAGACTGCTGTGGAAGTTGAAGACCTTTGGAGGGGTGCATGGGAAACTATTAAATTGGATGGGAGATTATTTGATGGGAAGGCAGATGAGAACAGCCATAAGGGACAAGGTGTCACAATGGAGAAACGTGACTAGTGGAGTACCCCAGGGCTCTGTCTTAGCCCCAGTAATGTTTCTGATATATGTAAATGCTTTGCCAGAGGGTTTGAATAGTTGCATGAGTATGTGTGGGTAAGATTGAGAGTTGGACTTCAAATGTGGGTGATTGTGTGTGTGTATGTGCCAGTGCAAGATTGTGCAAGCAGAGTGAGAGAAGAGTTCTGGACAAATGTGGAAGTGTGCATGGAAAAGTTTGAAAGGAATGAGAGAGTGTTTTTAATTGGTGATATGAATGGTAAAGTAGGGAATGTGAAGGTGGATGGAGTAATTGATGAGTGGAGTGTGCCTGCTGAGAAATGAGAATGGTAGTGCTTTAGTGGACTTGTATGCCGGGAGGGGGTTGGTGATAGCCAATACTCTCTTCAACCACAAAATGTTCCACAGGTATACATGGCGAGTGATGAGAAGGGGGGTTGGTGAACTGAATGAGAGGAAGGCAGTGATTGATTATGTGTGTGTAGTTGAAAGGATGCGAAGATGAGTAATGGATGCAAGAGCATATAGAGGTTGAGGGAGTGGACATTCTGACCACTACTTGGTGGTCAGAATCAAGGTCCAAGTAAAATGGAGAAATAGAAGAAGAGAAGGACAGGAGGAAGGAGTAGATGTAAGGAGAGTGGAAAGCGTACAAGAGGATGAGAAAAAGACAGAATATAAGAGAGAAGTGGAGGAACAATTGGATAAATATGAATTGGAGCAGATGGGGGACATGGAAGATGTGTGCAAGATATGCATGGAGGAAATATGTGCAGCATCTGAGGGTGTGTGTAGGGTGAAGCAAAGACGAAAGGGGGTGCAAGAACGACATGGTGGAATGAAGAGGTGAGACAGGCTGTGGCACAAAAGAAGAAAGCATATAATGAATGGATGAGAAATAGGGGCGTGGAAGAAGTTGAGAGACGGAAGAGAGAGTTATATATAGAAAGGAAGAAAGAGGTGAAAAGATCAGTAAGAGTAAGAAGAGAGTGGATGAGGAATTTGGAAGGAAGTTGAGTGTCAAGTGGAGGGAATGTAAGAAAATGTTCTGGAAAGAGGCGAAGAGAGTCAGACAGGGTGGCAGTGAAGTTAGTAGGGGAGTGAAAGATAAAAATGGTAGATTACTAGTTGAGAAGGGAGAAAAAGTGAGCAGATGGAGAGAACACTCTTGAATTGTTGACCATAGAGAATGAATGTAATGCGAGTATAAGTGGCTGGGGAATGGCTGGGAGAAGGAGGGAGGTGAGAAGAGAGGAAGAAATCAGTAGGATGGAAGTTGTGGAAGCAATGAAGAAAGTTAAAATGGGGAAAGCCCCAGGAATTGATGGAGTGTATGGTGAAATGCTGAAGCATGGGGAAGAGATGGTAGCAGAATGGATGTGGAAGATGCGCAGATTGGCCTGGGAGGAAGGTTACAATATCAGTACAGTATATTTAAGTGCCAATCTGTGTTTGCATTGTTGGTAATTGTTACTTTAATGATTACCTTTACATTTATATGGGTTGATAATGTGTTAATGCTGTTTGATTGTAGTTTGAAGTAAATGAGGGGAAAGTGCCTTGATAAATCAGAAAGGCCAGAACCCAATATTTTCTGACTTATTTATACCTCCTCTTCACCAGCATGCGGGAAGGACATGAAAGACTACGAGAACTGAAAACAAATGGTGACACAAGTTTAGATGACTTACGACAGGAAGAACTTGAAGCTTTAGTTGGGGTGAACAGTGCTGTGCGATACTTCTGTGGAGCTGTGCACACTGGCAAGGTAAGGCAGGGTAGGGGGCACTATCTCTTTTGGAGGTTTTGTGCTGCTACATTTATAGTAGTGTCATATCTCCATCATTTATCACAAGAGAATGATAAGTAAGTTCATGTTATAAGTCACCTTTTCTTTTCTTTTTCCTGTTAGTCCACAGTAAATTGAAGAAAATTTTTCTATTAAAGTTCAGTTGCTACCCTTAAAGCTGATTTGCCAATTTTCCTCCAGAGTGCGATTGCCCAAACAAGTGATTTTTCGCTTCTTTAAGTTTCGGACAAAGCTCCCTGGGTCTGGCAGTGTTCACTTGATTGGGAATGAGGAGACAGTAATAGTCTTTGCCTGCCCTGCAAACATTATTTATGGTGTAAAAAAACTAAACCTGCAATAATATTAGCTAAGTTTAGCGTTTATTTATTTATTTATTTTTTAGTCAAACTATCTATCTATGTATCTATTGCCAGATGTCTCAATCCCATGTGGGGTGGCCACAAACAAATCGCCTCCAAGTTGCCCTTTCCCCCGCCATTTCACTGCCCTGCTTCCAACTCACCCCCCCCCTCCCTCATATACCTCTCAACTCCATCCTTCCACCTCATCCTCGGTCTACCTCTCCCTCTCCCTCCCTCCACCTCACCTACATACACCTTCTTAGTCAGTCTTTCATTCTAGGACACAGTGCATAAAATTTCAGACCAAAGCGCTTGCATTTTGTTATTATGAACTGTCTAAAGTGTAATCTACCTTTGAACAAAATCAGTGACTCGTCCACAGCAAAGTCTTCACCTGCAGAGAAATATTCCATGCACATGACACGTAACAACTGGAAATATGTACTAAGTCTTGTCATGGGGACCCTAGGCTCAGCATCATCAGGGTGTGAAACTCTTATAAATCTAAGAAGCTGAGAGAATCTGTTACGACTCATTTCAGCTCGAAAAACAGGTGGTCCCCGGCAGAAAACTGATGTACTTCAGTAGTCTGATATCTTGGGTACATGTGTTACTCCCATGAGTAGCTGCAATGAAATGAAAGTATACATTTCTTCCTCTGTAACATCTGATCACTTTTTACCCATAAATGTCTTACGACTTACATTGGGGTTGTCTCGGAAAAAATTTGCAGCACGTGTATTTGTCCAGAGACACAGAGCAGCAATCATATCCTTCCTCATAAATATCTGAAAACAGTCAAGGACACTCATGGGATGGCTTTGATGATGTAGAATAATACTTGGATCTACATCAGGAAAATCAATGTCACATGTAGGGAGAGGGTTACGTCTGGTGTCAGAAAAAGGGTCAGAAAGAAGTGTAAAGTGTGTGGTTGTGCTGGCAACTGCACTGGTTGGGGAGGGAGGGGGGGCTACGTGACTCATCACTGGCCGCAGACAACGTCTCAATACCCTCGTCATCACTTCTCTCAGTTTCAACTTCACTAACATTGTCTGGGTCAAATTCAGTATCATCACCTTCCATTGAATCATCAGAGAACTCAAAATCACTCACTGACCCACCGTCATATTCACCCTCGCTATCAGACGGTGGCAACTGCTCCATAATTGTGTAATGAATCACACAGTTCTCTCCCCTCACGCAATGCAGGTGGTACTGAATTTGAGGGAAGCCAGTGACTGATATATATAGTCCTGGGAGGCATGTGTTGCCAAATATATGGGGTGTTAATTTGGTAAATATAAATGAAATATTATGATTGGTGTGTAGAAATTGCATCACAGAATTGGCAGTACATGAGTGGTCGAAGTTCATGACGTTTCATTGACATATGGATCGCACCACCAGGGGCTGGAGCTCTTTGTTTACAAACACAGACACAACTGCCACCACGTGGATGCACATTACCCATAAACCGAGTCCATGGGAGCCCTGTACACACACAGGTTATAACTGAATCATATGCGTGTCACAGGGGACAGACCCGATAAGGCACGTGCGCATGAAATTGTGACACGCATGTGACACACAACACATTTCTGGTAATGATGGGGTTAAAACCAAACTGTGGTGCCTGGTGGTTTAGTGGGTAATTAAGATGCTCCAACCAGATTGAGCCTGTGTCAGTTTATATCCAAGAGGTGGTTGGGGTTTATTGATCACATAATGCCACTCAGGGATGAGTGAGGCTGGTCACTGTCATCTTAAGTGTCAGGACCAACTTGCCTAGCCCCGGGTTCCTACGCACTTGATGGGGCAATACAGGATTAGATGATGTATGAATGTATGTATAAAAGTACAGTAAACTCTTCATAAGTCGAACTGTATGGGGCTTTAGGGTAGTTTGACATCGGATTTTCCGAATAACCAGAAATAATTGCAAAACACCTACACAGTATTACCCCCAAAATGGTTGTAAATTGTATGTGATTATTTGTTTATTATCACAAAACTAAAGAAGCATCTATAAATCAATAAAAATAAACATTAAAAAATTTGGTGCATGTCATAGGCTATGATAGGATAGGAGCTTGCATAGCTTAGGCTAGATTAGGCTAGGCAAGACAGGTAGAGATGGGGAAGTACTGTACCGTATGTGAATCTTTGAACACAAACCAACAGTGTTGGCTATTAACATGGGTAAGCAATAGAAATAAACAACAGAAAACAATTCAGTGCATTTCATTTACCCTATATTGGTGGATGTCTGTGTGAAGAGCTTTCGTAAGTTAGGCAGCTTGTGTTGGAGACGGAGGTGGAGGGACGCAACGGTCACTTAATTTCGTAAAGTTCTGCGCTTCTTTACTTCATATTACAATCAGTTAAACTAAAATGTAGCACTTGGAATGTAATAAACTAAAGTGTACCACTTTGAATATAGTAAACTAAAATGCATAAGTGAAACAATCCAAATAGGCGACAAAGGAAGAGCGGCACGACCTCACCAGATGACGGTCAGTGGCAGACTGCCTGAGTGTCTGCCTTCAGCCAGCTCCCATTTCTGAGTGTTGCCAGGCTTATTTTCCCACAAAATTCATACAAAAGTTCCCACATGCAGATAAAATTCCCACAGATTTAATGGCTGAAATGTCATCCCACAAAAGTTTCCATGAAAGGCCAGTTCTCCCATAAATTTGTGGGAAATTCCTACATAGTGGCAACACTGGCATCTTGGTCTGAGTTCAACTTACCCAAAATTCTGCCTTCTGCAGGGTTGATTTATCGGGATTTTACACTGTGTGTATAAAACCGATGTCATGTAACTGAACCTCATACTAGAAGGCTGCCTGTATTGTATGTTTTGTGTATATTCATAATTTCATCTTGATTCTTTTCAGGCTTTGACACTGGCTTGGGAGAGAGGTCTGAATCAGTTCTATCCCTTCCACTTCTTGGAGGGTGTGCGAAAGAGGAAGAATGCCAGCCATGCCCTTGCTGTCACTCATGCACTGTCCTATACCCCTTATCATGCCTTAACCATGTTTGAAAGGACAGAAAGTGAGGATGCAGAGGTGAGTGGGAGTTTTGGTAAAGTTCATTAATGTTTAATAAGACAGGGTGCGAGGATGCACAGGAAAGTGATAGGTCAGGTTTATTTCACCTACTTTAACCCCTACTGTAGCCACAATGATGTCTGTTAATCACTGTTGTTACTGCTTGATGATTTTATTTGGCTCAAGAAGAAACCCATGTTGTGAAGAAATTAATGGAGATCATTGATCACCCTGTCACTACCAGAGACCTCCCGTAAGCTGAATAAAATTGTTTGATACTCTCAAGAATGAAATAGAAGAGAAGTCATAGTAATCAAGGGGTTTACCTGTCTTCTCAGATGACGTGTTTTTCATTTTAGTCAGGCTACCACCAGATGCATTTTATTCAGAGAGTAAGTTCATCTGAAGTAATGAAGGGCTTAATTAAGGATATATCTAACCCTTACAGTGTGAAAGTCCTTCCGAAGTTGAATAAAATCAAGTTGGTAGGGGAGCACTTGCTATCCGCTCGCTCAGCGTAGTGCTACTCTCGGGTGACCACCCTTTCCTCTCCTCCATCCTTCTTTCCTTCTTTTTATGTCTTTCTTTCCTTCTTTCTTTTCACTTCCTTTTGTCTACGGGTGACACAACACTGAGTGACAAGCCAAGTGGTTTCTTGTACACCAGGAAACCATTTACTGTGCTTGGTGGTAACCATATAACCAAACATTGGCACCTGGTGGTTTAGTGGGTAATTAAGGCACTTCAACTGGATTGAGCCTGTCTTGGTTTCTGTTCAAGGGGTGGTTGGGGTTTATTGCTCACGTAATGCCACTCAGGGGTGAGTGAGGCTGGTCACTATCATCTTGAATGTGAGGACCAACTTGCCTAGCCCTGGGTCCTATGCTCCTCATGGGGCAACACAGGATTAGATGGTAGATGTGTGTATGTATGGAAAGAAAGAAATATTAAATGTCACTACTGATGGGATTAACTTGGTGGAAATTTTTGTTATTTTGCGGCTAATTTCCTGCAGCTCATTGGCGGCAGATTATGATGATACTTTGGCGCTACATAATTACTGAAGTACATTTTCATAACTTGCACCATTTCTATTGTTCATCTTGTGTTACAGCTCAGTCTTCAGGATGGAAAGGTGTCATTTGTAAGCCAAGATAAAGTCAGAAGAGTATAGTACATTCTACATAATGTGACATGTGGATGAGTATATCTGAAATACTGTACTCTGAATTAACGCTTAATCATTAAACATGCGTACTTTGCCGTACAAGTATATTTCTAGGATTTTCTAGGAAGAGTTAGAATCAGTGAACTGGAATGAAATGGATCTGGACAGCCTGAGGAATGCATATAGGGATTGCTTAGTTAGGAATGCTAAAGCGGTGTGTGGTGTGGCAAGAATATCAACAAAAAAGAAGGGTACAGCATGGTGGGATGAGAAGGTTGAGAGAGCAGTGGAGGAAAAGAGGAAGAAGTGGCTAAAGTGGTTACAGGATAGGGGTTCAGTTGAAATAAGAACTGAGTATATTGAGAGCAAGAAGCACATAAAGAGACTACTGAAGAGGAAAAAGGAGGAGGTAAATGATGATCTGGGAAGAAAAATGAACGATGGGGTGATGAGAGAAGTAAAAACACGAGTAACAGAGAGAGGGATGGCGCTGGTAATGAATAGTGATAGATGGAATATCTCAAATTTGTTGTATGCTGATGATGCAGTACTGCTTGCAGGTACCGGACAAGAACTTGGTAGGCTAGTGCAGAGTTTTGCTGATGTCTGTGAGCGTCGTGCCGTGAGAGTAAATGTCAAGAAGAGTAAAGTAATGGTTATTGAGAGAGAAGGTGACTCCCAGTGTGATGTCACAGTGAATGGAGAGAGACTGGAATTGTTGAGAGAGTTCAAATACTTGGGTACAGTGATAGAAAAGGGAGGAAAATGTGCAAAAGAAGCTGAGAGTAGAGTAACACAAGGAAGAAAAGTGGCTGGTGCAATTCAGGCCTTGATAAGAAACAGAGGCTTGAGTGTTGCAGCTGCACGAGGCTTACATAAGTGTGTGTTAGTGCCAACTTTAACATATGGGTGTGAGACTCTGGTGTGGCATGAAAATGAAAAGTTAAGAGTAAGAGCAGTGGAGATGGGATTGCTGAGGAATGTATGTGGAGTACAGAGGGTGGATAGGATACGAAATAATGTGATTTGTGAAAGATGTGGAGTGGGGAAGTCAGTGGACACCAGAATCGAAGAGAGTGTCCTGAGATGGTATGGTCATGTGGAAGAATGGATAACAATAGAGTGGTGAAAAAGGTATACCTGAGCGAATTTGAAGGAGGGAGGAGGCGAGGTAGGCCAAGGAGAAGGTGGAGCGATATGGTTGATGAGTGTGTGAGGAAGAGAGGTTTGGAAGTCGGTGAGGCTAGGGAACTGACAAGAGGTCGAGCTGGCTGGAGGAATTTTGTGAGGCGAAGTGCGTGATCAGGGATTTTGGCACCCTTTGTGAGCATGGCAGCGTCTGGCTTGACTCAGTCGGATACGCTGTGTGAAGCTGCAGAATGTGATGAATGTTTTTGGCATATCTGTGGAGCCAGGATTCCAGGGGCTTGAATGATGAGCGAATGGAAGTGTGGCCTATTTGGATTGGGCAAGTTTGTGCTGTCTGGGCATTGCTACTCCTCACCCTGCCCTTGGGTGGGAAAGGAGGTCTGGATGATGATGATGATGATAATGATGATGATGAATCTGTCAGCTGCATAAAGGTGAAATCGTGCAGTTGATACAGTTCATTACGTTACACCTGTGAATATTGCAGTAATGACTGAATTTCCCCTCCTTATCCCCCAAACAGGCTAACGACTCCAAACTGGTGTTACTAGAACTAAGGAAGACTGGACTGACTGGCATAGAGGAGTGCATTATGGAGTACTCTTTGAAGTGACAAGAGCACACCAACATACAATAGGTGTACATGTCTTATTTGCCTGAATGTTAGTGCATATTTCAGCACTCCTTATTAAGCTCATACAGTGAAGCAGCAGTTGTATCTATTGGTAAGAAGAGATTTGAACCTTCCAGCTACTTTCTGTATTTTTTTATATTGCCATCATTATCAATATCATAAGCATAAGCATCAGCAGTCTGATCCATTTTACCATCAGAAGCTAGATTTTTGTAGTGGTTACTTGAAATTTCATCCCAGTATTGCAGTTTAACTCCCACTCCCACCCACAACCAACTTTACATCAGGCAGCACATCTCTCCTTACATCAGGTACCATTGATGTTATTTACAGATGAGTAATCCATCTCAAGATACGCTAGTTTAAGATGCATTTGGGATGGTTTAACAACATTCATTGTTAAATTATAAAAAAATACAATTTAAACAAGTATATTCTTTTGTCTGGGTATGTTTAGGGGCACTGCAAAGGATTTTCAGGCAATCACGTAGTTAATTTATGGCTGCAGTGGCCCTTTCAGATAACATTTTATTATTCATACTGTTGCATTCTGCTGGTGTGTGTATTCCCTAACTTGCTAAAAATGAAGGATGGCTGTACAATATATAATTACTGTTATTTTATCACTGTGTAGTGTCACAATTTAATGCAGGTGACACATTTTTGCAGATGTTATAAGAGAACTTTTGAAGGCAACATATCTGGAACTGTCCTGTACTACCATTATATTAGCATGGAATAATGCAGAGTTAGTTCTTTTTCCACTGGCCATAACCAGTAGCACCTCCCATTTGGTAATTACAGTTTTTGTACAAGATAGTTGAGTTGCACTTCTTATCCATACAACATTCTGTACTGTACCCCACTGCTAACGTTTATCTCCTTGTTCTTAATTATTTTGTTTTGCCTTTAATATTCTGCCGCTCTGTGCTGTAGTAACAGCTGCTGTAATATGCTGATCATTATAATATTAGATTGTATGCTTAATAATGACAGTTTATTGGTGTGACTGGGTGTATGACACCTAGTTACTGTTAAAGTGGTGTTATATCCTCACATAACTATGGGTTCGTAATAATGCCAAAGAGCACTCAGTGCCATACCTCTCAACTCCATCCCTCCACCTCATTCTCGGTCTACCTCTCCCTCTCCCTCCCTCCACCTCACCTACATACACCCTCTCAGTCAGACTTTCATTCTCCATTCTCTTCACATGTCCAAACCACCTCAGTGTATTTCTCCTAATCTTCTCAACCACATCCACATCCACCCCACAGCGTTCCTTCACTTCTTCATTCGTCAACCTGTCCCTCCACGTCACTCCACATGCTCCTCTCAGGTAACTCATTTCCACTGCTCTCACTCTTGACTTGTTCCCCTCTTGCAAGGTCCATGCCTCGCTTCCATACGTCAGGGTAGGGATCACAATACTATCATGCAGTGACTTCTTAACTTCCATACTCACCTCCCTATTTCTCATCACTGCTTTCAGTGTACCAACAACCTTCCTTCCCTGCTGTACCCTTTCACGCACTTCATCCCCCAAAGTTCCATCCTTACTCATCACACTACCCAAGTACTTGAATGCACTCACATTCTCCATATCCTCACCATCCAACCTCACTGCACACTCTGTGACTTCATTCCTCTCAAACACCATAACTTTACTTTTGTCTACATTACAAAGAACATATTAATCAAGTTGTCAGAGGGTGTAACCTGCATATCAGAGTATGTACTATGTGAGAAAATTCCTGTATAGACATTGCCTCATAACATTGGTCCTTGTAGTGGTCTTGTCTTGTGTCGAGTATTGTAATTCACTGTGGATTGGTCTTCCAAATAATATACTAACAAAAGTTCAGTCTTTGTTGAACAGGGCAGCACGGCTTATCTTTGGTCTTCCCCCGAGAAACCTCGACTACCCCGTTCCTAATTGATCTGCATTGATTGATCTGCATTGGTTACCAGTAAAGGCTAGAATTGAATTTAAACTGTGTCGTATTACATTCAAGGTTCATAAGTTTGGTGAACCAAAGTATCTTGCTGAATTGTTAAAACTCCCATCGTTTCATATAGGTGTGATGTTATGTAGCGAAGATGATTCCTTGTGTCTTGACGAGCCTGGAGCCATTCACCAGTCATCTTTCTCTGATTGTTCTTTTGTGTATAGAGCCCATAGATTATGAGGTGTGAGAAAAAAGAAACAGGACTTTGGCTGCTAATCACACGATTCAGCAGCCACGCAGTTATGAAATACATCATAATGTTGCCCAACATCTCAGCACTGTATGAGAAAAGCAGCACTTCAGTTAACCTATTGTCTTTCTTTTCACAGGTGGTTTTGCAGCTCCTATCAAGTGCCCTGTTACAGAATGAGTCTTGAGCAAGGGATTAATATCAAGTTCTTGGCTAAGTGGGGAAAAACTCCAGCAGAAACCCTTGCCATGCTGAAGGATGTGTATGAAGAGGAAACAATGTCCCATACACAATTCCATGAGTGGCACAAGAGGTTCAGGATGGGGTGGGGTGATGCTCCAAAATGTCCCGTGACACATCCACATGGTGAGTCTTTTGGTCCTCAGAGGGCAGTTTAGGCACCAACTTTGCACAAATCTTCTGTATGCCCAAATCTTCCAGTAAGATGGGCCTCACTGACTCCCTATTTATTCCCAGTTGCTCAGCCATCATTCTGATTGTCAGTCTGTGATCACTTCACACCAGTTCCCTGACCTTCTGGATGTTGGCATCATTTCACATTATTGAGGGACGTCCTGGTTTTGGGTCATCCTCCACGACATCTTGCCCTGTCCTGAACCTCTTGCGCCACTCGTAGACATGTGTACAGGACATTGTATCCTCTCCGTACACATCCTTCAGCATGGCAAGGGTTTCTGCTGGAATTTTTCCCAAGTCAGCCAAGAACATGATGTCAATCCTTTGCTCAAGGCTCATTCTGTGACAGAGGGCACTTGACAGGAGCTACAAAACCACCTGTGAAAAGAAAGATAATAGGTTAATTGAAGTGCTATTTTTCTCATACAGTGCTGAGATGTTGGGCAGCACTATGACGTACTTCATACTGAATGGCTGCTGAATCGTGTGATTAGCAGCCAAAGTCCTGTTTCTTTTTTGTCACGCCTCATATATATTAGGCTGCCATTGTCCATGAGACAACTCTTCTGTTGAATCCTTTAAGCGACAGCTAAAAGCCTTTCTTTTTTCAAAATTGCTATGACCTGGAGAGAGGTACTTTTTTTTTTTTTTTACTGATGAAGTTTGCATTGTATATGAGAGATGTCACAATTCATGCAATTGTAAAAATAATTCTGGGGGCTTGAATGATGAGCAATGGAAACGTAGCCCATTGGCCTAATTAGCTTGGGCAAACTTGGGTTGTCTGGACGTTGCTACTCCTCACGCTGCCCTAGGGTGGGAAAGGAGGTCAGGATGATGATGATGATGATGTAAAATTAATGTATGTGTGTCAAGCGTCAGTGAATTCCCTATGGAAGAACTGGCACTTTTGAGAAACAAAAGACCAGATTATTATTATTACAGTATTTATTATTATTATCATTACTATTATTATTATTATTATTATTATTATTATTATTGTGGTACACAAAATGTATGGTAATTTTAAAAGAGCTGCCTCAGACCTCCAAACCACAGATGGAGTAGGAGAAATGTGGACATTGGATGGTTGGATTACATATAGCTGCTATATTTATCATATTGTACTATAATTTTCTTCTGATACAGTACAGTGTTTTGATATTCTAACTCATTTAGCTTTATGGCCTTCTTGATTTTATTCCACCTAATGTTGACAACTCTTCTCAGTTTTTAAGAGACATTATCAAACTAAAATGCTTAGAAACAATCTCTTTTACATTATTCACCCCAAAGGATGTATTTTAAAATTTTATCTTCGCTAATACCATGATTTATATTTAGCTACAACACTTCCTCGGACTGAAAGAGATGAGTGCTTCTTACGTCTAAAACATAGAATAAAAACTGAATCAAGATATAAAAAGTGGCCAGGTAGCTCTGCATATTAAACACTGAAGAATGGGATTAGAAAATATTGTGTAATTTACTGTATTTGTTTAATTAACATACAAAAAATGTGATGGTATACAATTAACAAGTAGTAACAAATTTTGTATGTAGTAGTCTTCAGTCACAAGCTGTAAGATGCGTGATGACCACTGGCAGAAATAACATTTCTAGTGATTTTTTAAAAAATGTTTTTACTTTCAACATAATACAAAAAACGGCCACATCAGTGAATGGCAGATTAATGAAATTCTGCTTTACACTCTGTTGACAGGATGTAAAAAAAAAAATTCAAAATTTGAAAAGGATGCAGGAGCTGGAAAAGCTGGGTACACTTGTGAGCTAGATTTTCTGTTCACCCATTAATTCTGCCTTGTTTGAAGGGAAGTCAATGCCAGGGTTTCACACCAAATAAAGACCTGTTGTCCAGTGTGAGGGTGTTACAGTAGCTTGAAGCTTTGCTAGACCACACAAAGAATGTTCACAATGGCATTGTTACTTGTGCAGTCTAAAAATTATTTAAAACACTAACCACATGCCTATTTAGTATGAAGCCTTAGCTAAAACATCTGTTCAGTCAAGGGTAGACTATAGGGTAAAAAGTGAAGAAACTAATACCCATGAGCATACGTACTAAACAAAAACAACAGATGAAATAGTACTGAAAATCAGGAAAGAGTAGTATTGAGGTACTGGACAAAGAGGGTGGTCAACTTTCCGCAGTCCTCCACCGGGTGCATCTTGGTATATGAGATGAATTGTCTCCTGGCTCGGGTCAGCTCAGCTAGAGTCACCTGTACAAATACAACAGATCACTAAGTAGGCTATAATGAAACATCATTTCACCTCTTGCAACTTTTAATTTTTATTTTCATGGGCATAGGGAAAAAAAAAAATGTTATGCTTCTTTCTGTTCACAGTCATAATTTAACTTCCATCTGAACTTAAGGCAAATTTTAGCTGTTTGACAATAATTACTGTTCATGCAACGGGTATTAACTTGACCCATTCAGCTTGAGGACATCTTTTGCACTTTATTATTCCTGCTTCCAGATGATCTGACTGGACAAAGAAGAGGTTTTTCGAACCAGAGGACAGCAGTGAGATATAGCCTTATTTCCTCCTTCAGTACCAGAGGTTTGTCCTAAGCTGAGTGAACCTGGAGGCAGCAAGAATTAACCATAATATACTGCCTCTTACTGAAGGGACTGATCCACTTTCACATCAAGGGTGATATTTAAATAATATAAGACACTTTGTAGCACCTCTTCCTCAGCAGCTTACTTTGCCTGTTACACCTTTACAGTCTCTTGTATGCTATTACAAGAGGATAATGATGTGTAACATGCAAAATACATTGTTAAGGTAGAGATGTTTGAATCTACAAAGCCACTGAAAATATGATCCTCAGTAAGACTCACTTTGCGTCCCAGATGGAGTGGCTCTTCCACCCCTGGCACTCTTATGGCATCCCCGACCACCAAGGTTTTTTGTGCTGATATGATGCAGTTTGTTACCTCCTGTAAAGGTCAAGGCAAGTTTTTCATTTACTGGTATCTGAAGGTCTATTTTGAAATTTTACAATTCATAGAGACACCTCTGTTATGGAACAGAATAATTAACAGCACTTACTAAAGCTGCAAATCTGACTTGACAAAGACCTCATCTTTTCTCAATATAGTGGTATTTCAGGCCCTTGATTATTCTGATTTGTCTTAAACTACTATCTGCACCTTCCTCACAGTTCTTCCTTCAGGTCACATGAGCTACTCTTGTAGACAGCTTCCTTCCTCTTCTGTCTTTCTTTACTTCATTCTTTCCTCGTCCTTCTACCTACAAGTGAGTTTACATTCCCTCTTTTGTCTTTCTTTCCTTCATTCTTTCCTCTTCCTTCTGCCTGTGGGTGACTCTACACTTTGTGACAAGCCTAATGGTTTCCTGTACACCAGGAAACCATTTACTATGCTGGGTGGTAACCATATAACCAATTATGGCACCTGGTGGTTTAGTGGGTAATTACAACGCTCCAATCAGATTGAGCCGGTGAAGGTTTATATCCAAGGGGTGGTTGGGGTTATTGCTCATGTAATGCCACTCAGGGATGAGTGAGGCTGGTCACTCTCAACTTAAATGTCAGGACCGAATTGCCTAGCCCCGGGCTTCTACGCTCCTCATGGGGCAATGTAGAACTGGATGATAGATGGATGGATTTTTTATTTTCTCAAACTAATTTTTCTCAGGATTTTGTCCTTTCACTATCTCCTGTTGGTTGGGGAGTAGTCCAGTTACTTTCATTCTAGAATAATCAAACTACTGTCAGCATACTTTTTGAGACAATAAGTATTACAGTATGCCAAATGTATGTATTCTTCAGTGCTCTTGTTCCTGACCTTATCTTTTTTGAAAAACAAATTAAAAAAGAAGGGGAGGCTTTCCTGACCTGTGTGGTGTGGTCAAGCTCATAAAGGAAGTTCGTGGAAGTAAGAGGTTGGGTTTGTGTGGACTGATTGGGTGGGGGTGGTCGGCTAAGATAGAGAGCTGCATGTATACCCTCCAAGTCCAAGGCCTCATTAGCTACCGCTGTGAATAACGGGGCATCCCATCTATAAAAGAAATGAAACATATCTTAAAAAACAGTGTACTGTACTGTTATAACTGTACAGCTTAGCGAGAAAAGCTCAAATACTGTTTCTGTTGCTGCTATGATAATGTAAGAATTCAGGCAACCAACAGTAAGCTTGGTAATATGTACAGCTGTTATGAGCAAGTGAAGCAAGTGTAGTGACGCGATGTTCATGTTCAGCAGAGAAATGAGTGGCCTGACATGACACGGCTCGACTGCAATGGTTTTCAGAGGCTAATAGCTTTTCAACTTTGTGAGATAAAAAGATTCTTTTAGCAGATAGTAGATATATTCAATACAGTTTGTCTTTGGCTATATACTTACTCATGAGACCAAAGAAACCCCTTGGAATCTCAGTTTTCCAAGGGAATATACCAAGAGCTTCAGTTGACATGCTACACTATGAAATCGATTTAAGCACTATGAAGTGACACATGCGAGGTATGAGTTGTTTTCCCCTTTCTTCTGGTGTGTGTGTGTGCGCGTGTGTGTGTGTGCGCGTGTGCATGTGTGCGCACATGCACGCGTGTGTGTGTGTGTGTGTGAATATTTTAGCTCAATTTACTCTTCTGTTATTGTTCAGCTACCTCACCAGAAATGCCAAAAGTTTACACCAAGATGAAATGACGATAGCTGTACGTACAAATGCTTGCTCGCTCGTCACGTGCTCACAAAGCGCACTTTCATGGTTGTTAGTGGTGTGGCTCCAGGCACATCTAGATGTGATCATGGTGAACTGCAGGCAGAAGTACCCCATCTACAGCCCATTTTCCTTTTGAGGAACAGGGAGGGCATTCAAGGGCATTTTTATAACTGGGTTTATCTAAGCCAAATACAGTCATCTGAAAAACACACTCTGATTTATGCAGTTAAGCAGAGCAAGAATCAGGTTTGAAACCCTTACCTATTGCTACTGTTAGGCGCCTCATAACGGCCCACCAGCCCATCAAATACTTCCCGGGTGTAGCGCTCCCCCTCAGGCCTCTCCTCATTCCACTCCCATGCCTGTTCAATCGCAGCCAAGATCTGAACAAGGCACTGGGTTGTTTTCAGCTGTTTACTGGCACAGTAGAGTTCATATCTGTATTATAAGATGCCAATCAGACATTTACTTATGGTTGTCTTTGGGGGTGATCCAAGGAATATAAGTACAACATTCAAAATGGCAGAAATGTACCATATGAACATTATCAATGAAGACTTTTTTTTGTTAGTAGCTGAAAAAGAAAAGTAAGGGTATGCTTATTACCAATCATGCTCCTATAATCAACTTTCAGATTAATAAAATCTCTGCTGTTGGTTGTGATAAAACAACAGAATTGACCTGATTCTGAGAAGATTAATGAAGAAAATGGGGAAAATTAAATCAGTGTCTTCTAGCTGACTGGCTGCTGACCAGTGGTCATCATGCAAGTTCGAAACAAATAACTTGGTGAGTGATGACCTCGGTCAATCGGAAGTCAAGGAAGATATTGCAGGCAAGGTTTGCAGATGATACTGTATTGTTAAGTGGCGACAATGGGGAACTATGAGGCTTGGTGAATGAATCTGGAAGAGTGTATAAGAAACTGAATCTAAAGGTGAATGTAGGAAAGAATAAAGTTATGGTCTCCAAGAGAAATGACGTCACTGAATGTACAGTGAGGTTGGATGATGAGTAAATGGAAAATGTGAGTGCATTTAAGTACTTCAGTTGTGTGATGAGTATGGATAGAAGCCTGGAGGTTGAAGTGCTTAAAAGGGTACAACAAGGAAGAAAGGTGGCTGGTTCTTTGAAAGCAGTGATAAAAAATAGGAAAGTGGGCATGGAAGAAAAGAAATCGCTGTTTGATAGTATTGTGATACCAGCTCAAATGTATGGAAGTGAAGCTTGGACCTCATTGGAAGGACACAAGTCATGAGTGAGAGAAGTGGAAATGAGTTACCCGAGAGGAACATGAGGAGTTACACGGACAGAGAGGCTGACAAAATTAATGAGCAAGTAAATGAAGGAGTGTTACAGTGTGAGTGTGGTTGTGATAGAAAGTGTTAGGAGAAATACACCGAGGTGGTCTGGACATGAGGAGAGGATGGAGAGCGAGAAACTAACGAGGAGAGTGTGTGTGAGTGAAGTGGAGGGGGGGAGGCCGAGGATGAGAGGGAGGGATGGAGTAGAGAGGTATATGGGAGGGGGGTGTGAGCTGGGGGAAGGGCAGTGAAATGGCGGGGAACAGGGCGACATGGAGGCGTTTTGTTTGTGGCCACTCCTTGCGGGATTAAGAAGTCTGGCAGTAGGTAGATAGGTTTATTTGTGTATTCTATAACTGGTGGGAGCAGTGTAGTATAGATCACTACAATACACAGTAGTGTTCCACTGCAGTGATGACTGCAGTACACCTGGTACAGGTGGACTATAAACAAGGAAAGCAGCAGTTATGTGTTTCCACAGTTTTGGCCTCGCACAGTAACTGACATGGTTTCGACATTCTTTTTGCTCATGGATAAAAGGTCTACTATGAGCTTTCTATTTTATGAAGGAAGTTTGGGTGGGGCCGCCTAAGACTTTACACCGCTAGCTCAGTTGCCACATCGCCGCCACACGTGCTCCTCTCTCTCTTTCTCTCTCTCTCATATTTATATTAACTACTTCTAATTTTTTCTTTATTTTTTCTCTTGTTTTGACTTTTGATGGGCAAGCTTCCATGGTGGGAGACTGACCGAGTATGACCCGCGCACACAAGGCTATCCCTCGTGTCACTGCACTTGACAACATAGCAAAAGTAATGCTGACAAGTCTTAAGGAATTTATATATATATATATATATTTTTTGACATGTATAACATATTTAAAATTCATTTATAAGTAGTTACTACCTTAAAATACGAGAGAGAGAGAGAGAGAGAGAGAGAGAGAGAGGAAGAGACAGGTGAGCAGGAGTACTTACACGAGTGTGGCAGCAGTGATGTGGCAACTGAGCAAGTGGTGTGAGGTCTTAGGCAGCCCCACCTAAACTGCCTTCATAAAATTGAAGGCCTATAGGGGTGAAAACTGATACTTCCATTATCATCAGGCAGTTAATTGGGGGCACCCACCTTCCACCCACTTAGTGTAGTGGTACTCTGTTTTTAGGGTAGCTCTACACTGATTGGCATGCCAAATGATTTCCTGTAAACCAGGGAAGCATTTACAACGCTGGGTGGTAACCTTATAACCACACAACATGTGTTCCCTACGTGACAACAAGTGGGTTGGTGAAGGGTTAGTGCCCCCTCCTGGAAAACAACTAACTAAAAATACACTTCTTGGACCAGGACTGACCAAACGATGGTGACTAAGGATCGAACAAAGGAAGTGATACGGATGGCAACGTGGAATGTAGGGGGTGCAAAATGATGACGTGAAAGTGAGAGAGATTGTCCAGGTGCTTGAGAGTGTGACGGTGGATGTATGTGAAATAACTGAAACTAAATGGAGAGGTAAGAGTGGGAAAGAATGGGAGTATGGATGAGGTATATGTGTGGGAGTAGGTGAGAATGAGAGGGCAAAAGAAGGAGTGCGTATTGTGGTGAGTAACAGATAGAAGGAGAATATAAGAGAGTATGGATCGGCTGGCTCAAGGATTGTGTGGGTAAGATTGAAAGTTGGACTACAAATGTGAGTGATTGTGTGGGTGTATGCGCCAATGCAAGATCGTGCAAGCAGAGTGAGAGAAGAGTTCTGGGCAAATATGGAAGTGTGCATGGAAAAGTCTGAAAGGAATGAGAGTGTTTTTTATGGGCGATATGAATGGTAATGTAGGGAATGTGAAGGTGGATGGAGTAGTTGGTGAGTGGGGTGTGCCTGCTGAGACAGATGAGAATGGCAGTGCTTTAGTGGACATTTGTGCCAGGAGGGGGTTGGTAATAGCCAATACCCTCTTCAGGCACAGAATAATCCATATGTATACATGGCGAGTGATGAGCAGGATGGGTGGTAAACTGAAAGAATGGAAGGCAATGACTGATTATGTGTGTGTGTGGATGAAAGGATGCAAAGGTGTGTAATGGATGCAAGAGCATATAGAGGTTAGGGGAGTGGACTTTCTGACCACCACTTGGTGGTGATCAGAATCAAGGTCCAAGTGAAATAGAGAAACTGAAGAAGGGTAGGACAGGAGGAAGTAGTATATGCAAGGAGAGTGAAAAGGTTACAAAAGGACGAGAAAAAGGCAGAATATGAGAGAGAAGTGGAGGAGCAACTAGGTAAGTATGGATTGGAGCAGATGGGGGACATGGAAGGTGTGTGCATGCTATTCATAGAAGAAATCCGTGCAGCATGTGAGATGAAGAGAAGACAAAAAGGGGTGCAAAGAATAGCATGGTGGAATGAAGAGGTGAAACAGGCTGTGGCACAAAAGAAGAAGGCATATAGTGAGTGGATGAGAAATGGACGTGGAAGAAATTGAGAGACGGAAGAGAGAGTAGAGAGGAAGAGAGGTGAAAATACTTGAGGGAGAGAGTAAGAAAAGAATGGATGAGGAATTTGGAAGGAATTTAGTGTAAAATGGAGGGAATGTGAGAAAATGTTTTGGAAAGAGGTAAAGAGAGTTGAACTGGGTGGCAATGAAGTTAGTCAGGAAGTGAAAGATAAAAATGGTAGATTACTAGTGGAGAAGGGAGAAAAAGCAAGCAGATGGAGAGAACATTTTAAGGAATTGTTAAACATAAAGAATGAAAGTAATGCGAGTATTAGTGGCTGAGGAATGGCTGGGAGAAGGAGGGATGTGAGAAGAGAGAAGAAATCAGTAGGACAGAGGTTGTGGAAGCAATGAAGAAAGTTAAAATGGGGAAAGCCCCAGGAATTGATGAAGTGTGTGGTGAAATGCTGAAGCATGGGGGAGAGATAGTAGTAGAATGGATGTGGAAGATGTGCAGATTGGCCTGGGAGGAAGGTAGAATCCCGGAGGATTGGGCAACAGCCCAAAAGTCATTAGCAGATAACTCTTGCTTAAAATAAAAAACATCTGAATCACTCTCTCAATTTAAAATTGCTAGAAATCATGCAAAAGCTATAATAAATCTAGCTAAATCAAACTTTCTTCAAAAGCAAGCATCAAAAGTACTTAACAACCCTAATGACAATAGAACATTCTAGTCAACTCTTAATTCTTTCAAAAATAACTTTAACAAGTCATCATCCATTCCCCCACTAAAATCTTCAGATGGCAACATTACAAATGACCCACGTGGGAAAGCAGATATTTTTGCCAGTACATGTGCCAGAAATTCTACCATAGAGGATGCCAGCCAGAACGTCCCAGTCCTAGAATTTGACTCTCCCGAAACTGTTCCACTTAAAATACAGACAAGATATGTAAAATCCATCCTAGACAATTTACTTACCAACAAAGCTCCAGGCCCAGATGGAATTAAGCCAATTATTTTGAAAAAGTGTTCCCCTGAACTTGCATCTGTTCTAGCTATATTATTCAGACTATGCATACATATTTCTTCATTCCCAAATTCATGGAAAGAATCCAATATCCACCCAGTTCCAAAGAATCCAATATCCACTCAGTTAACACAGGCATGCAACAGGGATCAGTTCTGACGCCAACTCTGTTCCTGGTTCATATTAATGATCTCTTATCTGTCACCCACAATCCCATCCACTCATATGCAGATGACTTAACACTACATACTGTAGTTCATTCACACTCAGACACCCATTTACAAAGTCTAAGATCTATACCTCTCAACTCAGTACAGCCATCTCCATAAATCAAGACTTATCTACGATCAGTGAATGGGGACAAAACAACCTTGTCTCATTTAATGCTAGTAAAACTAAATATATACAATTTACTGATAGACAGATATTGCCAAATTCGTATATTACCTTCAGTGCTACTAATACTGTATTCCCATCTCCAAAAGTACTGAAATTCTCAGCACCTCACTTAACAATGCCTTCAGCTGGACCTCTCATGTTAGATCACTTGCTAAAACCACCTCAAAGAAACTTGGATTATTGTAAAGAGTCCATAACTTCTTCACTGATGAGCAGTCGGCTATAATTTATAAGAGTCATGTGCGCTCAGCTTGAATATTGCTCACCCTTGTGGAATGGATGTGGACAGGTTGCATTCAAACAACTAGACAAAATTCAAAACAAAGCTGTTAGAATTATGAACAACCCTGCCATTACAAATAAACTACCTCCCCTACAAGAAAGAAGGAATGTTGCCTCCCTAGCATTATTTACAGATATTTTTATGGCAAATGCTCAGACGAAGTTGCATCCATGGTGCCACCTCTCCATCCCTTCCCTCGTGCGACATGGGCATCTGGTAGCGCTCATGACTGGAATGTCACTCAGCCATATTGCAGAACTTCCGCCTATCAGAATTCTTTCATTCCCCGAACTGCATCTCTCTGGAACTCGCTTCCCCAGAGTTGTTTCCCTCTAAACTTCAACCCACAGCTGTTCAAGTCTAACTGTTAAAGATATTTTATGAACACAGGACAACAGTAATCTGGTGTATGGATTATTTTTTGTATTCATTTGTTTTTACTTCCTCTGTTCTGTTATTTAAAAAAAATAATAATAATTATTCCCTTGTACAAAGGAAAAAGGGGAAAAGAAGTGTGAGGTAATCACAGGAGCATTCATCTTCCTAGTGTAATCGGAAAAGTTTATGGTAGGATACTTATTGACAAAGTTAGGGAAATAACAGAGGAATTAGTTGGAGAAGAACAGGGAGGTTTTAGGAAGGGAAGAGGTTGTGCAGATCAGATATTCATTCATAGGTCTTCAGTATGAAAGTTTCTAGAGAAGGGAAAGAAGTTGTATGCAGCCTTCATGGATTTGGAAGAAGCATATGACAGGGTGGATAGACAAGGATTGTGAAAAGTATTAAGGATATATGGAGTAGATGGGAAGCTGTTGAATGCTGTGAAGAGTATGTATGATGGTGCTAAAGCTGCAGTGGGTGTGGATAGTGAACCGAGTGAATTTTTCTACTTGAAGGTTGGGTTGAAGCAAGGATGTGTCATGTCTCCATGGTTGTTCAGTCTGCATATGGATGGGGTTATGAAAGAGATACAAGGTAGGGCAGTGGATGTTGGAGTGGCCCTAATGAGAGAGAGCAGTGTGTGGAAACTCCCCATACTGTGTTGTTAAATGAAAATGAAGAGGAGCTGCAAAGCACGGTGAATGAGTTTGGGAGTGTAAGAAACGGAAACTACAGTAAGGGGGAATGTAGGGAAGAGTAAAGTTATGGTCTTCGAGAGAAGTGAAGTCAGTGAAAGTACAATGAGGTTGGTTCCTTGAAAGGAGTAAGAAGAAACAAGGAGGTGAGCATGGAAGTGAAAAAATCACTACATGACAGTATTGTAATACCAACTCTAACACATGGAAGTGAAGCTTGGAACTTGTTGGAGGGACGCAAGTCAAGAGTAAGAGCAGTAGAAATGAGATATCTGAGAGAAGCATGTAGAGTAACATGGAGAGATAGACTGACATATGAGGATGTGAAGGAATGATGTGGTGTGGATGTGGATGTGATATGAAGTGTTAGGTGAAGCACACTGATGTTGTATGGCCATGTGGAGAGGATGGAGAGTTAGAGACTTCCGAGGAAAGTGTATGTGAGTGAGGTGGAACAGGGGAGAGAGATGGGGAGGCCAAGGATGAGATGGAGGGATGGAGTGGAGAGGTATATGAGAGAGGGGTGTGAGCTGGGAACAGGGCAGTGAAATGGCGGGGGGGCAGGGCGACATGGAGGCAATTTGTTTGTGGCCATCCCTTACGGGATTAAGGGGTCTGGCAGTAGATAGATAGATAGTTAAGAAAGACCTGATTCTCTACTCATACTGTACCTGTATCCTTTGATGTAATTGGCAGCATCAAGGATGACAACATCGTCCTTGTTTAGAACCCGTAAAGCATCTGCTTTTAATGCTCCTCTCAGGTCCTTTTCCTGTTTCGAGTCACTGAGGATGGCATTCTTATTCTGAAAAAAATATACAGTACTTGTTACTATCTTACTGAGACGATCTTTGTTGTCGTGGAGTGGAAAGACTTTGCATAACGTTCTCTGATCTCTCAGGGTACAGAAATCAGTATACAAAAGAAGCCCTTGAGACAATCTCATTTCAACAAGTGCTCTGTGGCACTGTTTGGCTGCTCAGCACTTGCACAAATTAGAGCCATTTCTGACATTTTCCTCAAAAACAACAATTTATGCATCAATAATCTGAGGTCAAAACACCTCTGGAAAATTCCATTTGACATGAATTTGAAATGAGCTGATCCGTGACACAGTTGCAATCATCCTGCCAAGTTTAATCAAAATTTTTCCAGATTTGGCTGTGCTACATCCCCAGAATAACAGTATATTGGACTACTGTAGGCTTGTGACTCCAGGCTCATACAGACATGAAACTGGTGGACTGCAGGTTGTATGTCTCACCTGCAGTTGCTCCTCCTCCTCTTGAGGGACTGGGAGATAAGGGACATTTGTACAGTATAATCAGGCAGCAGAGCCATCTGCTATGTTAGTGCCACCACAGGAAGGCGTCCTTCTCCACCTTGCTATATAATAGATCTAATGTATCAAAGGCTCTAAGACTAGCCCAGGATAATGGAAACCATCAGTACAGTTATTGTTGTTTCTCAAACCCAGTCTGATTAATCAAGCAGATCAATCGACTACAGGTATGCAACTGCCCTGAGGGATGGTTTTACAGGTTCCCTACACTGTTGATGTGTCTGTATCTTAGTGTGGCATGTGCTGTGCAGTGCTCTATTATGTATGTTTGGGCACATGTCATCTGTGATTCCACCCAACCCAAATATAAGCTGGTAGCAGACAGGGGCTGGGTGAAGTCCTGTTCTAAGCCTAGCTAGGTAAACTCGATCACCTCAGTTTGAGGATATCTCTAATAGGTGGATGTCAGAAGGGGGAGGGTTGTAGTATGGTGTTGTGATCAAGGTGGGACAGTGTGTTAGAAGAGGAATCTGAAATTTAATGTAGACATGAGTAAAGTTACGGTGTTTGAGAGGAATGAAGTCACAGAATGCACAGTGAAGTTGGATGGTGAGAATATGGAGAATGTGAGTGCATTCAAGTACCTGGGTAATGTGATGAGTAAGGATGGAAGTTTTGGGGATGAAGTGCTTGAAAGGGTACAGCAGGGAAGGAACACTGTTGGTTCACTGAAAACAGTGGTAAGAAATGGGGAGGTGAGTATGGAAGTTAAGAAGTCACTGCATGATAGTACTGTACTGTGATCCCTACCCTGACGTATGGAAGCGAGGGGTGGACCTTGCTAGATGGGAACAAGTCAAGAGTGAGAGAAGTGGAAATGAGTTACTTGAGAGGAGCATGTGGAGTGACATGGAGGGACAGGCTGACGAATGAAGAAGTGAAAGAATGCTGTAGGGTGGATGTGAATGTGATTAAGAAAAATAGGAGAAATACACTGAGGTGGTTTGGACATCTGGAGAGAATGGAGAATGAAAGGCTGACTAAGAGGGTGTATGTAGGTGAGGTGGAGGGAGGGAGAGGGAGAGGTAGACCGAGGATGAGGTGGAGGGATGGAGTTGAGAGGTATGGCACTGAGTGCTCTTTGGCATTATTACGAACCCATAGTTATGTGAGGATATAACACCACTTTAACAGTAACTAGGTGTCATACACCCAGTCACACCAATAAACTGTCATTATTAAGCATACAATCTAATATTATAATGATCAGCATATTACAGCAGCTGTTACTACAGCGCAGAACGGCAGAATATTAAAGGCAAAACCTGAGTCACAGTACCCCTTATTGAGTTGAATATCCCACCTTACAGTATCATATATATATACTGGTACACATCAACCCTGCAACCAACAGGTGTATTGCACCATGTTAACATACTACAGAATTTTTAACATCTTGGTATAGGATAATATTGTACACTGCATTTTTTTTTCCTTTCTTTCTTTGCTTAGGTGACACTCGACTCTTGATCTGGGTCCAGTTATGTCCATACTATTTACCAGATCAGTTAGCTATGATGGTAAATATACATTTTATTTGAGGCAGCAGAAGGACCTTACCAATTCAGTTCACATTCCTCCAGTTCATTTACTGTAATTTTCTATTTTCAGGGTGGTAAATTACCTTTTCCAGCTGAAGAATTTCCCAATGTTTTTGTAATCATGTTTCTTAAGCTTTACCTATGGCTGTTTGTGTATGGTGTAATGGAAGAATCTTACTTAGCATACTAAGAGGTGGATTTTGTTTCCCAACTGGATGCTAGGTCAGGCCAGGTGAGGTGAGGTGGTTAGATTAAATTATTAGGTACAGTTAAGTTAGGTTAGGTTAGGTTTCAACACTTAGGTGTGGGCAGACCCATCTGCCATTACGTTTAACAAATTAAACGAGGTGACACTGCAGAACATAGCTCAAAACACTGGGAGAAACAAATTTAGCATGAGATATTTATTTACCACCCCAGAAATAGTCAGAAAAATACCATATAAGACTCTCAAGAAGAACTGATTGGGTAAGGCGCTTCTGCTGCCTCAAATATTGCGTACGTTTACCCTAATAACTTGAAAATCAAAGGTCTTCAGTTTACAGTTCCAGTAGCTTATGTAAATTCATATCATGTAGGCAACAAATTCCTGCATAAATATGATCACCACTACAGTTTACAAAGAATTTAAAGTCAGCCCACGTACCTCGCCAAGTAATTCATTCTCCTTGACGACAACTACCTTCTTGCATTGCTTCTCAAAATATTTCTTTATTTCGTTAGTTCGCGTAGTTTTTCCGGATGATGGAAGCCCAGTTATTGTTATCAGAGGCATATTGTCTCTTGTATAATACCAGTGGCAAGACGATTTCCTGCAACAGCGATGATCTGATCTTGTAACTGTAGACGTGTTTACGGTACTGTACAAGAATTTGTATTCAAGTATATAACTGTGTTCATATGTAAATAAATGACAGGGGAATCTTCCTGACGGCGAATTGTCATAACAAGACAATTCGCCGTCAGGACTTTTCGCCGTCAAGAGGTCACGACGATTCCCCGCCATTTGTTTACATATCAGCTTATTTAACAAGTATACTAGTGTAGGGTAACTACAGTATAACCATGCCAAGTTATGTACCCGTGTAGTACAACACAGAGAGAACCCCTGGCCTACTGCCCACCGCCCGCGGAGTAATACATTTCACATTCATTCAAATCGGGAAAGGTAACTAAGTGTTAACTTATAATATCACTCCTCCTGTTGTTCATTTTACATCATTCTTAGCGCAATATAATATATAATTTATTTGCTATGACCTGATGAAGGCATTGAATGTTTACCATTTCACCGTTTTCATTGAACATACGGTAGTGCAGAGTGACCGAAGTAATCAGAAACTCTGCCATCACTTATTGGGGCGACTGTACTCAACAGAATCAGAGCACGATGGTTTATTATATTCTGAAGTTTTCTCAGCTGATTCATTGTGTAGATGATCAGTAATCGCATATTCGCTTCGGAATCCTGCCTGTTCACGAGGTGATTGTAATTCTGTTGGTAAGGACTTCAGAGAACAGTTTGTATATATATGATAATAAGCTAATGGGTTGATAGTTATTAAGATCTTTTGAGTCGCCTTTTTTGTAAGGTTAAATAACTTGCATTTGGCTACACCATGTTTTGGGAATTTTGTCTTTTATACACTGAGGTAATTGGCGAGTCTGTATAGCACCGTACTTCTACTCCTGCATCCAAGAGTAAGTCTGCTACTTTTCCATCTTCTGAGGCCTTCCCTCTTTTCATATTTTTAAGAGAACTGTTTACTTCGCCAGATGTTACTGAAAAGTTAGCTATTGGTAGTGTTGCTGATGCATACAACTCAGCTGTCTTCACTGTCCTAGCATTTAATGACTTTACCATTTTTGTCTTTCTATCTATCTATCTATCTATCTATTGCCAGACGCCTCAATCCCGTTTGGGGTGGCCACAAACAAATCGCCTCCACGTCACCCTGTCCCCCGCCATTTCAATGCCCTGCTCCCAACTCACACCCCCCTCTCTCATATACCTCTCCATCCCATCTCTCCATCTCATCCTCGGCCTCCCTCTCCCTCTTCCCCCCTCCACCTCACTCACATACACTCTCTTTGTCAGTCTTTCACCCTCCATCCTCTCCACATGGCCAAACCACCTCAGTGTGTTCCTCATAACGCTTCCTATCACATCCACACCACGACACTCTTTTATATCCTCATTCGTCAGCCTGTCTCTCCATGTGACTCCACAGGCTCCTCTTAAATATCTCATTTCCGCTGCTCTCACTCTTGACTTATGTCCTTCCAACAACGTCCAAGCTTCACTTCCAAACGTTAAAGTTGGTATCACAATACTGTCATGTAGTAACTCTTTCACTTTCATGCTCACTTCCCTGTTTCTTATCACTGCTTTCGAGGAACCAGCAACCTTTCTTCCCTGCTGTACCCTTTCAAGCACTTCACCCTCCAAACCTCCATCCTTACTCATCACACTACCCAAGTACTTAAACGTACTCACATTTTCCAATTCCTCACCATCCAACCTCGCTGTACATTCGCTGACTTCACCTCTCTCAAAGACCATCACTTTACTCTTCCCTACATTCACCTTTAGATTCCATTTCTTACACGCTCTCCCAAACTCATCCACCAAGCCTTGCAGCTCCCCTTCATCTTCAGTGGTATACATAAATTGTTTTTCTAGTGCCATTTTACTTTGGGCCTATTTCAGACTATTTCCATTTTTGATGGTTTCTTTAATCTGGTCCATGTGTCTCTCTTTTCTTCTGTCCGTTTCTTGTTCATACGCTTCTTTAGTTCGCTCGTTCTGTTTCAACTTTCTTTGCCTTTACAGTAATCCCTGTAGTAACCGGATGCTCAATGCCTGGACTTTTTGGGCCTGGGCCTTCGGAACCCAAAAATGGCCCAAAAACGTACAAAACCAGAAAAAAAATCTGGCATTTTTTTTCAACTGTGTTTTGAACTTGGTGCGCATTGCCGACCAGCTGTGTTTTACTGCATACTTCCACCAACGTCCACCAGGGCGACGCTGCCTCCTCCCCATTTTCCACTTACCCAAATAGTGCACGCTCACACATCCACCATAGGCACGTTAATTGGGACCAATAAACAATACAGTAGTAAGGGCAAGAAGAGCTATAAAAAGTTAAAATTTTCACTTTACCTGTCCTCGGCAAAGGGAGGAGGGTCCTCAAGTTCATCAGGGGTTACAGCTGTTACTGGTACCAGCTGATTTCAGATTAGCCAATGACAGAGGCTCTTACACACAAAGCCATGGTATGACCAACCATTCAAGGAGATTTCCCCATTGTATCAGCTGGTAAACACAGCAAAGCCTTTCACCACCAGAATTGCAAAGAACTGGAAGAAAAGAAATACTCCCGACCCGTCCTAACTTTTCCTCTGATGAGTTAATGGTATTAAAAAATCAAGTGACCAAAAGGAACAGTGTTATATTTGATTCACTGGATAATGCCATCACAAAAACAGCCATGAACTGTTCCTGGGATAATGTTACATTTGCAGTGAACAGTGTCAGTAGAGTTCAGCGAGGTAGATTGTTTTAGTGAATCCGGCCCCAGTACTGTATCCACCAGCAGATATTTAAAACCGTGTATGTTATATCCACTGCAGATATTTAAAACCATGTACTGTATGTTGAAAGTGCGGATGTTAAGGGATGACTGTATACAGATTTGAATATTTTGCTTTCCAGAATAATAAATATAAGATAGACTGAAGGATAACAGGTACAGTATTTGTATTTGCAAATGTACACGTTTGAATGTAGCGCTTTCTAGAACCTTGGCACAAATTCAGGATATTCAGGAAGATAGGGAAGTAACAGATTTTCATTGATGAACCATGAGATATGCTCAGTCAGTGTCATAAGGTGTGGGTTTCTATACTTGGCCATTTGTGGACATTCCATTATATAGTGTTGCAGCACGTGTGCTGCAGGTGCCCCACAGACTGTGCACCGTACAGGGTCATCTCTGGTTAATTCCCAGCATTATTTATAACCAAGTCTCAGTCTCATTACAACAACATTATAAAGTCCACCTCTTTGGCCATATGTTAGGCCGCTTTCGCACGAGGCCACTGGTGGCCGCAACTAGTTGCCTCCCATAGTTTTCAATGGAGCCTTTCATTTTATAGTATTTATTTATTTATTTATTTTTTGTCCAGTGGTACACTGACTTCTGTAGTTCAGTATATATGTTAGCAATTATGACTAGGCTATGCTGTACAAGGTGGAGTTTTTGACATGAATATACCGTACAGTTGAAATACGTACAGTATTCGGTAATGTAATTAATGCAGCATTTGCTGAGAAACGTAATACAAAAATGAAAAATAACACGTTTTAGTACGTGTAACATGTAATGAATGTGATGCTTTCTAGAACCTTGGTTCAAATGCTGGATATTTATAGAGAACAGAAATTAACACATTAACCTTGAGATTTGCTTAGCCAGCACACCAAGTTGTGGATTGGAAACTTAATTATCCAGTCCAACCTAAGTGGGGGGCTTTGCCCCCAAACTCCTGTGATTTAAATCACTTAGAACTTCTTGCATAGTTGAACTTTATGCATGTGACCCAGTTTAGGTATGTGTTGTATAAATATAGTACTATACACTCTTGTGGGCAGGGATTGAGTTGTGCTGTCTGTGAAAGTGTGAGTGGAGAGGTTATTGGAGGGGGTGTGGGGAGTTGTGTGTGACTTTAGTGTTTGTGGATGTGTTGCCCCTATCACACCTGTGTACTGTGGTGTTGTCTGGTGTCTGTATGTGCAGTGCCTGTGCAGTGGATCCTTTCTTTGCAGAAAGCTCCACATGTTTGTCATGCATTTGTGATGTGTAGGGAGCAAACAGGGCATATGTATTGTGTTTGGGGCCCAGGATTGCTCTCAGTATCTCTGGTATTGGAAGTTTCCTCAAGCAGAAAGTTCTCTTTCACCTTAGTGTGCATGTGCAGTAGCTGTCACTAGCACATCTGTATTTATATTAAAATTTCCTATAGGAAACCTAATAATCCAGCCTAATCTGCCCTAACTAGCATATCTTGACTGGGGGGAGGGGGCTTCAAGCCCCATAGATTTCAACCACCTAGAACTTTCTGCACAGGGGAGCTTTGTGTGTATGATACCGACTAGTGTGAGAAGAGAAAGGATGAGGAGGGTCATTTCCCTTGGTAAAAATAAAAAAGGAGTAGGGAATGGTTGTCCCCACATGGGAGACGACATCCAGCCAGGGTAGATTGGGGGCCTTCCTTACGGGATGCAATGCTAGATGAGAAACTATTGTTCCCAGACAGGAGGAGCATCTGCTGTTCACCCAGGGTAGTGGCATCACCATGGGCAGGTTCCTCATTGGAGTAAAGGAGTTAAGCCTATTATGTGAACTGCTGTGTCAGAATGTTACTCTAAATTTGTTCCTGATTTGCAGAGTGAACCATTGTGATGATCCTTATTGTCATTAATTCTGTAGTGCAAAAATTAACTTCTTGAATTGCAGTCATCAGCTGATGAGAACAGTATATGATTCTTATTCATAAAGGCTTAATTATCATGTATGTTTTTAATACTAGTACGAGTATTGTTATGTTAGCAGCTGTTCATGAATTCAGAGTATTGTATGTTTTGTTTTTTTGTTTTTTTAATTTTTGATAATTTTTTGTGTGGAATTTAGAGTTTAGTTTGACTCAGATGGCTTGAAAATTGTATTGTTGCAGTTCTCAGTTGCAAGCGGTTGTGTCAGGTGAATGTGAGTCGGTCTGTTGTGGATGTGGTTAGACTTCGTCAACTGGTTTCAAGATGGGACGAAGGAAGAAAGAAGACAATTCACTCAAAATGCACACCGGCAAGACCATGTAAGTTTTAATGGTTGTCCATACCCTGAACCAAACAAGCTGAGTTGTAAGTTAATCTTGTTTCAACCTTTCAGTGTCATGGGGTTGAGAGGATGGAGGATTAGGATGCAGAAGGTGAAAAGTGTCAGGGTAGGGTTTCGAGAGGCAGACCAAAAGACCATGGACAGGGTCATGGAATGTGGCCTCAGGGATAAGGAACTGAATAGGGAGACTGCCAAAGATCAAACAGTGTGGAGAGCCACCAGTAGGGAACCAAGGCTGATGCATGCAAACATAGTTGGAGCCTTTATATAAAATGATACGATATGATCACCAGAGGATTTTGTTTAGTGGTAAACCCATAAATTCCAGAAATAAAGTCTGATGTGCAACTGGTGCATAAAAATTTCTGAACATTCTTTTATCTCTGCCTGTTCATATGGGGTGTGACAAAATACAGTGCATATGTACTGGTACTATGTATCAGTTTTTAGTTTGATGTATGCCATAGTTTAGAAGCTGCATGATTTTGAAGTTTTGAATGTTGTGATGCCAGGGAGAGATGGGGATGAGATTGGGGTTTGGGGAAGTTAGTGGGGGTGATGGTGGAGGGATGTAGGGTGTGAGGGAGGGGGAAGAGGGTGTGAGTAACTGGGAGAGGATTGAGTTCAGTTGTGGTAGGTGTGGAGTGGTTTAGAGGGGGTGCAGCTTGAGATATCAGTTGTAGTTCCCTTTGGTGTGGCTAAGGCTGTCAGTCACAGTTCATGAGTTAATACAGCTATCTTGTTGTCATATTTGCAGGTCAGAAGTGATGGCAGTGCTAGATGCTGGCCCCAACCCTGAGATAGCATCCAGGTGGTTGGTAGAGGGCAACACTATTACTCGATGTCGACTGAACCAAAGGATGCCTTGTGGACAAACCTTTGTCTTTGGTGAGGTTATCAGAGTTTCTGCAGTATTTGCCATGAAATCTTTACTAAGTTTATTGTAAGTTTGGTTGCTCTCTACAGTTCAAGAATGTAAACCCAGGGATAAGGGACTGAATAGGCGGGCTGCCAGAAATTAAGTAGCACTGGGAGCTGTCATTAGGTGTCCAAGGCCGAAGCATGCAAGCATGTTGGAGCCTTTGTAAATAATACGATATGATGATACAAGGATACTGTTAATTAAGTTCAGGTCGATCGCTTCCATTCAGGGCTAATACCGATAGATTCAAGCCATAATGGGACAAGTTTGCAAATACAGTGGGATCTCCCAATGTGCAGGATCTCAGTATGTGAAAAACCTAATATGCGAATTCAACTCAGGAAAAAATAGATTTTTAAGTATGCCAAATGTGATTCTAAAATGCGAATCCGTTGTCTGAATGCATGGGAAAAAAATGGTGTTCCTGCTCAAAATGGTAGTATCCAAAGCCACTACCAGATGGCTGATTGGTTTCCTGCCCTTTCTGTCCCTCAGTTACATATGCTATTACATTTTCTGATCAAGTGATAACTGGTGATTACAGCATTCACTTTTTGTATTTACAGATGATGTATTTGCTCAGAAGTCTAGCAGATACATATACCAAAAAAGGCTGAGAAACCTGGTAAAACATTTTTGCCATTTAAAACAGAGTGCTGCTATCATTCTTTATGGTGGCTCGACAACAGGTGAGAAACTACTGTATATACTGTATATGGGATAGGAATTTTCATCAGTACCTAATAATTTTACATCCACAATGAACAGCGGTATGATCTGCCATTCTGCAGAATAAGATTACAGTAGTCTGTCAGTTATCTGGCATAATTCAGTCAAACCCTCTGCCGGATATTGCATTGGTACTCCAAATCAGTTATCCGTTTGGCGTTGAGCCGGATAATATGTCACCACCCTTAGCTATCACTCTCAACCCTCAATCCTAAAAGCTCTCCTACAATATTACCGATGAGTAAGCGATTAAAATCAAGCATACAATGCAATACAGTATTGATATAGTACATTTAGTACAGTAATACAGTACATAATATGATCATAATCATACTCATCTAGTGTTGGCACCACTGCAAAAGCCACAGACGTAGCCATCATGCACATCTAGGGTACAGTCGTCAAAGCACCAGGGCATGGAACACTGAGGGACCACATGGGAAGTCACAGCACTAGTGGGGCCCGGGGGTCCACAGGCTAAGTCACAGCACTGGGGAGTAGCAACTGCCTGGGTCACAAGTGCACAAGGCACAGATATGTTCTCACTATACATCATCCAGTGGAGACAATGAGAGGGCGACGGTTGGCTTGGCACGTTGGGTGGGTTGCTCCTGCAACGCATTGTAATTGGCTGGCATGTGTTCCTGTGTGGCTGGGTCTGCCTGAGTGCTAATTGGGTCCCATGTCTAAACTGGATGATACACATTATCGAAGAAAAATGCATAGAACCACCTATTGTTTCATATTTCTGAGCCGGATGATACACATTACTGAAGAAAAAATGCGTAGTACAGTCATGAACACTAAGAAAGGGACAGGGTAGTCTGTCACTAGAGGGCAGGTTAATTGCACTTGTCCACTGCCCAACTCTCCCTTCTTACTCCCACCAAACCACTGATTTGTTAGGCGGATGGATTGGAGATCTGGAGCTTCAAGCACTCTCACATCTTGCCACATGAAATGCTACTTCATTTTTCCTACTTTGAGGTGTATTATTACATGGATTGGTCATTCTTTAGTTCTGTGAGAAGCATGGTAATTATATTGAAGTTTTAGCAGATCTCAATAGAATAACCATAATGTATGGAACTTGGTTGCCAAATATTTATCCAACTTGTTCTAAACAATGTAATAAAATTCAAGTAGCAGTGACAAGTCATACGATACTAACCACACAAATCCCTCTCCTGCCATGTCATCTGTAGAGCCACATATCTACCCACCCATTCATCCATCTACCCACTTAGCACAACCCACCAACCTCACCCTGGCCACTCACCCAGCCAAGCCACCTGGGCGAGCCACCCAGCCCACCAACTCAGGCCATCCACCTTGCCAAGCCACGATCGCTACCCACAAAGCTCACCTAACAGTGCCACTGAGCTCATTCACCCACCCTAAACCCATGCAGCCACCCAACCCTCCAACCTAATTCCCACCAGAGCACCCTGGCCATGCAATCTTCTCAACCACCTTGGCGAATCATTGTGCCCACACACTCTGGCGACCCGCCCTGCTTACACATTCCAACAACCCATCTTGCCCACCAACTTCTGTTGCACATTCCGACGACCCATTTTGCCCACTGAACTCTGCTTCTCACCCTCCTCACCCACAGATTCCACCCACCTTGCTTGCCAAACAGTTCCATCCATCACTTCCACCCACACAACCCTCCCACTGTACCTACCCACCTCTCCTTGAGCATTCATCCATCCTCCCCACCCATCCCATCCTTGGAACCCATCCATCCTTTCCACTGGTTATAAGTTTGTTAATTTGGTCCAAGTAGGACCATGAGACCGTGAACCTTCCTCAGTGAGAGCAAGATGGTGACTAACACATCCAGTGACATTTATTATCATCTCTGCAGGTGCCAGATTGCAGTACCTAGGGTCAGCTATTCAGACAACACAGACAGGCCTCATTTTAATCAAGTGATGTGTTCCAGAAAATAAGTTATATTTCATAACTACTGTAAATTGAGAAAAGTAATTGAAGTAGAACTGTAATAGGCAATTTTTCCGTAATTCAGTGTGGACTGAGTTGCAAAAAATGACCATCAAAAGAGGCAGCTTATAATGAGGTCTTTGCATAGTCATTGGATGTACATACACTGTGGTAATATATACATAAATATATACATATATATATATATATATATATATATATATATATATATATATATATATATATATATATATATATATGTATATGTGTGTGTGTGTGTGTGTGTGTGTGTGTGTGTGTAGTGGATGTCACACAGGTTATAGGTAATAATTTAAAAACTTGGCCCTGACTCCCAACTCAGTCTATATCCTCAACTCAGATTACTTAGAAATAGACCTTGAATGATCAGATAGGGTTGATATAACGAAGATATACAGTGTACACTACTCATGCATTGAAAACTTGAGTGGTAAGTGAACAGATGTGTTGTCCACTTCACTGAACCATATTTTCTTTTTTCTGTTATAGGGTCAGCCTGGCTCTTCAGTGGTGGATACGAATGTTAAGATCATGATGATTATGATGATGATGATGATGTTTATGTACTTTATATAAGATTGTCTTTGATGATTAGAGGGTTCTTTTGTTGCAACAGTAGCTTACATAGGGTTTCAGATACTGACAAGGAGGTACCAAATACAGGATGGTCCTACACAGTACAGTATAGTGCTGTGCCAGGTTGTTTCTTGTGTTGGAGGGACAGTTCAGGCAGTGTTATAAATTTACCCTGCATCATGTTTTTTAAAATCTGTTTCCCATAACCTTTTTCACTCTATAGTGTCTGCTGCCAAACTCATGCCCTTACCAGAAGACAGAGCAGTCCGTGCAACACATAATTACCTGAAGCACTACATGTATTTACAAACCACCTTGCATAAAATGAAGCCCTTAACTTGGGAACTACATAAGACAAGAATTGTTTAATACCATAAACAAAATCAAAACAGGCCCACAACAAATGTAAGAGAAGTGGTCATATTAGGGATCAAGTGGATTGAATTTGATATAGAATACAAGAAAGATTATTATTCACTTTGAAATTGGCAAAATGCTTCCTGTGTTGTGTACTTGAGTTCATTGTGCTAATTTAAGTTCATTCCATGGCAGATAAAAGTAGCTTCATCAGGACTCCTCTTGCCCCCAAGAATGGTTTTCTTCACTGTGCTGTTCATGACATCTTCTCCTATATGCAGGAAACAAGCAGAGTTTTATGCCAGTTGAGGTAATGGAACCAGTTAAGAAGTCGTTTCTGTATGGTTATTGTGTTGTTGTCAACCTAGGGCCCAGACTTATCTGAATGTGAATCTGGTGGCTTGCAAAGTAAAGTTGCCCCTCTTCTAAAGTCCATCACCCTCCTTATGGGGAATAGGAAACCAGCAAGAGCCACCTGATTTTATTAATGCTACTGCATGAAGGTATCCCTTTCCAGCTTTGTGATTATCGTGTAGATGTCGAATACTAGTATCTGACATTTCATTATTTTAAAAATCATAAATTGAATTGGTTGTGCAGTTTGTTTTAAAAAAAAGTAACAGTACACTGAAAAGGTTGTATATGGATAAGAGGAACACCAGAAAATAATTATGACATGGTAATTGTAACTAGCAATGCCATTGTATAGCTCAAAATAGTGTAAAATATGACTGACTGCAACTGTAGCACCAGTTAAACAGGGCAGTACTCCCAAGGTGAATGGAAAACTGATGACAGGGAGAGCTGGAGCTCCCGTTTCATCGGCCCTTAGGACTAGTTTCTGACCATCCCCCTTTGCTGAACTTTTCAAGTGTTTCAGTAACAGAGAGAAGGCTGTTATGCTTTCCAATATGTTCCTCTGTCAACACCAAACTACATGCACATTACACACCACATCCTTTCCTCCCCACCCCCCAGTCATCTCAACATGAAGCCTTGGAATCCCCAGGAGGGGGAACCATAAAAGCCCTCACTGCCAGCCCCTCTCATGCTGACCACCAAGCAAGATATCTGGGACCACTGTTTGACTCACTTCATCATTTCTGCAACATTCATGGCCTTTCCTCTAACTTTCTCACTGCTAAACACCATCTCTCCTCTCTAAAGCTCAACTTCTTTTCCTCATAGAGATTCAACTATCTGAGACGATTGATAGTAGACCGTTATCTGTATCCTCCTAGTTTCTCTATAATCACTTCAAAGCCAGACGTGGCTGTTGTGTATATGTACCCAACAACATATCTTGCTCTCGTGTTCCTGAACGTGAATCCTCAGAATTCTCTACTCTGGTTTAACCCGCCCTGTCCCGTCGACGTATGGGTACGTTGCAACGTTTTGCATTTGCCAGTCCTGGCGACGTACCGGTACGTCGTGCAATTGCAAAGTGCTATTTATTTTTTTAGACCCTAAGGTCAGATACTTTCTGAACAGACCTTGTGTATGGAATATTGAAGAAAGGGTAGTGATGGTTAGTGAGGATATTAAGGATGATTGCTGAATAATGAGTTTGACTGGAACTGGAAAAGTTTGGAGTCAGTGAATCCAGTGTTTGGCCCTTGGACATTGGTTGACATTGATACCATGAATAGGGCAATCTGCAGGCTGGAGTTGGGGATGGCGGTGAGTGTGTTTGGGCATATTGATGAGATGGTGAAGGCCTCAGGAAATGTGGGAGTTGGTTAGTCACTGATATGATAAGTTTGATCGTATATGAGTGTGTTGTTCCAGATGAATGGTTGAAGATTGTGATTGTAAGTATGTTTAAGGGGAAGGATGATGCCCAAGTAAAAGGAAGTTATAGAGGCATCAACCTTCTGAACCCGATAAAGAAGGTAATAGTGTTTTGGAAGGTATGATAAGGGAGAGAATGAACATTAATGAGAAGCAGTTTAGGTTGGTGCCAAGCAAAGGGACCTCTGATGCAAAACCGTATTCATTGTCCAACAGCTTCAGGATACATAGATAGGAAGGGAGAGAGAGCTATACATGATTTTGTTGACTCGGGAATGACTCGCAGAATGCCCAGGGAGGTGGTGAAGTGGGCAGCGAGAAAACTTGGGATGGAGGAGTGGCTGGTGTGTTTAGGACAGTGTTCACTGCGCACACCCAGGTGGTAGTAAATGGAAGTTTGAATGATGAGTTTTCTGTGAATATTGGCAGGCTTCAGATGTCAATTTTAAACCCCTTTTTGTTTACCATGGTGCTTGAAGCTACTCTCATGACTTCAGAACTGGATTCCCAGTCTGAGGTGTCATATGCTGATGACTTGTTGTCGATCATGGAGAACAAGAGTGTGGCAGAGGAAAAATTTATGAAGTGGAGAGATGGAATGGTGTACAAAGATGTGAGAGTTAATGCAGTTAAAACAAAAGCAATAATATGTAGGCTGATGACAGTACTGTCAAAACAGAGAGATTGTTGCCATGTGCAGTTAACCACAAGGGTGGGGAAAATAACTGCACCATTGGCAGTATTTTTGATAAATCAGTGCATAAGATATGTGGTATTGGAGGTAGGCTCTGAAATAATGCTGATTTTATGTGTGTAGTGTGTAGGGGAGAGCATGTAGAAACAGAGATACAAAAGGATTGAACTTGCTGGAGACTAATGAGTGTGTGGAGGATTTTTGTTATTTGGAGGATATATATGCTGGGGGTGGGGCTGGGGCTAGCTCTGTGGCTATGGTGAGGAGTGGTTGGAAGTTCAGGGAGCTGTTGCCTCTCGTGGCATTGAGAAGGCTCTCCCTGCATGCTAATTGGTCCTTGTATGCATCATGCGTTACGAGTGTAATGCTGTATAGGCATGAGACCTGGGTAGTAAAGGGTGAGGATATTTGTAGGCTCAGTTGTACAGAAATGATAATGTTTAGATGGATGTGTAGTGTGTCTTTGAATGACAGGCTGAGGGGGTTAGGATTGTGAGTGAAGAGCTGAGAGGAAGGATGGGACTTGAAAGTATTCAGGCTGTGATAAGAAAGGGTAGACTAAGATGGTTTGGGCATGTGGAGTGGGTGGTGGATGACAACTGGGTACAAAGCGTGAGAGATGTGAATGTTGGGAGTAGGGCTCCAAGAGGCAGACTGAAAAAGACCTAAAATGAGGTGACCTCAGGGATAAGGCCTTAATAGGGAGGCTGCTAGAGATTGATCAGCAGTGAGAGCCACCATTAGGTGACTGAGGCTGATGTGTGCAAGCATGTTGGAGCCTTTATAAATGAAGGGAACAAAGGTAGTCCTTGTGCAGCAGATGCAAGTTGGCTCATCCCCTTCAGCTATGCATACATGCTCTGCAGTTCTGCCTTGGTAGTATTTGCTAGTGAAAACTATACATAATCTTGTACATGTTTTAATTTATCATATTTGTTATACAGTGTTGTTGGATGCCATATTCATGTATTGTGTGTGGTGTAAGACTGTGGAGTATGTGGATAATACAGAAGTTTGATGGTAATAACAGTTGGAAGCCAAACTGGAAAGTTTTGTGTGGTTGGTCTGAAACTAACTTTACCCATAAGTTACTAAGTTTGACATTGGAATATATCTCTTGAGCCACTGCATAACATTAATCTTCTTGTGCTATGTAGTGTAGGAATCTGTTTTGCATAGTACATGTACAGACAGGGACAAAAGTTTGCCTACAGTTTTGCTGAGGCTACTGCACTGGGTATGCCCATCAGTTTCCTCCCTGGCATATCATATCTGTAAGAATCATCTGTGTGTAGAGAAGCATACCAAACCTCTTAGCATAACAGAAGCGTGGTAGCCAGCAGAGGAAGTGAGAAGTAGCAGTGGTAAATCGGGTGAACTTTCATTCCGGAATGGACCTGTAGTTGTTTTTCAGAGTGTCATATGTGGAGTTGTACAATGAGAGGATAGAGGACCTGTTGGCAACTGACCTTCACAATGATTTAAATGAAGCACCTCAGTCAGCCATATGCCTTGCCAGGGATGCTCATGGGTGCATCACTTGGCCCCATGCTGAGAGTCCAGTCATCTCAACACCCTTTCAAGTAATGTACTGTACTACAGTAGCTTTTATTAACTAATTCTTTCTCTGTGGCAGAGGGTGGAGTTGGTTGGATGAATTATGTACTGTACGAAGTAGAACATAACAGGGGTTTGGCATCCTATTTTTAACAAGATATTTGAGGAGGAGGCTGTAACACGGGCCGAATAGGGTGGTACTCCCGAGGGGAATGGGAATGCTGGTGATAGGGAGAGCTGGAACTCCTGTCTCACTAGCTACTGTATCTAACCATCCCCTTTGCAGACCTTTTCTGTGTGACAGTAACATGGAGAGTAGACCAGCATACTCTCCCAAACATTTCCCCTATTTTATGCACTACACCTCATGCACTTTACATTTCACACAACGTATCCCACTGTGTAACAGGGGTTGGTGCCAGCAAGGGCATGCGGCCAGAAAACTTTGCCCCTGCTACCTAGTGGCGGACTTTTGGAGGGGGGGGTGACGGTGGTTCCGCCGGCATAGATCATGGATCCAGGATGAGATAGGGCTCAAACCTGTGCTAGAGGGTACATGGCATTGCTATTTTCCAGGCTGCCACTTCCTCCCAGTAGAGGGGTCCGAACCTGGGAATAGCTCCCCAGGAGGCTGCCCTATCAGTGGGTGTATAATGGCAGGACAGTTGCAATGCCAAGGCATGCTTGGAGGGTGTCCCTGCTACTGTCCTGGCAGGGTGCCCCGAGGCCAGTACCATAGCCACTGGTAAGCTGGTGGGCTAGAGGTCCCAGATCCATCGCCTGGACCTGGGACTGTGCAGTGAGTGGGGCCTGTGGTATGTCTACCCCTTTTATTATTATTACTGACTATGAATAAGCACAAGAATAAAATTCAGAGCAAGCCTTAGGACATTAAATTGCCCAAGGGGATGAGAGTGGGTTAATGGAATGTGGGAAGTTTGAGGGGAAGAGCAGGGGAAGTTGTTGAGGCATTCAGTAGGAGCTGGGTGGATGTGGCATGTTTGCAGGAAGTCCAGTACAGGGGTGGATCAGCCAGAAAGATTGTTGGGAAGGATTGATAAGTTGTTTTGGCAGGGATGGACAGGTGGATATGGGGGTGTGGGTGTGTTTGTTGTGGAGAAATGAGTAGAATATGTTATGGATGTTATGAGAGTCAGTGAGAGGATATTGGTAGTGAAAATTTTGTTCGGAGGCATGATGACTGCAATTATATCGGCATATGCTCCACAGGCAGGCTTGGATGAGGTAAAGGATAGGTTTTGGGATGACTTAATACGTGTAGTAGTTGGTATGGGGGATGATGAGATAGTGGTTTTGGGAGGGGATTTAAATGGTTATGTAGGTGATGCAGCTAAGGGTTATGAAGGAGTACATGGGGGATGTGCATATGGTATAAGAAATGCACATCCCCCATGTACTCCTTCATAACCTTTAGCTGCATCACCTACATAACCATTTAAATCCCTTCCCAAAACCACTAGAGGAAGAGAGGTGGTGCTCAACAGAGAAAGTTAGAGAAAAGGCAGCGAATGTTGCAGAAATGAAGAAATGAGACAGATAATGGTTCCAGGCAGCTCGTTGAGTCATCACCGGGAGAGGGGTGGATGGTGGGGGCATTTGTCCCCCCCCCCCCTGAGGGACTGTGAGGCTGGGTTAATAGATGCCATTTTTTCCTTTTTAATTGTATGCTACGCATGTATTTTTGAAATAGCTGTGTTTGATTATTTTGTCCGTAATGATAATAATATGCTATGAGTTTATTAGGCACAAAAATGAGCATTACAGTTTATATAATTGAAAATATAGTTATCCCATGGTTGTATGCACTTGGTTATAATGGTTTCCATTATCACTGCCAGATGAAAATCTTCTCTCTGCCATTACGCATTTTTTAGCAACAAAACTCTGTTAACTTGCACTTGAGTTGGCTTTTGCTGACAATGATGGTGCAAAATCTGTGGTTTCTGATGGCTTGGAGGGAGTTAAAGGTGAGGTCCTACACAAGGAGTTAATCCCAGGTGGTTGAGACCAATGACTCTCCATCCTGTGGCCTTAGAGCTCCTTACCTCAAGACCATCTCAGGTCTCTGTATGATACATATTCCTTATTGAGTCTTTAGCATAATTTTCCGGTAACCTAACCATGCCTATGTGTGTTTCTGATGCTTATCATAATAGTATTCATTCATTCATTCATTGCCAGACGCCACAATTTATGTATTTAATTTGTCTGTTGTTGTAAAAGGGAAAATTTTAGTTTACAACTGAGGTGCCCAGCACCATTTAGGATGAATCCCATAGGCTCTGTGCTCTCATTACTGTATTACAAAATTTTGTTATCACGCACTAGGCGCGGTACCAAGTATGAACAATAATCAGGGAATCGCAGCATCAGCATGCATTTGACCCTGATTGTTTCTGTTCATAACTTCAGGGTGTGGGCAGCACTTCATGAAACTCACCATTACCTCAGCAGTAATGGTGTGGACCAGTGAAAACTAGTATTCACGGCTAAAGGGTTCTGGCCAGTGAGAACAGTTCATTCATGTGATAATGTCCCAGGCTGATGTGCCAGGCCAATATTTGTGTCTCAGGCTCAGCCCACTTCAGGCACATGATAATGTTTTTGGGCTGAAAATTTCACAGTAAGAGCAGGAGTGCAGATTTTTGTCATGCAGTGTTAAAAAAAAAAAAGAAAAAAAAAAAAAGAGCTATAACCAAGGACACTATAACCAAGAGATCACTGTACTGCATCATTTCACCTTGCACAGTAACATCTAGTGGCATTTATTCTCTTCGTATTCATAGAATTTTATTGATCTCCAAGGAGACTCGTATTAGTAAAGGGATTAGATGTGAATCTTCCATAATCTCTTCGTAATAGTATCTCTTCATATTGACTGGTCTCCCCCCAGCTGAATAAGATTGCATAACAGCATTAAAAATAGAGAATGAAAGCCTTCATTGTCATGAAGGAGATCTGCTGAACATCACTGAATATTTATCTTCCAGGTAGAAGAAATGTATGTACTAGGGCACAATGAACATGTTATGAGAGGCAGGAGGACTCAAGGTCGTATGGAGGCAGCACACACCATTTTTCGATTTGTAAGTTACTTCTCGTACATTTACTATATAGTATTTTACAGTTCAGGACATGAGCTTGTATTGTATTCCACCTCTTCTGCTCCTCTCTGTCCTCTGCTAGATAACCATTTTAAGATAATACAAGGTTATTATGTTTTTCTGCCCATTACTTACTTGATTTTGTGGGTCCAGGAGAAAAGTGACTGATATCTTGTGTTATTAGGTGCTGTAGAACACTAGGCAAGGTTTTTTACCTGATTGTCCATATACAGAGCAACAGTATACTCCTTCCTGGACCCACAGGTGAGCACATAAAGACCCGCGTTTTCCATCGTTACCGGGCAGGCATACCTCCACCTCATCCAAAGTTGTATAATTCTGATACCCTCATCCTTATCCCACAGTTAGGAAGGCAGGCCTTGCCAGCAGTGCATGACAGGTGGTTCAGGTAGCCTGTGTATATTGCTGACCCATTGGTGGTAGTCTGCTCCCAAAACAGTGGTATGGAGCTGTTATGGTGTTGTATTTCTGTTATATGGTATAGCCTGGAAAACACAGGTACACCAGAATGATGATGGCTAGTTCCAGTGCCCAAGACAGTTCTCCTTCTGCAGTCTAGCGAGGTGCAGTTACAAGTTCTTGTAGTATTTGAAGGGAGGGATTTCATTGCCAAGCACTTCACACCCATGGGGTAAATGAGCACCAAATACCAGTCAGAGTATCATAAGGTTGAAGTCCTGGTCATCTAAGTGTACTTGTCCATAACATGTAAATGCCCATCTATAGTTGGGCTAAGGCGGCCAACCATTGGTGAAGAAGAAAACAGAAGTTGTTGTCCAGCCAACAACACAGTTTTCTTCTACAGGAAGATTGTGAGGTTATTGTATAGCGAGGCATGGACCTTGCAAGAGGGGATCAAGTCAAGAGTGAGAGCAGTGGAAATGAGCTCCTTGAGAGGAACATGTGAAGTGACATGGAGGGACAGGTTGACGAATGAAGAAGTGAAAGAATGTTGTGGCGTGGATGTGGATGTGGTTGAGAAGATTAGGAGAAATACACCGAGGTAGTTTGGACATGTGGAGAGAATGGAGAATGAAAGACTGACTAAGAGGGTGTATTTATGTGTGGTGGAGGGAGGGAGAGGGAGGGGAAGACTGAGGATGAGGTGGAGGGATGGAGTTGAGAGGTATATGAGGGAGGGGGGAGTGAGTTGGGGGGAGGGTAGTCAACTGGTGGGTGACGGAGCGACTTGGAGGTGTTTTGTCTGCGGCCACCTTTTGCAGGATTAGGGTGTCAGGTAGATAGATAGACAGATGTATGTTAACTGTTCCTCTGTCATGCCCCAGGTGGTCAAGGCCAAACACCCACTCACTCCCCGCCCTTACACTAGCTCTGCCTCACTCTGCCTGTGTGCTTCACCCGGTGCTGTACATAGTGAAGGCATGTTGTAAATATTTTCACGTAAGTGAATGGAATGTACATAGTGAAATCTAGTTGTAAATATTTTTTTGTAAGTGTAAGAACTGTATATAGTGATGTCAAGCTGTAAAAACCTTCTTGTAAGTGCCAGGACTGTTCATAGTGAAGTCAGGTTGTCCCTATCTTCAAGCAATTGTAAGACAATGCATTCACAGTGAGTGAGACACGCAAACTGTGACAGATGTTGAGTAATAAGTAATCAGAAAAGTGTACTAAACATTGCTATACCTTCCCAACATAAATACCTGAGACGACCTTACACAGAAAACAGCTTTCTTTCACGTACATGGCGAGCGTGAGACAATGGGAATACCTGTATACTAGTATGCAGGACTCAGTAAACCCATGCTTTGGTGAGTATTTTAATGATGAAATTCGTTGTTTTCACATCAAAATCTATCATTTTAGCCAATAAAAAAAAGGACAAAAATGGCCAGCACAGGGGTGACCAATAGGGCTAAAAATAGCTGGCATGCAACGGGTTAAGGATCTGTATGATAAAATTGATTTAATACATGGGACAGTGCAAGCTTGATTCATTTCTGTTAAGATACAATTAGGTAAGAACACACCAGTAATCAGAGATAGGATTATGATGATGATTTAATTTTTTTATTAGTAATGATGCTTTTCTAGATGTTTTGAATGTTGCTTGAATTACAGTAGTTCATTATAGAGGTAATCAGTCATTATTCCAAAAATACGATGTCATCCCAGGTTATTTTGTACTTAACCATTTTAATCAAGTTATGTATTTTTAGTTTATTCTTGCTATGTCCAGACACTTTTATTCAGCTTAGAATAAACTTTTTAACTTGGAGATAAGTGCATCATTGGATTAAAGGGATAAACAATATAGAACAGACTGGAATTTTGAAGTATAGAATTTACATGTTAGGATTATGTACAGATCCTAGAGAGCATACCAAGGGATTGTGAGCATACCAGCTGGGATACAGTGAGGAGTGCTGTGGCATACTTGGATTTGGTGCGATTGGGTTGCAGCAGCCAGGTGTCCCCCTTCACCAAGCCACAGGACCAGTTTAATGTCATACCTCCGGTTAATAGGTCACTTAATGCACTGCAGTCTTTTGTGCTCCACTACCACAACCATCACAAGTAAGACAGTTCATAGGTTACATCATTTAGCAGTTTAGATGTGTAGAAGATTGGTGTGTCTGTGTTAATATAGTAGTACTTGAAAGAGATTTTTCCAGTTCCATGGAAATTGATATTGCATAGGTTTTTTTAACAGCCACCAAAAGTTAATGTTTTCACATAGTCTGTTTGTCTGTCTGTGTGTGTCTGTCTGCCTAGACCTGGTTACAGTACTGTATTTCAGTAATAGTGATAGGATATTGGAGAGTGACTTTTGTCCAAGATCATAGAAGCATACAAATGCTCGTGGGCCCTTCAGGCCCCTCGCACTTGCTCATGTGAAGGGCTCTCGCGTTTATGTGCTGTTCTAGTGTAACGTTGTCACTTGGATTTTTTGCAGCTAACCAATTGATCGTGTTATTTGCAGCTTCGGGAATGGAACCCAAGTTGTCCGAATGCAAGTCCGAAATACTTTAGTTGTACCTGTGGGTAAAAAATCCTACAGAGATCCTATGCCAGATGCAAGGAGAGGCATTTTTTTGGTCAAAATGTGATCACTCATTAAATATTGTAAAAGTTTTTCAATCGTGATGGGACCAAGTTTTTTCACATCAGCGAATTTGTTGCGATTTCTGTGCCAGTTTTGGTGCGATTTGAATGTGTAGTTTTGGCTGCCCAAAATACACACACACACACACACACACACACACACACACACACACACACACACACACACACACACACACACACGATTTCTTGAGAGAACATGAACCTGATGTCATGTGCTTTGTAGAGACCAAATTAAGAGAAGATATTGATGTTCATTTGGGAGATGGTAAATACAAACAGTGGAGAAGAGACTGAAAAGAAAAAACGGAAGGAGAAGTGATGATAGCAGTGAAGAACAGCATAAATGTAGATACCTTGGAAATGGGAGAAGGCAGGGCTGAAGTGATATATATGAAATTAGAAACTGGAGAGAATGGCTTGTCACTTAATGTAAAGCCACTTGTAAAGGAAAGAAAAGGAATAAGAAGTGACAGGAAAGATAGGAGAAATAGGAAGAGAGGAGGGCAGGCACAGAAAAAGAATGAGTATATTTATAAATGGTTTCCTGGATATATATTTATTTATTTATTATCATAATTTCAGTGTGAAAAATATTAGCATACTGTATTAGGATTTATGTGAGTGTACGACTTAAAGACAGTGTTCCCAATAAAAGTTATGGAAAAATCAGTACAGTAGTTGCATGGCAGTATAAAAAAAAAAAAATTGTAGAAATCTGTAGATTATTTTGCTAGAAATTTTAAATAAGTTTAAGTGTGTTTAGCAAAATTTTGCACAGTATTTTCATACTAGAAGGTAAAATATTTCCTATGAAATGAAGGGTCTCCAAATAATTTAAAGAAGTGCTTTAAAATAATATTGATTACTTCAGCTCGGAGGAACTCCGAGCTTTGTTTGGGGGTGGCGCATCACCTCTACAGTCTCCCCTGGCTACAGGCCTGCTTAACATTCTAAGTCCTGTTAGACTCTAGACTCTCGTCAGTTCAGCAAAAAAAATTTGTAGGGGCTCCTAAGAGTTGCTGAAAGAAAATCTGTGATTAGATCATATCTGTAAGATGTGAGGACAGCGGTGTCTGTGCTCCTGATTATAAGTATAGGAAATGTTACAGATTTTGGACAGTTAGCGTTAATAATGCTTTTGAATATGGTAGTTTAAGTGATATGCAGTGATTTGGCTGACTGCCAGTACTGTAGTTCTTTTTCTTACAGTGCACTGTATGATGGCCATCAGTCCCTCCTAACACAGATCTTAAGAGCTGCTTTAGTTGGGAGTTCTCGATCTGCTTTTGTTCTGGTTTGTGACCCAGCCGACATCACTGAAATGCAGGCTACTCTGAAGTGAGTTTGTATTGTTATACATTTCTGAAAACTCCTTCATTTTATGTATAGTGTCTCTTTTTTTCACGTTGCCATATGTTTCTTTGATTTCATTATCATTACAACCATATTTTTTTTCTGAAGATGGGCTATCCATCTACTCCATGTTGCTTTTTATTAGTATTTTTCAGTCTTCATGTCTTACTTCATACATTTTCAGTTATTTGTATGTTCTGTGGTAGGTGGGAGGGGCATCATCCATGCATTCAATGTAGTGAATTCTTGCTTCCTCCTTCCCTCCCTGTGACTCTGCATTGTGTGACAAGGCTAATGGTTTCCTGTGATCCAGGAAGCCATATACCATGCTGGATGGTAACCATATAATGTCCCATGGCCTGGTGGGCTAAGGCACCCTAATTGGATGAAGCCTGTAAAGGTTTCCAGCTGAAGGATTAATGAGATTTCTTGCTTGCCTAATGCCAGTCATAGGAAAGTGAGGCTGGTCACCATTGCCTTAAACAATGGGACTGAGTAGCTTAGCTCTGGGCCCCCACACTTTTGTATATAGGAGGGAATTTGGGATTGGATGGTGATGAGGATATGGATATTTGTATGTTTTTGTTCATCCTAAGTATTGAAGTTTTTCAGTATGAAGGTAATTTACTTTTTAAAATTCATTATTTTCCTTTTTGGACAATAATTATTGTATGGACTCATTTATTTTCATTTTTCTTTTGTGGGTTAATTTGATGTAGGTTGTTAGCACTAAAATTAGGTAATAAGGAGACCTCATCAAAGATAAAGAGATTAAAATGTAGATTGCACTACTTTGCTGTCCTAACAGCAATGGCACTATACTTCCCTGATCAAAATATCATATTCCCCTTCATAATTTAATGTAGGTGGGGATAGCCAAGATTGATAAAATTTCAGAAAACATGTTTCCAACCACCTGCAACATCAAATCTATATGCATAAACCGAAATAAAATTTTGAAAAGCTGGTAAAAAAAAAAAAAGCCAAATAGTAGGAGTCTGTAAATTAAACCTTCACCTCTTTTCTTTTCATTCTCTTTACCAACCTCTTCACAATTCTCACTCACAATGCAAAGTGCTCCTTTATTTAACTATGAAGCACTGGATGGGTGTGGTCACTCATCCAGGAACAGAAAGTGATATTCCTCAGCCCTGTAGATCATTTGCCATTTATGACCCATATAGTATGGCTTAAACCTGTACAGTGTTGTATAGCAGAGCTCCTTGCCTGTTTTAAGTGTTTGTATGCAGGCTGCTATAATATGTGTGCATAAATGTAGCATAATACCTCTTCACAGTTCTCACTGTCGGCATACAAATGCTCCTATACTTAAGCATGAAGCACTAGGTGGGTGTGGTTACCATACTCATCCAGGGACAGAAAGTGAAGTTCCTCAGTCCTGTAGATCATTTGCCAGTCATGACCAATATAGCATGGCTTAAACCTATACAATACTGTATAGCAGAACTCCCTGCCTGTGTTAAGTGTGTCTATGCATGCTGCTACAATACATGTGCATAAATGTAGCATACTCCCTCTTTCAAGAACACCCTTCTTGCTTTCACTAGTAATATCTTTACTTTTTCTAGTGGTCTGTGTCTCTGCATCCCACCAAACTGTTCATTTCTTACCAGTCAGCAGTCATATCACACAGCTGTAGTATTCCTAATCAAATGCCCTGTATGCATTTCACAGATTTTATAATTTCATTTATTCCCAGTTTGTTGGTCTGACTTTTTCACTACTTTTGGTTCATATTCATTGGCCATGTATTTGCTTTGAATCAATAGAATTTTAATCAATCACTTTCTATACTCCCTTCACCCTTCTTCCTCCATACTTCTCTCAGTATTGCCATGCATTCCTCAGTCAAATAACCAGACAAATCTTCATAATGTCCTCTCTTGATTTTTGTGTCTAACACTCTGGATCTTCCTTGATTTTTGTGTCTAACACTCTGGATCTTCCTTGATTTTTGTGTCTAACACTCTGGATCTTCCTTGATTTTTGTGTCTAACACTCTGGATCTTCCTCTCCGAAGGAGTGAGACAGGTCAGTAAGACGTCTTTCAGTATTCTTTCTAGTTTTTCTGTGTAGTTTATGTTCCGTACAGTTTATAGTTATTTACAGTACTTAAAAATTCTCCCAAGTCATCAGTGGTAGGTGGTGTTGAAAATCATCCACTCACTTGATGTAGTGCTGCCTACTTCTTTTGTCACGTTTATCATTCTTTTTCATTGTCTGCTTCCCTCTCTTCCTATTTCTCCCATCTTTCCTGTCATTTTTTATTACTCTTCTTTCCTTTTCATGTGGCATTACATTGAGTGCCAAGCCTAATGGTTTCCTGTATGCCAGGAAACCATTTACAGTGCTAGGTGGTAACCATATAACCAGCCCATATGTGTCCCCTATGTGTCAACAAGTGGTTTGGCAGAGGGTTAGTGCCCCTCCCTGAAAAAAATGAACTCAAAGATAAACAGCCACCATTTACAGGATTATGGTATCTGGCTGTCAATAAATATATAGATAGATTACCTTAGAGTATTGTACAGTATGATGCTTCAACTGATGTTGTGGTGTGATCAACAGGTTTGGGGAGGCTGCAAGCAAGCTTGTACAGTGTCCCAGAACTCTTATATATCCTGGCAGTGATATCCACAAAACTGTTGAAAAAGTACTCACGCACATTTCTGCACTCTACTTGGGTTTGAGCAGTAAGGCAAAAAGTGACATGAAACAAGCAGTAAGTACTGAACTTGTAAAACCATTGCAGTGTACAGTATTGTATGTAACAGTATGAGGTATAACATTCAATTGCTCAGAAGTTTAAAATGTTTTATCATTAGTAGGTAGCAGGCTGTAGCATCAGTTGATCAAGGCGGTATTCCTGAGGAGGATGGGAATGCAGGTGATAGGGAGAGCTGGAGCTCCTGTTTCATTAGCCCTTAGGGTTGGCCAGCATACTCTCCCAAACTTTTTTGCACTGTCTTGTGCAATACTCTGCATATGCTTTATGTACCACACAGTGTACCATACTACATCACAGGGCACAGGGACTCGCACCTGCCAGGACATGCGGCCAGAAAACTTTGCTTACATTACCTGGTGGCGGACCTGAGAGGAGGCATGGTGTGGGTTCCCCTAGGATAGTTCTGAGACTGGGATGGGATAGAGCTTGGATCTGTGCCAGAGGTTCCTAGGCTGCCGCTTCTGCCCAGTAGAGGCCTAGTCAAGGAAGCAGTGCCCCAGGAGGCTACCCTACCAGTGGATGGGGTAGTTACAGTGTCAAGGCGCGCTTAGAGGATGCCCCTGTTGTTGTCCTCGTAGAATCCCCCGAGGTCACTCCCACGGCTACTGGCCATGGCTGCCATGGTGGGCTATGGGTCTCTGGACTTGGGGCCGTGTGGTGGGCAGGGCCATTGGTCCATCTCCTGCATTTACCTGATTTATGACAAAAATGAAAAGCAAAAACATTAAACCAAGCATGTAAAAATCAAATCACATAAGTGGTTCAGAATGGCATTGTGGAATGTAGGCAGTTTGAAGGGTAGAGTAGGGGAAGTGGTAGGCTCTGATTAGGAGGCAGGTGGATATCTGTTGTCTGCAGGATGTCACGTTCAGGGGAGGGTAAGGTAGGATGATCGTTGAGAAGGACTGTTGGTTTAAGCTATTTTGGTTGGGAAGTGTAGACTTATATGGTGGTGTGGGTGTGCTGGTTGAGAAGAAATGGGTGGAATGTTTCATGCATGCAGTGAGAGTAAACGAAAGGATTATAGCAGTGAAGATATTGTTTTGTAAAAACTCATTATTTCTGTTATATTGGTGTATGCTCCACAGTTTGTTTGTTTGTTTTTTTTAATGCGAGAAAGAAGGAACCAAAGACCAGGGGCCCACAAACTGTTCCTTCCATGGAAAAAAAAAAAAATCCAAACGAGCCAAATTCAAGATCCATTCAAGATGCCTGGACACACTGTATGAAAGACTGGAGATCATAGGAGTAGGAAATACAGACTGAGGGAGACAGTTCCATAGTTGACCTGTTGCATAAATGAAGGACTGGGAGTAATGGTTAACACATCCATTAGAGAGTTGGACAGAATAGGGATGAGAGTTTGTTGCTAGATGGGTGCTACATGCTCGTCACAAAGGTGGAGGGATGCAAACAGACAGTTCAGAGGAGCAGTGACCATTGAAGTAGCGATAGAAAACAGATAAAGAGGCAGCAGTACGGTGAGGAGACAGAGGTTGAAGGGAGCTAGTATGAGGAGGAGAGTTGATGAAACGATAAACCTTTGACTCCACCCTGTTGAGAAGAGCTGAATGTGGGGAGCCCCCCGACACATGAGAGTTGTACTCTAAAAAAGGGCAAATAAAATCCGTGTATAAAGTCAACAACTGTGCAGGGGTAAAGAAAGCATGGAGTCGGCTTAGCATACTCAGTCTCTTGGAAGCAGATTTTACAGGAGATGCAATATGAGCTTCCAAGTTAAATCCCGAGTGAATGAAACCCCAAGGATGTTCAAGGATGATGCAGGATTGAGGTGGGTATTATTAAACATTACTGGGTACTCCTATGGAAGATTTTGTTGGGTAGATAGGTGTAAATACTGAGTCTTTGATTCATTAAAAACAACAAGATTATTTTTACCCAGTTAGAGATACGAGCCAAGTCGGACATTAGGTGTGCCATAGCCTCATCTACTGTTTGTTGAAGTAACTGCTGAGATGGACGTTGCAGAAACTGACTGGAAAGGTGAAGGGTGGAATCATCAGTGTACGTGCGTTAGATGTACAGCTTAGAAGGTCATTGATGAATAAAAGGAAGAGAGTTGGTGATAGGACAGAGTCCTGAGGAACACCACTGTTGATAGATCTAGAAGAAGAACGATGGCCGTCTACAACAGCGGCTATAGAACGGCTGGGAAAGAAGCTATAGATGAAGACACAGATAGAAAGATAGAAACCGTAAGAGGGTAGTCCTTTCATTGGAACAATAAAGGACTTGATGGTGGATGGATGACTGGCAATCTTATGTGCAATCTATCCTCTTTGGTGTTAGCAGAAATGAAGAAAATGCAGTAATTGTTTTTGTACAGACTACATTTGAGATGCTTTTTATTATCATGCTAATATGTCATTATATAATTTCAGGTGAAGGAAGAATGGTTTCATTTTCACAAGGGCATTGTGGACTCTATGAAACACTTCCAAATTAACTCCAAGGAGGTTCAGAAGCACATGACAGAACTGAAGGCTTTAAGGCAGACAATTTTTCCCAACATTTTACAGACTGACTCACAGAAGGCTATGGTAAGCGATTAAACCGAGTGATATCATCATCATCATCATCCATTGAGTACTTTGAAAGATACCTAAAAGGATAGAGTGAGGTAGTATCCAAAAAACAAAGAAAGAAAGCATAAAGTAGGAGGACTATCATCAACATGTTCAGTGATAAGAACCACACAATGATTCACAGAGCATTAAAGTCCTTGTGATGCTGGTTCCACTTTGTATTCACAATTGGCTGCACATAAATTATATGATGCAACACAGCACCCCATACTATTAAGCACATTATGGAAGACGGCATTGCACACAATCACCTACGCCAACAACACAACATACACTCTTTGAGAGCCCTATGGGAAAGCCCGGTCTCGGCCATGGCCTTCCTAAGGGACTCGGGGCTGTTCGGCCAGACTGCCTAGGGAACAACTACTACTACTACATCTCCTGGTATTCCTCCTCATTCTATGCCCTTGTCTTGTGGGGGACACATGCTACTGCGATGTCTCTCTTGTCTTTCCCTCTGTTTTCTGTTACCATGTTTATCACTTCAGCCATACCTTCTCTCATTTCCATACTATCCACATTTAGGCTGTTTTGCACTGCTGTCATCACTCCTCCTCAAATTTTTTCTTTTCTATTTCTTCTCCCTTGTTTGTATTTCCATTTCCCATTTGGGTTTCAGTATTTTCTCGTAGCTTGGTCTCTATCAAGCACATAATGTCTGGCTCATTTACCCTCAAGAAATCGTCTATTTCTAGCCTTGCTGAGGTTAGACCATCTACGTTAGCATGTGCCATTTTCAGTCTTTTTGCATTGGTTTTTATTCTGTCCTTCTCTCTCCCTCTCTGCTTTGGTACCTCTTCCTCAATTTCTGATCCATAACTCTCCAATAGAACTCTGTCTTCTCTTCCTCCGTTATCTGGTCGTTTTTTTTGTCCTTTACTTGCTTAACAAGTTCCTTTATTTTAGCTTTCTCTTCCATGGATGATTTCCACCTTCGTCTGCGTACAGCAGGTGAGGATGTTGATGTCGACAATGTGAGAGAGTGGTTGGATGACAACGGCGGCGATCCAGGTTATCAGATGTTGTCTGATGAGGAGATCGCTGCTGTAGTCTCTGCAGGACAGACAGAGGACAGCAATGAGGACGATGACCCAGACTCTGAGCACCCTGCCGCTCCATCACTCCCTCGTCTTGGTGCGCCATCTGCCGGCATTAAGCAGGTGCTCAGTTATGCCGAGCACCCTCATTGCAACAGGGAGTTGGTGCCACTCAGGCTGGAAATGGATCTGCGGGCAGTCAGGGATGCTGTCATCCTCTGTCAAAATCGTGGCACGTATCGTCAGACCAAGATCGACTCCTTCTTCAAGCCTTCCACCCCCACTTGTGCGAGCCCGTTCTCCCCACCACAACCTCCTCATCCCCAGTCTTCTCTCTTGGACCTGCAACTGAGCACATCGACAGCCATTGAGTTGCCATTAGACGTGAGTTTGCAGCAGTCTTCAGAGTCTCCTGAGGTGGGTGGGCCTCCATCACCTCACTGTATGTCCCCACTTATCGCCCAGCTCCAGTGGATGGAGGAGGAGGAGGAGGAGGAGAAGTGTTTGACATTTGTTAAACACCAGCTGAGGGGCTACCGGGTTACAATGTCTGTCCACTGGTCACTGGATGGTAAGTACTGGACTCTACTGTGGATTTTTTAAAATTTTTTTGTTTATGCATTGTTCGAGGAATAGAAGAAGGGAAAGACGAGAGGAAGGAGTAGTTGCAAGGAGAGTGGAAAGGTTACAAGAGGATGAGAAAAAGGCAGAATATAAGAGAGAAGTGGAGGAACGATTGGGCAAATATGAATTGGAGCTGATGGGGGACGTGGAAGGTGTGTGCAGGATATTTACAGAAGAAATATGTGCAGCATGTGATGTGGTGTGTGGGAGGAAGAGAAGACGGAGGGGGGTGCAAGGAACAGCGTGGTGGACTGAAGAGGTGAGACAGGCTGTGGCACAAAAGAAGAAAGCATACAATGAATGGATGAGAAATAGGGGCGTGGAAGAAGTTGAGAGGCGGAAGAGAGAGTTATATGTAGAAAGAAAGAGAGAGGTGAAAAGATTAGTAAGAGAGAGTAAGAAGAGAGTGGATGAGGAATTTGGAAGGAATTTGAGTGTAAAGTGGAGAGACTGTAAGAAAATGTTCTGGAAAGAGGTGAAGAGAGTAAGGCAGGGTGGAAGTGAGGTTAGCAGGGGAGTGAAAGATAAAAATGGTAGATTACTAGTGGAGAAGGGAGAAAAAGTGAGCAGATGGAGAGAACACTTTAAGGAATTGTTGAACATAGAGGATGGAAGTAATGCGAGTATAAGTGGCTGGGGAATGGCTGGGAGAAGGAGGGAGATGAGAAGACAGGAAGAAATCAGTAGGATAGAAGTTGTGGAAGCAATGATGAAAATTAAATTGGGGAAAGCCCCAGAAAATGATGGAGTGTGTGGTGAAATGCTGAAGCATGGGGGAGAGATAGTAGTAGAATGGATGTGGAAGATCTGCAGATTGGCATGGGAGGAAAGTAGAGTCCTGGAGGATTGGAAGTCAGGTATAATTATTCCCTTGTACAAAGGAAAAGGGGAAAAAGAAGTGTGTGGTAATCATAGGGGCATTTGTCTTCTTAGTATAATAGGAAAAGTGTATGGTAGGATACTTATTGACAGAGTTAGAGAAGAACAGAGGAATTAGTTGGAGAAGAACAGGGAGGCTTTAGGAAGGGAAGAGGTTGTGTAGATCAGATATTCATTCTTAGATCTTTAGTGGAAAAGTTTCTAGAGAAGGGAAAGTAGTTGTATGCGGCCTTCATGGATTTGGAGAAAGCATATGACAGGGTTGATGGACAAGGATTGTGGAAAGTATTAAGAATATATGGAGTAGATGGGAAGTTGTTGAATGCTGTGAAGAGTATGTATGATGGTGCTAAGGCTGCTGTGTGTGTGGATGGTGAACTAAGTGAATTTTTCTCTTTGAAGGTTGGGTTGAAACAGGGATGTGTCATGTCTCCATGGTTGTTCAATCTGTATATGGATGGGGTAATAAAAGAGGTACAAGGTAGGGTAGTGGATGTTGGAGTGGCCCTGGTGAGAGAGGATAGTGTTTGTAAACTCCCTGTACTGTTGTTTGCAGATGATACTGTGTTGTTGAGTGAAGAAGAAGGGGAGCTGCAAGGCTTGGTGGATGAGTTTGGGAGAGTGTGTAAGAAACGGAATCTAAAGGTGAATGTAGGGAAGAGTAAAGTGATGGTCTTTGAGAGAGGTGAAGTCAGTGAATGTACAGCGAGGTTGGATGGGGAGGAATTGGAAAATGTGAGTACTTTTAAGTACTTGGGTAGTGTGATGAGTAAGGATGGAGGTTTGGAGGGTGAAGTGCTTGAAAGGGTACAGCAGGGAAGAAAGGTTGCTGGTTCTTTGAAAGCAGTGATTAGAAACAGGGAAGTGAGCATGGAAGTAAAAAAGTTACTACATGACAGTACTGTATTGTGATACCAACTCTAACGTATGGAACTGAAGCTTGGACATTGTTGGAAGGACACAAGTCAAGAGTGAGAGCAGTGGAAATGAGTTATTTAAGAGGAGCCTGTGGAGTCACATGGAGAGACAGGCTGATGAATGAGGATATAAAGGAGCATTGTGGTGTGGATGTGGATGTGATAGGAAGCGTTATGAGGAACACACTGAGGTGGTTTGGCCATGTGGAGAGGATGGAGGGTGAGAGACTGACGAAGAGAGTGTATGTGAGTGAGGTGGAGAGGCGAAGAGGGAGGCCGAGGATGAGATGGAGGGATGGGGTGGAGAGGTGTATGAGAGAGGGGGGTGTGAGTTGGGAGCGGGGCAGTGAAATGGCGGGGGACAGGGCGACGTGGAGGCAATTTGTTTGTGGCCACCCCAAACGGGATTGAGGCATCTGGCAATAGATAGACAGATAGCATTGTTTTCTTAATCACTAGCTTTATATTGGATATTCCCATGTGTGTTTTGATGTCTAAATCAGTACTGTACGGTAGCTGAAAGACCGAAGAACATTGCCACAATAAGGTGGGGAACAGTACATATTGGCTGGGTGTGGGTAGGGTATTGGTAGGTAGGATATTTCTCTGTATCTGGATTTCAACAGTATCTGGATATACCGATGGCTCTGTTATGTCGGATAATTGAGGGATTATTGTAGATAGAATTTCAGAATATACTACTCACAGACATTCATAAAATTTTGAACCAGTATGCAAGATCCTCTTCATGATTAGCAAGTAGCACAGCATCATTTGCAACCATCATATTTGAAATGCTGTATCATTCAGTATTCATCGCCAGCAACAGTTTTTGTTCCATACATCATATTTTGACCTCTGTTATAATCCCATCATGATTACCATGATCTTTTATTGATTTTCCAAATTTTGAACAACCATGAGACCATTACATGCCCTTGTCTGATACCAATACTGTTTCACCATGCATTTAGTTATCCATCTCTTACTTCTGTAGTACAATACTTCACTACCCTTATAATAGCACTTTGTAGCATTCAGCAATTTTCCTTCCGCATCATACATAAATAAAATTGTCCATTATACCTTACATTCTCTCTCTTTTACTTTTTGTGCAGTCAGAATGTTTCACTTGGTCTGTTCAAAAACATGAATGCCTATGCATACAGTAGCTTTCCAGTGGTAGGTGGTCCAACCATCATCCATTCACTTGGTGTTGTGTTGCTTTATTTTTTCTTAGGTGACTGTACACTGAATGACAAGCCTAATGATTTTCTTTAACCAAGAAAACTATTCACAATGCCGAGTGTAACCAAATAACCAACTAAAGGGGTGACATAGAGTCTATGGTGCCTGTGTTTGCTGGGTGGAGAGACAAAATGTGGCATTCATCCAGGAACCAAACCTCCACAATCTTCCCTGCACCTTGCTGTGGTGAGGTGCTGTGCACTGCAAGGGAACATCAGTTCTTTGCACCAGATGGTTCAGCAGGGGCAATTGCTTACCCGCAACTGATGGATCTGCTCAGCCAGACAAACCAGGGTTACTTTACTGCTATTACTGCTACTATTATTACTACTACTATGATAGCTTTTCTTCTTGATACATTCTGTATAGATGCCATCCATTTTCATATACCTCTGGTTTCAGATAATGTCTTGAACAAAATCAGAGCTAGAAAAGCCAATATGGGGAGGGGGTCCAAGACTTGTATTTTTCTTGCATTTCCTTCTTTTTTCAGCATGGAACAAAACAAAGGAGTGGAGTACTGGTATTGAAAGAAGATATATTAAAAGGAAAGAGGGAGGGGAGGAAGCAAGAATCAGATGTAACAGATGCTCAGCTCTTCACTTCTAACAATAATGACCTCAAGTGTAATAAGTATGGTAAGATGATAGAACAAAGTTGAAGCGAGGCAATAAATCTTATTCCTCTCTGCCATTCATCATTCATGAGCAGACCAACACTCTGTTCACCCTGGAAAACAGACAAGATGTGTTTCATTCTTTCAGCAGTTTGAAGTCAGGTATAATTATTCCCTTGTACAAAGGAAAAAGAGAAAAAGAAGTGTGTGGTAATCATAGGGGCATTTGTCTTCTTAGTATAATAGGAAAAGTGTATGGTAGGATACTTATTGACAGAGTTAGAGAAAGAACAGAGGAATTAGTTGGAGAAGAACAGGGAGGCTTTAGGAAGGGAAGAGGTTGTGTAGATCAGATATTCATTCTTAGATCTTTAGTGGAAAAGTTTCTAGAGAAGGGAAAGTAGTTGTATGCAGCCTTCATGGATTTGGAGAAAGCATATGACAGGGTGGATAGACAAGGATTGTGGAAAGTATTAAGAATATATGGATTAGACGGGAAGTTGTTGAATGCTGTGAAGAGTATGTACAATGGTGCTAAGGCTGCAGTGCGTGTGGATGGTGAACTGAGTGAATTTTTCTCTTTGAAGGTTGGGTTGAAACGGATGTGTCATGTCTCCATGGTTGTTCAATCTGTACGTGGATGGGGTAATAAAAGAGGTACAAGGTAGGGTAGTGGATGTTGGAGTGGCCCTGGTGAGAGAGGGTAGTGTTTGGAAACTCCCTGTACTGTTGTTTGCAGATGATACTGTGTTGTTGAGTGAAGACGAAGGGGAGCTGCAAGGCTTGGTGGATGAGTTTGGGAGTGTGTGTAAGAAACGGATTCTAAAGGTGACTGTAGGGAAGAGTAAAGTGATGGTCTTTGAGAGAGGTGAAGTCAGTGAATGTACAGCGAGGTTGGATGGTGAGGATTGGAAAATGTGAGTACGTTTAAGTACTTGGGTAGTGTGATGAGTAAGGATGGAGGTTTGGAGGGTGAAGTGCTTGAAAGCGTACAACAGGGAAGAAAGGTTGCTGGTTCTATGAACGCAGTGATAAGAAGCAGGGAAGTGAGCATGGAAGTGAAAAAGTTACTACATGACAGTATTGTGATACCAACTCTAACGTATGGAAGGGAAGCTTGGACGTTGTTGGAAGGACACAAGTCAAGAGTGAGAGCAGTGGAAATGGGTTATTTAAGAGGAGCCTGTGGAGTCACATGGAGAGACAGGCTGACAAATGAGGATATAAAGGAGCGTTGTTGTGTGGATGTGAATGTGATAGGAAGCGTTAGGAGGAATACACCGAGGTGGTTTGGCCATGTGGAGAGGATGGAGGGTGAAAGACTGACGAAGTGAGTGTATGTGAGGGAGGTGGAGGGGAGAAGTGGGAGGGGGATGCCGAGGATGAGATGGAGGGATGGGGTGGAGAGGTATATGAGGGAGGGGGGTGTGAGTTGGGAGCGAGGCAGTAAGATGGTGGGGGACAGGGCGACGTGGAGGTGATTTGTTTGTGGCCACCCCGAACGGGATTGAGGCATCTGGCAATAGATAGATAGATAGAAAAAATGGTCCCAAGGCCGACTACGGGAGCATGCAAATATCTGAACCCACAGCCATTGAGGGGGCTAAACATACATTTTACTTTAACCAGTAAAAGCACCATACCAAATCAGTTCTTCCTGATAGTCTGTTATATTTTTCAGATTATTTCTGGGTTGGTAAATACAGTAAACATTTCTTATTAAATCTGTTTCCCCGTCATTTTTAGCTGTTCTGGTGTGACAACTCTTGTTTATTTCGTTAACATAAGGGTGGAAAGGACTATTCTTCCCTAAGTGTTTAACTAAACCTGACCTAACCGAGCTTATCTGTACCTAATAATTTTAACCTAACCTAACTTCCAGTTGGGAAATTGGGAAACAATACCCACCTTTGAGCATGTTGAGTTTCTTCCACTGCACTGGAAACGATCGTAGAGGAAAGTGACGATGATAACGATGAGGAAATTTTTTAGCAAGAATGAGTAATTTGCCAAACTGAAAGTTGTCAGAAAATTACAGAAACAAGCTGGAGGATTATGAATTGAATCGGTAAGGTCTTTCTGCTGCATCAAGTGTACAATGAAAGACACAAGTATCTTCCCAAAGTCCGACGAATATAGTGTGGAAAAATCGAACCATTTGAAACACGCACTAGTAGAAACAGGGTTTTCATTGTATTTCGCCTGGTGTAAATTTTCTTCAGACTGAACTGGGAAGATAGTTGTGTCTTTCATTGTACATTTACCGGTAAATAAATCAGTCTAACAGTACTTGTGTTTTGTTTCCGCCAGATTAATCGTGATTTCAGACTGTTCAGGCACTTCTGATTTCAGACTGTTCAGGCACTTCTTGACATCATGTAGTCTGGATAATCGGGCTATCTCTGCATTTCCTTTCGTATCGAGTATCAGTTTCGTATCATCAAGACAGATATTTTCGTACTATGGAATTTGTCCTATATTAACCGATTTCATACCATCGAAAATTCGTACTTCGGGCTTTCGTATTTCGAGGACTCACTGTATAAATATCTATCTATCTATCTATCTATCTATCTATATATATATACACTCAACCCTCTGCTATCACGTACACATCAAATGCACAACCATACATGCTATCACGCACCCCAAGACCGCTATCACGCATCGAGTTTGAAGACAGGCTAAGCGAAACTTATTCACACGGCACTTCAAACGAGGTTTGGCGAGGATACGATGGTTAATCGGAACGGTAACGTAGTAAAATTGCCGACGATACCACGGGCATTTGGAATGCATCTGAAAGGATTCCTGCCGAGCATACGACAGGCAAAACAGTGTGAACAAAACCCATTCGACTCGAAAGAATATATCGTATTACAGCACTGAAATTTAGTCTAATACTAAATATTTATTAATACTGTATTTTAGAATAAATATCAATCATTTTGAAACCCATATAAAGAGTTAATATTTCCTATGCCGAGAAAACTGTGATGTTGATAAAGTAATCACATGTTTAAAACTGAGATGAAGCTCTGGCAACAGTATGAGGAACGTGTGTGATAGCGTGCAAGTTTTGTTCCACTTAAATCTTCCTCGGCCGTTCCTGATACGATGCACCGTGTGATACCCCCTTTAGCTGTGGACACTAAGAAATCATGGAGACAGCTAAAGAGATCTGGTGGCAATTAAGCCACTCCCAAGCCTTGGCACCCATCAAACCACCCAAGCCTTAATCCTTATAAAAGTTTGATGGCCTTTTATGTTGTTTATTTATTCATTATACTGTTATTATTAATATAATAATGCTTTATTTCATGTTGGAGGAGAGATTGGCAGGAAATCGCAGGCATAAAGTGGTTAAAAGTTAGAAAAATGGGCCACCGAAAAACAAATTAGAAATTTTCCCATTGATTGTTCAGTTCAGCTATCGCGTATTCAGCTATCACATGCGTTTTGCTGTGACCAATTAGGCACGATAGCAGGGGGTTGAGTGTATATATATATATATATATATATTGGCTATCACCAACCCCCTCCCAGCGCAAATATCCACTAATGCACTCCCATTCTCATCCACCTCAGCAGGCACACCCCTCTCACCAACTATTCCATCCACCTTCAAATTCCTTACTTTACCATTCATATCACTGATCAAAAACACTCTCTCATTCCTTCCAAAGTTTTCCATGCACATTTCTACATTTAAATAAATAAGCTTTAGTAATACAGTGCATCGTAATTTTCCAGGTCGAGTGATGACCTGGCGTCCAGTGTACCCAAGACAGAGTGAGGGTGATAAGAAGAAGGATACTCATGGTGTTGATGTGTTTCTCAAACCCAAGAAAGTTCTAGGAAAACAGATAACAAAAAAACAGGTGGTGTTCTGTATGGGTGACATATATGATCTTTATAAGAGTAAATACTATGGGGGTTGTCTGAATCAAGGGCAAACATCAGGAGTGAGTGAGGAAGAAGATGCACCACATGCAGTACAAGAGAGAGAAAAAACATTTAAATTTCACAGTCCTAATAATTTTGAAAACTTGTCAGTGAAAAGGAAGAAGATAACAGTACATGGTAAAAGTAAAAAGTTGGCACATGGTAAGGCAGTGATGCATGGTAAGCCCTTTCGACGCAATAAAATCTCAGTGCACAGTGAACTGGGTAAAATGAAAATGACTTTAACAAATGAGCAGAAAATGGGCTCCCACTTGAACACTCAGGTAAAAGGGGTAATCTCCATCAGCCCAACAGGGGACCTGTTCTTCAAAAATGTCATTTCACACTTTCTCCATACAGACTTCCATTTTACAGACTACAAACCCAAGCAGGTGAGTCACTGGTTATTTTTTACTCTTACAAAGTACTATATTTGCTTTATATACATTAATGTAGTCTAAGTAACTAGCTTTGAATTTACTGTAGCTCTAGAATAATGTCAGTAGTACAATACCTTAGTCAAGACAAAATTAAATTATGATTTTAGCTTCTTAATTTCAATGGATTTTACCCAGCATGAATGCTGTTGTTCTTGTTGCTTAACCCTGGTCTGCCTCACCAAGCTGACCCATTAATGCTAGATAAGCAAGCACCCTTATGGGGTTATCAAATAGGTCCTTTTGATTTCAGTGTTGTGTTTGTGTTTTAGTGTAGCATGTGCCGTGCAGTGCTCCATTATGTGTGCTATATTGTGGGAGTGTTCTGCAAGCAGGACATGTGTTGTATGTGATTCCACATGACTCAGATCTAAGCTGATAACTAAGGCGGGCTGGGCTATATCCTCATCTAAGCCTAGCTGTGTGAACTTGATGAGCTTAATTTAACCCTATAGCCATGATGACGTCCTTTTGTAATCCATTTTTACTGCAAACACATTGTTTGATTCTTTAGGAGAGCCCTATGGTAGTAAAGAGTTTAATGAAGGCTATATCTAACCCCCTTCAGTTCCAAGGTGTCAGAATTCTAAGCTGATTAAAATAATCTGGAGAGAGCAAGAATAAAATGCACGAACATCTTTTTAATGAAGGGGTTAAGGATACCTTTGATGGGTGGACATGAGGAGGAGAGGTTTGTAGTACAGCATAGTACTGGTATACTATTCTGATCAACATGTTGTAATGCCTTGCATGTGAAGAGTGTACAGTATGTACAGTCCAGTAGGTCTGTCTATCTATCTATTGCCAGACACATAAATCCTATAAGGGGTGGCCACAAACAAATTGCCTCCATATCGCCCAGTCCCCAGCCATTTCACTGCCCTGCTCCCAGCTCATGCCCCCTCTTTCTCATAAACCTCTCCACTCCATCCCTCCATCCCATCCTTGGCCTCCCCCTCCCCCCCTCCACCTCACTTACATACACTCTCCTCATCAGTCTCTCACTCTCCATCCTCTCCACATGGCCAAACTACCTCAGTGTGTTTCCCCTAACACTTCCTATCACATCCATATCCACACCACAATGCCCCTTCACTTCCTCATTTGTCAGTCTGTCTCTTCATGTGACCTCACATGGTCCTCTCAAATAACTCATTTCCTCTGCTCACACTCTTGACTTCTGTCCCTCCAAAAAGGTCCGAGCTTCACTTCCATACATTAGACTTCATATCACAATACTGTTATGTAGTAACTTTTTCACTTCTATGCTGTCTTTCCTGTTTCTTATCACTGCTTTCAAGGAACCAGCAACATTTCTTCTGTGCTGTACCCTTTCAAGCACTTCACCTCAAAATGTCCATCCTTACTCATCACACTACCCAAGTACTTAAATGCACTCACCTTTTCCATTTCCTCCTCATCCAACCTCACTGTACTTTACTGACACCATTTCTCCATTCACGGAAATCTCCATTTTAGGAGATTTAATTGTTCACCACCACCTTTGGCTCTCCTCTCCTTTCACTGATCTACCTGCTGAACAAGCCCACATCTTTTCTGTCCTTAATGACCTAGAGCAGCTTGTACAGCACCCTACCCATATCCCTGACTGCCTTGGAGAGAGTTCCAACATACTTGAGCTCTTCCTTACAACAAATCCTTTTGCCTACACTGTTAATCTTTCCTCTCTATTGGGCTCCTCTGACCACAACCTTATCACCTTAACCTGTCCTATTGCTCCGGTACGGCCTGTGGATCTTCTAAAGAAATGTTGATTGTGGCACTTTGGAGCTGCTGACTGGGAGGCTTTCAGGCAGTACTTCTTTGAGTTTCCCTGGAATGATTATTGCTTCCATGGCCAAGAGCCATCTGAGTGTGCCATGCACATTATGGAGGTTATTCTCTCAGGCATGGAAACATACGAGGTGCTACCCAAAAGTTCCAGTAATTTGAACAGAGGGAGCCAACCATTTGCAGTTTTGCCATTTGCTGCTAGGAGGAGTCAGCAGCACCCCGTGTGCATCAGTGTGGCCCTGGCCGTGGATGTGTTGTTGAGCTACGCTTACCATTGTAACGTGGGGTGTAGGTGGTTTGGCGGTTTTGCAATGGCGGACCAATGGCGCAGCAATGTCAAATCGATGTTGATCAGTCTCTTCGATATCCAAGGGATTGTTCACAAGGAATTCATCCCACCTGGTCAGTCTGTCAGCAGAAAGTTTTACTGTGAAGGTTTGCAGCGCCTGAGGAAGAACATCCGCCACAAAAGTCCAGAACAATGGAAGAACAAAGACTGAGTTCTTCATCATAACAATGCCCCCACCCACACATCAGTTATCAATTGTTGTTCAGCAATTCCAGGCTTCCACTAACATGGTAGTCATTCCCCACCCACCCTTTTTGCCTGACCTTGCCCCCTGCGATGTTTTCCTGTTACCCAAGCTGAATTTATGACTGAAAGGGTGTTGATTTGACTTGATTGAGGAGATCCAGACAGAATCGCAGGAGGTGCTCAAGACCATCATGCTTGAAGCCTTCCAAGGATGCATGCATTCGTGTAAAAAATGCTGGGACCACTATATACATACCCAAGAGGACTACTTCAAAGGTGACAGTGAGAACTAGGAGGTAAGGTAACGTATTTTCCTACAGTATTCAAATTACCGGAACTTTTGGGTAGCACCTCATACCTTCCTTTCTCATATCCTTTGACCAATGCAAAAAAGCCTTTGTTTAATCACACTTGTTCTAATGCTGTCCACAACAGGAAGAAGGCCTACAAAAGGTACCAGAGTCAACCCAGAATCTCATCTTTTTTATGTTTCTGCCCAGAATCGTGCAAAGTCTGTTCTTCGCTCTGCCAAAAAAAAAAAAAAAAAAAAAAAAAAAAAAAAATCATACTAAATGCTCTGAACTCTTAAATCTAATTCTTCCTGCTCCTTCTGGCACCTTGCCAGAAAGCTTTCCAACAACTTTACCTCATCATCCTTCCTTCGTCTTTTCCATTCTGATGGCTCTTTAGCTATTTCTTCTACTGATAAAGAAGATCTCTTCATTCAGACATTTTTTGGTGGAAAAAGGGACCTTTCAGGAGCCAGTCGGAAATTGTGTGCTGTAGTCAAAGGGTTAATGTAACATTTTCCATTGCCACAGCTGGAAGGGTTGGAAAACTTTGGATCCTAATAGCACATAACAGTGTCATACAAGCTGGTATCACACTTAATCGATGAGCATTGTGCTGGTGTTTTGAGTGCAGCACAGCCACAGTAAATTGGCAATGCTATACCATTTCGCCAGCCTGATGGCTGCACTGAAATGTTTTTTTCATAACCATTATATTTGTTAGTGGCAGCAGCCCAGGCCGCATTACTTTAGGTGCAGCACGATCAGCGTGGAATGAAACTTTATTATTAAAACTTACTAAACACAGTTGTATTGGATTACAGGTTTGTTGTCCACTGGAAAAAGTGAAATATCAAGAGTACATGGGGAACACTGATGGAGATTACACCAATTTTTTAAGACTGACCCAGTGGATACTTCATCACAAGGATGCACTTGCCAAAATAAGTAAAAAAGGAAGGTAAGCACAGTAAATATATGTTGGCATTAATTAATTGTCGAACATTATAGTTTTTGTTGAAGATAAATGGTTATGGTTATACTGTTATTGTAAAATAGTGGTGGTATTTACAGTAACATGGTCCCCTGTTCCTCTTAATGGGAAAGTTCTCAAGTGCATACAGGAGCATCAGGGGAAGTCTTTGTGCTATTTATTTTTGTATTGCATTAACCTGTTGTTGCCCTCACACAGTTTTTAGAAGTGTAGTGGTTTAGTAAGATATGACACTTCAGCTTAATGTGGCACAGTAAGGTGTAATTCCAAGAGATGGTTAGGGTTTAGTGCTCACATAATGCTGCTATGAGACAAGCAGCAGGTGTCTCTTACCCAGCCCTGGGCTGATATGTTTCTGAGAGTAATACTAGACTGGATGATAGGTAAATGTATAAGATTGGTTTAAGTTTAACTGCTGCTAGAACTCATTTTTCCTCTGTTGGAAGGTTGTGGAAGTTTCTTCATAATATGATGGTTGTAATCTATGCTGTACATTAATCTTCCTTTTACACACAGTACAGTTGGTGGGGAGGAGATAGATGGATTTTACTGGGTATTTCAGTGCAGGTGAAGTTGAGAAGAGATGTGTTCCAACTTTGCTGTGCTGTATAAAATGGTTGAAACTAACTTAAAAATAAAATTCTATGGTAGTACAGTAATTTTTTTCTTTTTTTACAATTATCACAGAAAATTTGCCTGTTAAATTTCTGTTACTGCCTGTTAAGCTGGTTTGCCTGTTTCTCCCCAATGTGCAACACCAGTTTCATGGAAACATTGTGATATCTTGGATCATATCACTGACATATAACGAGGAATTACTTTAATTTTTTCTTTTTATTCCCATAATGGAATTGATTTAAGTAATCACAGTATATTCCATTGAATTACAGTATGTTTTTACTTTATTTATTTTGTCATATATACTTTTTATTCCTTCACTCTGATGATATATTTTAAATTTTAATCAAACTGCTACCAAGTGATTATATTCAGAAACTTTATAGTAATGAAAGAATTAACTAAGGCCATTTGAAACCCTTCCATTATCTCTCATTCGCAATGAAATAGATAACAGCAAGAATAAAATACAGTCGAGTTGCATAAAATGCATGTTTCTAAACCATGGTTTTCTAATCCACAGCATGGTTCCCGCTCAGAACTGAAAGTAGCAGAAACCGCGATTATATGCTTAATGCGTGGACTTTCGGCATCAAAGTGATGCATTTCCGGTGAGATTTTCATGTTACGCATCGGTTCCGCAAACCGCGGTCATCAGCCATTCATAGATAAGCATGACAAGCAATGACAAGCCAGTCACAACCCTTCCCTGCAGCAGACTTTGAGGGGTTCTTGAGGGAAGCTGAAGAGGAAGAACCGGGGCTGAGGCAGCGGCAGCATGAGGCACCACCACACTTGCCACATGCTGAGAGGCCCTAGTTTGCCTCTAGCCTTGGAACCCCCACCCCCACCCTTTCCACTTAAGCATTGTTGTTGATAGCAGTCAGGTAAGACCCTTTAATATTGTTTATTTAATTTTTAAAATTCTTTATTCCCTGCAATACAATACATATGCTGAATAATTATTTGAGTGTGTGCTAGTGTTCGCTGGTGACTAGTTGGGTGTAGGTAGGGTGATATGTGGCAGCTTGACCGAGAGGCCAGAACCATAAATAATTTTTCCCAGAAGTTATTTTATTTTTAAACCATGGAATTTCTAAAATGTGGCAGTGATCCAGAACCATTTTGCCACAGTTTAGACAACTCGACTGTAAATTAACCCTCTCGTTGCTGGACGACACAGGCTGCGTCCAACTGCAGGCAAGTACTCAGGATGTGGGCCGGCTGGACCTTGGCCGAGTGCGGTGAAAGACCCCCCCCTTGTTTCCGCGTGCATGATACTTCTTAAACATTTTATCCTCACACCCTTAGTTTTGCTTCTATCTCCGTGATTTTATATTCCTCATAATCTTGAATAGTTGTTCAGTCTCCAGCAAAAATCGAGTGACCGGCTCGATGAGTAAGTTGGTATATGTGGCACCGCCACATCCCTAGTTTCACCCCCCCTCCCTCGTTCCCATTCATTCGTCTACCCTTCACCCTCCCCACATTCAAGGACAAGAGAGTAAGGCCTACTAGCATTGTCTCAACCACTCTTCCATCATCCTGTTGTCCTGGGAAATAATGGTTTTGTTTTGATAACGAAAGAAAAAAATATATATTACATAGTGTTTTACTTCATAGTATAGTTATACACCACGATCTGAATGCAGGGTGATATAAAATAGTTATATATCCATATGATAGTGAGGTCTGTAATCATATAATTTATCATTTTGGCGGTTGTATCCAGTCAGTGTGTAACATTAAACAGTTGGAAGCTATATGTTGATGTTTGTAGTGGTACACCCACCACAAAAAACCTTGATACTCTACTATATTTAGCTTGAAAACTTCAACATAACATAACTCTGACAGGCAAAAACGTCACTTTAATGTGACGTTTTCACCTATCAGAGTTAATATTTTTGACTTTTCTACATCATTCAAGTACTTAACGATATGGCTCGCCCAGTGCGCACTGTGATGATGCGCACTGGGCGAGCCTACTGTATATATATATATATATATATATATATATATACAGTACCCTCGCGTCCAACACGCGTTAGTCCAGCACGATTCAGGTCCAGCACGGAGAGCGAATAATTAGTATTATTTAATACGATTTAATTACTGCAACACGAGTGTGTTAGCATAACACGCACAGAGCTCCGGGAAGTGGGCGAAATCCGCAGAGTTCAACTCTAGCACGATCACCCCCGGAACAACACGGTCATACTGGACATTCCCATGATGATGATAGCCAATGAAAACTTCTGATCAAGTAGCCTTCCCCGCCTGCTATCGTGACATGATTGTGATGCCGCCCAATTAAAAACGCTTCTGGTGTCAAGTGATGTTTTGTTTAAATTTCTCCCGCCACAGCACCACTCAGTCGCATAATTGCATTGGAAGGTGCTTTTTTCTTGCTGCATTTTCTGCCCTTGTTACTGCATTTTACCCTGCTCACGATGCCTAGGAAGCCTTCTGAGAACCCCAAGAAGCGTCGGCACCTCCCTCAGGCCACCAAGCTAGAAAGCATCGAGAGGAAGAAGAAAGGGGAGAGGAAAGTTGACATTGCCAAGACCTACGACATGAATGAAGCCAACGTGAGGACCATAATAACAAACCAAGACAAGATCCTGGCAGCCGAAGGCTACCACACGGCACTTCATACCAGGTTTGCCGAGGATACGATGGTAAATCGGAACGGTAATGTGGTAAAATTGCCGACGATACCACGGGCATTTGGAATTCATCTGGATGGATTCCTGCCGAGGATACGACGGGCAAAACAGTGTGACCAAAACCCAGGCGACTCGACAGAGAATGTATCGTACTACAGCATTGAACATTTAGCCTGACACTGAATACATATTAATATTTTAGAATAAATATCAATCGTTTTGAAACCCTTCTCATCGGCGTGTGTACCAGTTTATAAACAAAGTTGCTTCTCCTTATTCTCTACCGAGTTGGCGACAGCGATCACTTTCCACAGTCACGAGATGGGGCTCTGGCAACAGTGTGAGAAGCATGCCGTTTGCCGAGGATTACAGAGTGCTAGGACAGGCAGAAGCAGGACCTTCCATGGCTGTGGACGAAGATAGTGATTCTGAGTGTGATTTCGAAGGATTTATGAGGGAGGTTGAGGAGGAGCAACAGCCATTACCTGCTAGTGACATCAGCAGCCATTCTCCGGGGACCCAGTAGGACTACCTACAACCTTGGATACCACCTTCCATTCCCAGCAAGCCCACCAACACTATCCTAAAAGGTTAGTTATCATTCATAGCACAGTACCATTTATTATAATTACAGTAGTACCGATATGTGTATAGGTATATGGTAGGTATTTAGGGTGACTTTTCCTAGGGTTGCTGACATAATTCATTTTTCCCCATAAGCTCTGTTGTTAGTCCAACATGTTTTTGGTCCAACACGTGACCCATGCATGACAATATTACCGTGTTGGACGCAAGGGTACTGTATATATATATATATATATATATATATATATATATATATATTGCATATATTTTATTAACTCTCGTTTAGGTGTATGTTATGTGATTTTAAAAAGACCCATCTCCCAGAAAAAAGAAATAAATACATAAAAATGCAGATGGTTAAACCTGTGACATTGAGCTGGGATTCTGAGGGCTGGAATGGTGTATGAATGAATGTCTGCTTGATTTCACAAAGCATGCTGTTGGCAGTTCTCTTATTTTCATACTGTTTCTTTCTTGTGAATCATACTTCAACTCATCATCAGGTGGGAATAAAAGGTCAGGATGATGATGGTGATATATTTCTTGTTAATTCTGATTATTAAAAAAAAAATTGCAGATTGATGTACAGTATGCCAGACTTCATAGCTCTGAAGGAAGTGTTTTTGGACATGTATATGACCCCATACCGAAGAAATTCGCATCGCTGGAAAATAAAAGCTGTAATGTGAGTATCACTTGGTAATTTCTCACTTTTCGTTAGGCCATTCTGGCACTTTGGAACTGTCTTCCTCTGACTGTATCTCCTATTCTCTTTGACCTCCAGCCTTTTAAACACAATGTGGCCAGGCATCTTGAAATGAACGGATCTTGAATATGACTCTCTGTTATCTTGTTTTTGTTGTTTCTTGAAGGGAACAGTCTTGTGGCTTCTAGCCTTTGGTTCTTTCTTCCTTGCATTAAAAAAAAAAAAAAAAAAAATAATAACAGTTCTAAAAGCCAGTCCCAACTGTCACATGAAAACATCGTGATGGATAAAATAACCATCTTGATGCTTTATAAGTCCAAACCTGGCTCACACCATCACTTTAACCCCTTAACCACGGGGCGTCACTTTCGTAATGCTTGGGAGCAAGGGATCATACCGCGGGGCGTCACTTTTGTGATTCTGTGTTATTTTGAATTCGCCTGGGCTTTCAAGTGGTGGCTTGTATCATCTATCAGTACTACCAGTGTCCAGCTATACACACTTCTGCTAATGTCATCTGCACTCCCATCCACTGTTGACAATATAGCCATTTTTCCCCGTGTCCTTGACTCCCCTCCTTACCTCCCCTCCATTACCCTCGCGCTCTGCGGCGCAACACCGAATTCGACTCACTTTGTCTCCCTGATTTCGCTTTTTCAAAACAATCCCTCTCACTACTGATTATGTAATTTTTTCACTCTCCCGTTGCGTTCTGGGCATTTTGCATCGTAGAAACTCGAGTATTAAGTGAATGGATTGTAAGTAAATTTCAACACAGAGAAAAATTGCCTCATAAAAGATTTTATATTTCAGGTATGATGATGACAGGGTTTACATTCAGCATGACAAAAACACATCACAGAGCCACCACAATGCAGTCCCCTCCAAAAAAGCTTTCAGTGCATTCCTTCTTGGACTCTTGCCTCATGTCAAAGGTAAGCATATGTGTGGTGTTTATTTCATTTCATGCTTCCCAATATCTTTCAACCCCCCTATTCAGTCCCATATCCCTGAGGTCACACTCTGTTATCTCGACCTAGGTCTTTTTCAATCTGCCTTTTGCCACCCCACCCCAGCGTTCACATTTTTCACATTCTGCACCCAGTTGTCATCTCCCATCTTTTCCACATGCCCAGACCATCTCAGTTGACCCCTCCTCATCACAACACCAATACTCTCAAGTTCCATCCTTCCTCTCAGCTCATCCATCTTAAACCTAACCTCCCCATGCCATACATTAAAGGACATACTGCACATCCACTCAGTCATTGTCATTTCTGTATGTTTGAGCCTACCAATATCCTCTTTCTTTACTGCCCAGGTCTCACTACCATACATTACTCCTAACACATGCTGCATACATAGATCCCATAGCACACAGGGAGAGCCCTCTCAGTGTCAGGAGAGTCAACAGTTCCCTGAACTTCTTCCAGCCATTCCTTATTCTAGCCACAGAGTTAGTTCCAGCCCCCCTTCCAGCACATTATATGTCTCACATGTAACAATACTTTTCCACCCTCTTTTTTATCTTTCTGTATGTGGAAGTGCTGGGAAAACATCAGCTGATTAACTGTGGCATTAGGTAATCCAGACCATCCTGTGGTGTTCAGAAAACATTGTTTTTCTTGACAACGTCAGAAGACAATTTTATTTCTTTATACAAGAGAGAATGTGTTGAAGTATGAGTATGTCCACTATAAGGTCAGTATCTCTCATAGTTTAGTCTTTATGCAGTTATGTTCAAGGGTTTTTGTCTGGTGACAAAAAAATATGAAATTTTTTATTTCCATCACAGATGCTTATTAGCATAATGAGATGAAAGACCTTATATTAAAGTATAGGTACCGGTATCCCTTTTTGTAGGTCAGTATCTGCAGTAATGTAATCAGGGTATACACTTAAACCTTGATTTAAGGGACTAAACGGGGAATCAACTTGTCCCATACTTGAAAATGTCCATTATTTTACCACATATTACGGCAATTGTATTATGAAATGCAATGATTGTTTCACTTTTCTTACTTATTTATATGATTATGAATATTATTTTACAGGTACCATATAAAGAAACATATTAATGTTTATAACCTAGACATTACGTATCACCTTTGAATGGTCTTGTCTGTTTGTCAGGTAGAACGTGGAGTCTCTTATATCCGAAATCCCTGAAATGGAGGTCCCTTAATTAGAGGTATGAGTGTACTTGTATATTCATCCATCATCCAGTCCTATGTTGCCCCATGAGGAGCATAGGAGCCCAGGGCTAGGCAAGTTAGTCCTAACATTTAAGATGAGAGTGACCAGCCTCACTCTTCCCTGAGTGGCATTATGTGAGCAGTAAACCTCAACCACCACTTGGAGAAAAACCTGCACCGGCTTAATCCAATTGAAGCACCTTATTCACTAAACCACCAGGCACCATAATTTGGTCATGTGGTTACCACCCATAAAAGATTTGAATTTCAAGGGGAAATCCCTAAAAAAAATACAGCAGGAATGGGTGTGGAAAGTGGCTGAGAAAAAAGCTCAAAATGCCATTACATGGTCACGAACAAGCTGTTAGTCGCCTGTCAGCTTCAGAACAAAGTGCAGATTTTTTTTTTCTTTTTTCTGAGCAGTGATGTACTGTCAGTCGTAGTTGCCAGCTGGGCATTTAGTGATGTAAGTTGCTGTTCTCAGGTTAAGCCCTTCACTGTGATGAACAGTTTTGGTTCATTCTTTCTACTTCCAGACTAGAAAGCGTTCAGAGGGAGCATACCTCCACCAATGCCATCGCTATTAAAAAGGATCTGGATCTGCCCCCAAATTTATATCAATTCTTTCCAAAAAATTTCATTGAAATTCATTGAAAACTTCTGGAGATATTGTGTGGTATACTAAAGGTATCAATCTGGATCTGCCTCCAAATTTAATCATTCTTCCTTGTCCCGCGGCCCACCCATCCACAAAATTTCATCAAATTCTGTTCATAAATTTTTGAGTTATCCTGGACCCGCATCCATGGATATAGGATCTGGATCCACCCCAAAATTTAATGAATTCTTTCTTGGCCCATGTTGTATCTTTCCACAAAATTTCATTGAAATTCATTGAGAACTTTTGGAGATATTGTGCAGGATACTCTGGATCTGGCCCCAAAATTTAATCATTTATTCCTTGGACCATGGCTCACCCTTTCACAAACTTTCATCAAAAGCTATTCACAACTTTTTGAGTAATGCTGCTAACAGACAGACAAACCAACCAACTAACACAGGGTAAAACATAACCTTCTTGGCAGAGGTAATAATTTTATTCAAGTTTGTAATGATGCCAAGCCCTGAAGAGATTAGTGAAGGCTACAGATAATCCCTTGAGTTTGAAAAGTCACCCTAAGCTGACTAAAATTTCAGTTATGTGTTATGGATTGATGTATATTAAAACTACTCTCTGGAATTCACTTCGTGGGAGTTGCTTCCCACATACATTTAATCCTCTCAATTTTAAATCCAATTGTTATAAGTATTTTATGAATGGAGGATGCCTTAGGCACATGGACTTATTTTTTTTCCATTGTTTTTCCTTCCTCCATTCATTATAAAAAAAATAAAATAAAAAAAATAAATTATTACCTCATGTAGATGGTCTTTGGCTTTCAGAATATTTGTTTCTCTTTATGGCTGCTCTGTTGTTGTTTGTGTAAATCAGTGATGACATGGAGCATCATGCTACAGTAAAGTCTCAGTTATCTGGCGTAATTCAGCCAACCCCCAAACTGGATATTGCAGAATGCCAGATATTGCAAAGTACCCCCAATTGACTATCCATCTGGCATTCAGCCAGGTAATGTGTCACTGTCCATCTCAACCCTCTATCATAAACTCTTCCTACAATATTACCTTTAATTAAAAGATTAACCTTAAGTATAAAATACAATACAGCACAGTATTAATACAGTTCATGGAGTGCAATAATACAGTATGTAATATACTGTAATTATAATTATACGGCACTCACCTAGGGTAGGCATCAATGGAGGGTAGATACTCATAGATACATCCCTCGTGAGGACAGGGTCCATGTGGCCGGGCTGAGATGTGGGCATCATCCATCCCTCTTAAGTTACCAAAAGAGGCTGGATGACTCCATCACTGATGCCTGTCCAAGATGTAACACAGCACCCCATTCTATTAGGCACATTATGGAAGACTGCATTGCACACAATCACCTATCCCAACAACACAACATACACTCCTTGAGAGCTCTGTGGGAAAGCTCGGTCTCAGCCGTGGCCTTCCTTAGGGACTCGGGGCTGTTCGGCCAGACTGCCTAGGGAACAACTACTAATACTACTGATGAATTCTTGCTTGTGTTCATTTTGTATTTACTGCCATGTGTCTAACAGTCCAGTCTTTGTCTGCTTTTGACAGATGCCAAGGACTATCAGGCACAGTTTATCAAGTACCTAGGGGACAACTGGCAAGTGGGCTGGGCTGATGTGAATGGCATTGGTCTTCTATACAGCTTTAAGGTGGATATGGCCAGTCATTGGCTCAAATTTTTCTGTGATGCCAGCACCACCATGTCTGATGAAGACTTGACCACCGACAGCAGTGATACAGCAGCCTTGGAAGCTATTGTGAAGAGCATAGAATTCCAGAGGATGTACTTGTACAGGACACATCTCTACCAACTCCCAGTCTGCAAAAAAATCTGGAGAGAGCATCTGTGGTGAGCTGTGTAAAATTACTAAAATGGAATGTCTTACTGATGTTGGATGTTTGTTAATTATTGATATTTGTTAACTATTGATAGGTAGGCAGTGTGTGAAAAACGATGAAGGAAGGGTAGTGGTGAACAGTAGGGATATCAAAGATGCACAGAGATAGCATTACAGCTAGTTGTTGAATGAGGATTTTGACCGGGACAGGGAAGGTTTGGAGCCAGCAGATCCAGTGTCTGGCCCTTGGCCTTTGATTGATGCTGCAACTGTGAACGGGGCAATAGACAGGATGCAGGTGGGGAAGGCAGCAGATGTGTCTGGGTTGACTGCTTAAATGTTTAAAGCCCCAGGAGATATAGGAGTGAGGTTAGTCACTGACCTCATAAATACGATTATATATGAGTGTGTTGTCCCAGATGACTGGCTGAGGAGTGTAATTGTAAATGTGCATAAGAGGAAGGGTGATGCCCTGAAAAGAGGAAATTATAGAGGCATAAAGCTTTTAGACCAGATAATGAAGGTAATGAAGAGCTCTAGAAAATATAATTAGAGAAAGAGTGAATATGGATGAGGTGCAGTTTGAGTTTATGCCAGGCCAAGGAACCACTGATGCCTTATTCATTGTTCTACAGCTTCAGGAAAAATATATAGGAAAGAATAGGGAACTATACTTTGTTTTTGCTGATTTGGAAAAGGCCTTTGACAGAGTCCCCAGAGAGGTGGTGAAGTGGGCAGTGAGAAAGCATGGGATTCAGGAGTGGCTGGGTTTGGTCATTATGGCCATATATGTGGGTGCCCACACCCAGGTAAGAGTGCATGGTGATTTGAGTAATGAGTTTTCCATGAATGTTGGTGTGCATCAGGGATCAGTCTTGAGCCCCTTGTTGTTTATCTTGGTACTTGAAGTCCTCTCACATGACTTTAGAAATGGACTCCCATGGGAGATGTTGTATGCTGATGATTTGGTGTTGATTGCAGAGAACGAAGGGGAGGTGGAGGAAAGATTTAGAAAGTGGAGAGATGGTATGGGGCACAAGGGCTTAAGAGGAGATGCAGATAAAACAAAAGTGATGGTGTAGTGGTATTACTGGTAGACTGTGGGATAGTGCTGATTTCATGGGTGCAGTGTGTTGGGGAGAGCGTGTGGATATTGCTAGGCATGAAAGGATTGAACTTGCTGGTGAGTCTCTTGAGTGTGTACAAGAGTTTTGTTATTTGGGAGACATGTTATGTGTTGGAGTTGGGGCTTGAGCTAGCTCTGTGGCTAGAGTGAGGAGTGGTTGGAAGAAGTTCAGGGAGCTGTTGCCTCTCCTGACATTGAGAGGGCTTTCCCTCTGTGCTAAGGGATCTTTGTATGTGGCATGTGTTAGGAGTGTAATGGTGTATGGTAGTGAGACCTGGGCAGTAAAGGAAGAGGATATTTGCAGGCTCAAATGTACAGAAATGGCAATGATTAGGTGGATGTGCAGTGCATCCTTGAGTGCAAGGCCTGGGAGGGCTAGGTTTATGATGGAAGAGTTGAGAGGCAGACTGGGACTGGAGTGTATTGGTGGTGTGATGAGGAGGGGTAGATTGAAATGGTTTGGGGATGTGGAGAGGATGAGGGATGATAATTAGGTGCAGAAAGTGAGAAGTGTTAATATTAGGGGCAGGGTAGTACTCCCCCTACTTACCTGTGTCGCATTTTTACTCCTTTTTTTTTAACTTCTTAGTGTCAAAAGATCTTATATACCTTTTGAGATGACTTTACTTTGGAATTTAGAGCTGAAATATATCCTTTCTTGTAATCTTCACTGGTAGGGTCATCTTCTAATTTGCACTTTTTTTTTTTTTTTTTTAAGTAGCAAATTGTGATATAAAAAACGATATATATGGTTCAAGTTTCTCTTTGGGGGGTGCGTAAAATTTAATAGCCATGAAATCCTAAAAATTTATGGCAAATACTGGACTACCTTCAGAATTTTAGGTTTTAATGAGGTGTATTGGTATATATAAAAGTCCCAAGCTTTTTCTAAAAATGAATATCACCAAAAACTTAAAAGAAGGGCGTGGAGTGCAGGGCTTGTGTTAACTGGGGCGTGCTGTTCCCATTGCTGTATTATTATTATTATTATTATTAGTAGTAGTAGTAGTAAGGGCCTGTGTTAACTGGGGCATGCTGTTCCCATTGCTGTATTATTATTATTATTAGTAGTAGTAGTAGTAGAAAAGTGGAAAATATGAGGACTGTGAAGGGCTTGGGGGGATATTATACTCGTATTTTGATCGTGGAAAGTGTATAATGAAAAAATGGAAGTGGTAGAAGTGCAGTGGAAGTGGTGAAGTGCAGTGGAAGTGCTGTGAAAGTGCCGTGGAAGTGATGAAAGTGTAGTGAAAGTGGTTGAAGTGCTTTGGAAGTGGTGAAAGCGCAGTGGAAGTTAGCAGGGAGATTATTATTATTATTTTCTTTGTAATCCTGTGTTTTTGTTTTTAATTTAAAGTTGTTAAAAATTCAAAACTGGGGCATAGAGTGCAAGGGTTGGATCAACTACGGCTTAACCCTATAAATTTTCTGTTTCAGGTGGATGTATATTCTTTTCTATTTTCTTTTTTCCTTTCTCTTCCTTTTCTTTCTTTTTTTGTTTTACTTTTTTCTTTTTTCTTTTCCTTTTTCTTTTTTCTTTCTTTTTTCCTTTTCTTTCCCTTTTTTTTTCTTTCTTGCCAGAATACGAGTAATTTTTCTTCTGTGGGTAGGTACATATAATCATTCTTCCTATATACAGTTGTTTCGATCATGAGTGGGTAAATGGCGACTCTTTCCACTCCTTTCACAACTAGAGGTATTCCAGAGGCCTTATAATAATAAAAATAATAATAGTAATAGTAATAATAATAATAATAATAATAATCTGACGGTAACAGTACAGTAGAGTAAATGTGTTTTGTGGCATGTGTTAAGCTTTTCACATTCCCCCTCCACCTCACCTTCCCTCCACCACCTCTTCTTAAAATAGGTATTGGCCAGGTGTAGTTATAGTGGAGGGTGGATTTGACTAGTAACCAAGGAGACTCGTTCATGCTTACTTCCCGAATTCCATCCAATGACGAGAGTATTTCAAGATAGGGAATTAGCCCAGTCCCATCAGATGATAGCAAGTCACCTAGAGTAGTGTATATCCTAATTAAATATAAAGGGGATATACTTTGTTATATTTTCCACTCTTCACATGATTTTATTCAGTTGCAGGGGGACGATTGAAACTGGGGAGGGGACTAGATAGATACAGATAGATATATAGATAGATATAGGTAGGTAAGGTAGATACAGATATAGATAGATATAGAGATGGAGATATACATAGAGATAGCTATGGATAGATATAAACATAGGTATAGGTAGATAGATTGATACAGAGTTGGAGATGTACAGAGACAGATATGGAGATGGAGATAGAGATAGATATATAAATAAATATAGATATGGAGGGATAGATATACCTTCCATCAGCCCCTTCACTGCGAGGGGCCTGTCCTAGGTTAAATAAAATCTACTTATAAAAAAAAATAGTGAAAATGAGTCATCGGTGTGAAAGGTCAGCACCTTCACTACGAGTACATCTTCTTATATTTCGTGTGTGTGTTTACCTAATTGTGATATACAGGAAATGAGCTACGCTCGTGGGGTCCCGTCTCTGTTTCTCAATAAGTCAAATTTAGCTTTAAACTTGTTTAAGTTTTTAGACTGGACGATCTCTTTATCCAGACTATTCCACAGGTCTATACATCTATAAGGAAAACTATATATCTTGATATCCTTCAAGCAGCTTGGTTTCTTGAGTTTCATTCCGTGTCCTCTTGTTGCTCTCTTATCCCATAATAACAGATCTTCTTGGTCAATTTTATCTACTCCCACCATGGTCCTGAACACTGCAATCATGTCTCCTCTCTTTCTCCTTTCCTCTGAGGAAGGCAAATCCAACTTTTCCAGCCTCTCTCTGTATGACAGATCTGCCAGACTGGGGACCATCTTGGTTGCTGTTCTTTGTATTCTCTCAATCTTGTTTATATCTTTCTTTTTGTGTGGGGACCACACTACCGCTGCATATTCTAACCTGGGCCGGATCATGGCCACTATCAATTTTTTCATCATCTCCTCATCCATATAATGAAATGCTACTCTTATGTTAGTCAGGAGTTTATAAGTCTCTCTAACTATCTTATTAATGTGCTTTTCAGGTGACAAACTATCTTGGACCAGCACTCCCAAGTGTGTGTGTGTGTGTGTGTGTGTGTGTGTGGGCTAAAATTGCCATCTTAACACTAGAACATGGTGCTACTCACGAGGAAGTGCTGTGGAAAGGATGTAGAGCCATAGTGTTGTATTTTTACTAAAGTACGCGAAGTGATAGGTGGTGGCAACCATCATCCACGCACTTGATGTAGTGCTGCCTACTTCTTCCTTAGCCTTAATCATTCTTTTTCTGTGCCTGCCTTCCTCTCTTCCTATTTCTCCCATCGTTCCTGTCACTTCTTATTGCTTTTCTTTCTATTACAGGTGGCTTTACATTGAGTGACAAGCCAAATGGTTTCCTGTAAGCCAGGAAACTATTTACAGTGCTGGGTGGTAACCATATAACCAAACCATACATGTTCCTTACGTGTCAGCAAGTGGGTTGGTGGAGGGTTAGTGCCCCTCCCTGTAAAACAAATAACTCAGAGTCAAATGGCCACCCCTTACGGGATTATGGCGTCTGGCAATAGATAGATAGGTAGCAAGAGGTAGACCGAAAAAGACGAACTCATCGAGTGTGACCTCAGGGATAAGGAACTGAATAGGGAAGCTGCCAGAGATCACACAGCATGGAGAGCCGCCATTGGATGACCAAAGTCAACACATGCATGCATGTTGGAGTCTTTGAAAACAAAACAAAATTAAACAAAACTTTAGTGCGCGTGCGCGCACAAGAGAGAGACGGAGAGAGAGATTTCTATCATTTATAAAGGCTCCAACATGCTTGCATACATTGTCCTTGGTCACCTGATGGCGGCTCTTCATGCTGCTCGATCTCTGGCAGTCTTCCTACTAAGTCCCTTATCCACGAGGTCACCTTCTATGATCTCATCCCAAGTCTTTTTTGGCCTGCCTCTTTCAACCCTACCCCTGAAATTCACATTTCTCACTTTCTGTACCAAATTGTTATCCTCCTTCCACTCCATGTGCCCAAACCATCTCAATCTGCCCCTTCTCATCACAGCACCAATACACTCCAGTCCCATCCTTCTTCTTGTCTCTTCAATCATAAACCTAGCCCCCCCCCCAGGCCTCGCACTCCATACAATCATTGTAATTTTTGTATGTTTGAACTTATGAATATTCTCTTCCTTTGCTGCCCAGGTCTCACTACCATAATGCACAACACTCCTTACACGTGCTGCATACAAAGATTCTTTAGCATGGAGGGAAAGCCCTCTCAGCATCAGGAGAGGCAACAGCTCCCTCAACTTCTCTCAACAACTCCTTACCCTAGCCACAGACCCACCTTCAACACATAACATGTCCCCAAATAAAAAAACATCACACACTCAAGAAACTCACCAGGGGATCAGTCCTTTAACACCTGACAATCTCCATTTCTCTGTGACACACCACACACACGAAATCAGCATTATCTCTTAGTCTACCTTTAATACCACTACATTTCATATGCCCTCACGTATCATAAATATTGCACAAGATAGAGTTATTTCCCACAGTGGCAAAAGGCACATGGCCACTCTCCCTCTGCTTTGACAGTGCCACCACTAACCCTAGATGTCATTACTTTTGTTTTATCCACATTTACTCTCATACCCTTGTGCCCTATTCTGTCTCTCCACTTCATAAATCTTTTCACCATGTCCTTCTTCCTGAAATCATGAAGTCAAATTGTTTCAGGCTTGTTTTCCTGGAATGGTGGGCAGATCATCAGTTTTCAAAAATCCCAAACATAATAGCTGGTGAACTGGAGGGGAATGTTGTGAAAGCCCTAAGGCTCTACTATGCTCCATATCTTCCCAGTATTGCAAGCAGGATATGCCAGAAGGTGTAGTATTATCTGAAAGTTGTTTGCCTTTGCTGTTTGCACATTATTTAAGTATATTATAAGTTTTGGGTATTTTGTAATTACCTGTAGATTTAGCTGTGTTTGATGTATTACAATGTGATTCCCCCCCTCTCTGTCTTTCTGTTTGTCTTTCTTTTGCATGCAGCCCCCTCTCAACACACACACACACACACACACACACACACACACACACACACACACACACACACACACACAGAGGGAGAGAGAGAAAGAGAGAGAGAGAGAGAGAGAACCTTGTATTTTGTGGCAAACAGCCACCACCAAGCACTGTTGTTTGCTGTGGGGGTTGGGGGTTACCTAAACAAGCCAATAGGGTGTTCTGAGCCCTCAGTCTTTGAACCCTGCATTGAAGGTGAGATGGCATCAGTATTATAGTTGGTTTGTTTTTAACTGATGGAACTAGGCTGCTCACACAGCTTACTTGACTGTGGTGCATAAAATTCGATGAGCCTTAGCTATGAGGTGGGAAGGAGTCCTTGGTTACAAGTAAAAGCAGTCCAGGCTTACTGCATTTTGCCATAAACTGAGCTGGAATGGGTTAGGGATCTTTGTAAGTTATAGCATATGTACTGTACTCAGAATGTTCTCTCATCCTGAGGTATTTGTCCACCTCTCACCATATTTTCTAGGGTGGCAGTGATTGTTGTTGCTTAACCCTTCGTATGCCAGGTGACAAAATGTAACCTGGAACGCCATGTGGAGTCTTGAAAGACCCCAACTTACTTTTGCATTCCTGGCATATGCACAAAGTTACAAATGTTAAATTTTGTACATATGTTGCTCAGGACATGGAACATGTAGCCAATCCACCATGTGCCTCTTCTGTATTTTATTTTTTTGTTTTTTTTTTTTGTTTTTTTAATGAAAGTAAAGTTTTTATGATTTACTTCAAAATTTTTGAAAGTTTGCATATGTAATGAATAATGTGGCATAGATTTGTAAGTTATCTCTTTCTTATTCATTCAGCTTCTTTTAATGTAATAAAATAACCATCATCCACTCACTTGATGTAGTGCTGCCTACTTCTTCCTTAGTCTTTATCATTCTTTTTCTGTGCCTGCCCTCCTCTCTTCCTATGTCTCCCATCTTTCCTGTCACTACTTAATGCTTTTCTTTCCATTACAGGTGGCTTTACATTGAGTGACAAGCCAAATGGTTTCCTGTAAGCCAAGAAACCATTTACAACGCTGGGTGGTAACCATATAACCAAACCATACGTGCTCCCTACTTGTCAAGTGGGTTGGTGGAGGGTTAGTGCCCCCCCTGTAGAACAAATAACTCAAAGTCAAATGGCCACCTTGTACGGGATTGTGGCGTCTGGCAATAGATAGATACAGTAAAAGTCCAATTTTTCGGCATCCAATTCCCCGGCAAATCTGATATTTCGGCAGTTTTGAGAAATAGTCCCATTTACGAAAATCTCTGATCGTTTGGCAGATTTTCCAATTTTTTTCGTCCTCTCTACTGCTGGGGACTTCTTCCAGCAGTAGCAGACTCCAATCAACCCCTTCTATTGTACATATGTAATTAAGGAACCTACTATAAGTTTAGGTAAGTGCATGTGAACTTGTAGGCCTACTGTACCATTACATTTATGTACAGTATGTTCACTAATTTCTTTATTTTTCATATTCATATATAGTACTGTATTCATTACAGTATTGTACAGTATCAAACAGTATACAGTACTCTCTCCAAACATATTTGTAATGATATGAGTAGTGACGATAGTGTTCACCGAAACATACAAGGTACTGAGTGGGTAGGGTTTTTGATAATTCGGCAATTTTGATTTTTCGGCACTTGCCTGGTCCCATAGATGCCGAAAAATAGGACTTCTACTGTAGATAGAAATATATTATCAGTTATAATACCATGAAAAAACAAAATAGAAAATAAAATGACATGAAAAATTTGGTTGAATCTATGTTCAGAACATAAACAGGAATGACATTTATATTCAGAAAACCCCTGAATGATTTACAATCAAGTAAGAATAAACACGATTAACATATTTATGATCAGAAAACCCCATAATGATTTTAACATCAGATAAATCACTGCAGATGTCATAATCATTATCAGAAATGGAAGGGTCATCTACAAATTCTCCCCTGCTGACTGTAGAACATCTCAGCATTCAGTGACATGGTCAATAATATCTAGAATTGGGGGGGGGGGGGAAGTTACATGGAATGGTAGGTGGGGTACTGGATGACCCCCAATGAAATTTGCACCCTCCTAACTCCTGAACTATAAGAGTCTCCACTCAAGTGTTGTGTGCATATACACTGGTCAAAGGCAAACAAAGTCTTGGTTTGCTAGATCCCTAAAACAATAAGTGGCTGAATGACATCATTAAAAAATGTGTTGGGGTCAATCTGACCCCACATGGCATACAAAGGGTTAACCCCAATCTGTCTGGCTGTGCAAACATGTTGACCACAGATTAGCAACTGCAGTGAGTCTTTCCTACAGTCAGTACAATACATACATTGTTCAGGGAATCATTGTCTTTCCGGGATTAGCCAGGATTGTTCCCCATGTTGATGTGCAAGGAAGTATGAAAAGGTTTGGCTCCTTGGTGGACTCTGCAGTTGCTTTGCTCCACCCAGGATACACAGTGCCACCACATGTAGGCTTCTTGTCTGTGGAAATGGTGAATGCTGACACTGAGGAGCAGTAGCTTATTATGAAAATGAAGTGCAAGTTGTTTATTTTAACCTCTTAGTGGCCATAAAAACACTGCCATTCATTTCTACCTAACACATTATTTTATTCAGCTGAGTGAGCCCATTATCTTGTGTTATTGTTGATATGGTCCCTTGCTGATCTGGATGTAACTTTGGTGGATTGCAGGCTGATCTTGCCCTTCTGCAGTCCATTGTTCTCCTTTTGGAGAACAAGAATGGAGTTAAGAAACATTTGTATAACTTGGTAGTGGTGCTACCCTGCTGTACAGGTATCAATGCCTTGATGGGTGGAAGTCCCTCTCCAGAATCTGTCTTCTGTTGAACTGCTTTAATTAACTGTTCAGTATGACTTTGCAGTCACATCATTTTTAGCTAAATTCTAAAGCTGCAGTTTCTCTCCACAGGCCAGATGGGATACTGGAATATGTGAGCAGTTCATGACCAAACTTCTGCACTTTATAAAGTACAATTGCATTCTGAGGAGGAAGCAAGTGTTATCTTTTGAACTAAAGGAAAATGGGGATGTTGTGTGTTATTCCAAGAAGATCTCTATAAATAGTATTCATTTTGAGGGCAGTGAAATTCTCCCAGAAACCTTTACCAGTGCTTTCTATTCAAAGTCCAGTACAGAATGTAAAGTAAGCTTACATAATTGATCAGTCACTTGAAATAAGCATAACAAAAGAAGAAGAAACAAGGAACTTCTAAAAAGCAGAATCATGAACCACAGTTCTGAAAACATAGACTGTTCCCTGGCGATAAAGGAGTAGAACCTCTGAAGGAAAGTTGTGAAAATACAGATTAACCCCTTGATATAGGAGAGCAGAACCTTGAACCAAATTCTGAGCACAAAATAATCCCTTAATGTTAAAGAGTAGAATCTTGAACCAAAGATCAGAAAACGGAGATATCAGTCCCTTTGTTTGTAAAGTATTTAGTTTATTCATGCTGCCTTCAACCAGTTTTATTTGGGTTATGCCAGCCCTTGTAGTGAATGGGTTATTGAAGGTTACATCTAGCCTGAAAAATGTCTCTTAACAGATTAAAAAGGTCAGGTAGTAGCAAGAATGTAAAACTGTTTGGTGGTATCAAGAATATAGTTTTATAGTTAAGATGAAAAAGTTAGGAGTAAACAACCATCAATATGGCAGTTCAGTAAGATAGGATGAAAGTTAAGAATAAATACCAGGAAGTATAGTTGTGTTGAGAATTATCAGTTTTTTAACACATCGGCTACCAGGTACAGTATTTTAAAAGCATGTGTCCCTATGTTGATTAAAGTAAAGGAGGCTACTTTGACTAAGTAGATTAAAAATAAAGGAAACTGTTTTGATTAAAATATAAATTTAAACTGTGTTTTCATCCAAAGCTTCCTGGACTGCTGCAAAGGAGATAAAGAGGTTGGTGATCCCTATTTAACACCACCCTCTCCTGTTATGCATTTCCCCCTGTGGAGAGGGGGGGAGGGGAGGAATGCTTTACCAGCATCTCTGCTTGTTGTAAGAGGCAACTAAAGGGGGCCTTTTTGTCTCCAATCTCTCCATACTATCCTCTTCTATTCTGTCCTGCCTCTCTTCTTGTTATATGTTTGTATTTCTTCTGGCCTTTATTTTCCCTGTACTCCTGTCAGGTTAGATATTTGGTTTCATGGCATGAAAAGTTTAAGGACCTCCCATTGATGTCGACCCTTCCTCCCTTCCTGGGTCAAGTGTTTTAACCAACTGACCAATCAAGCCACTTTATCACTGAGCCACTTTAATACGAAGCCACTTCACAAAGTCACTTCATCCCTAATATGTTGTTTCTACAATTGATATCCTTCACCTAATCAAAAATCCCCCCTTTTGTTTCTAATCATCCTCTGCCATGTCCTTTCTACTCCTTACTATACCTTCAGATCATAACATAGTGCCATATGATCTTTGCTGTCTTCCAACACATAGACTGACTGTAGTTTGTTGTTCATTATTTCACACAATTCTTCTTCTCTTTCATAGGTTTCACATTCATCCCTCAATCATATTATACTGTCCTTAACTTTCATTTTACCATTCACAAACCTATAAAATATTTTCGGCTCATTTTTACATTTAATTACAGTATCTTTTTCATATTTCCTTTCTTCTTCTCTCCGCACCCTTACATATTTATTCTTACTTGCGTGTACTCCTCCCAAGCCCCTTCACTATACTTTCTTACTTTATTCCATGCTCTTTTTCTTGCCTCATGTGCCACTCTACATCTGTTGTAAAACCATTCTTTCTTCCTTTCCATAGCTGCAGAAAATTTGGGGTCATATTTACTAACTCCTGTTTTATACACTTCTATCAGAAACTCATATTTCTCATCAACATTTGTGATCGTATTCATTTTACTCCAGTCTGCATTTTGGAAAAAGTTCCTCAGGGAAGGCAAGACTTCTTTCCCATAATTGCATCTATTTTTTCTGTGTTCTTCATCTCTTTCTCCTTCCCTTACTCCTGCCACTTCCATCTCAATAACCATATGATCACTTTTACCAAAGGGGCATTGGTAGGTTATGTTCCTCACATCATTTGGGTCCTTAGTGAATACTAAGTCAAGCCTTGATGGTTCATCGTCACCCCAAATTCTTGTATATTCTTTAATTGCTTGGGTTAACATGTTTTCTATCACCAATTCCATCAGTTTATTTCCCCATGATTCCCCATTGCTCCCAGCATCCATACTTTCCCAGTCAACTTCTCTACAATTAAAATCTCCCATTATTATTATTATTCTGTTTTGTCTTCAAGTATCATCTTTAGTTTAATAATGGATTCTCTTATTAACTGCTCATAATCTTCTTTTGTCCATGCCCTAGTTTTGGGAGGCATATAAAATACTGTTACATCTATTTTTTCTCCATAACTGTCCTCTGTTTCAACTCCCAGAAGTTCAGCCATGGTATATTCAATTTCTATAATGTGTGTGTGTGTGTGTGTGTGTGTGTGTATTTACCTAGTTGTGATATACAGGAAATGAGCTGCGTTCGTGGGGTCCCGTCTCTTTTTCTCATTGTCAAATTTTGTTTTGAACTCATTTAAGTTTTTAAACTGGACGATCTCTATGTCCAGGCTGTTCCACAGGTCTATGCATCTACTGTACTGTATATGGAAAGCTATATTTCTTGATATCCTTCAAACAACTTGGCTTTTTCAGTTTCCTTCCATGTACTCTTGTTACACAAACAGATCATTTTTATCAATTTTATCTAGTCCCATCATGGCCCTGAACACTGCAATCATGTCGCCCCTCTCTCTCCTTTCTTCTAGGGAAGGCAGGTCCAGCTTTTCCAGCCTCTCTCTGCAGGTCAGATCTGCCAGGCTGGGGACCATCTTGGTTGCTGTTCTTTGTATTCTCTTGATCTTATTTATATCTTTCTTCCTGTGTGGGGACCACACTACTGCCGCATATTCCAACCTGGGGCGGATCATGGCCACTATCAATTTTTTCATCATTTCCTCATCCATGTAATGGAATGCCACTCGTATGTTAGTCAAGAGATTGTACGTCTCTCTAACTATCTTGTTAATGTGTTTTTCCGGTGACAAACTATCCCGGACCAGCACTCCCAAATCTTTCTCTTCTCTCACTTTTTTGATTGATTCATTACCCATCATGTAATTCAGTGTGTGCATGCATGCGTGCACAGCAACTGTAAGGTGAATAAAAAAAAACAGATGTATAAGTTTTATACATATTTTAAAGTCTACACAATTACTCTGCATTACTGACAACACAACAGCCACATGTTTAGTTCTTAATTTCAGTTCTGTATAATGCTACAAAACTTACATTTGGTAATAGTAAAGAAAATACATATTAATGACATGAATATTCTGTGCATTCATAAATGGCCTTGCCCCTTGAAAAATACTACTATATGCTGTACTAAACAATAAAATTGGAACAAGAATACTGGGATCGTTGATAGTTTATTTGAATGTAAAAACACTTCAGATACCTGTGTAAAAAACTAAACCATTGCTACAAGCAAAAATCATAAAAAGATAACTGAAATATTAGTGATAATGATTTTTTCTGAATGAACTGAAATGTTTAAAAAACAAATCTGATATACTGAGCAAGGAAAATTAACATAACATTTGGAAGGTACAATTTATAGCTACTTGCTGTATTCATCTTAATGGCACAAACTTGTACTGGGACCATCATATATTTATCTGCAGGTATTGCCTTACACCCTGCTCCATACTTCTCATGGGCTGCTATCTTATACTGCCGTATTTATCAGCCACTTCACTCAAATTATTATTATTATTATTTATTTACTTTTTTTTCAAAGCCTCTTATTCTCTCTTTGAGACAGATACTGAAATGGAGAAGTTGTAAAAAAAAAAAAAGTAGTCAAATTCGGGGGCTTATAATTAAGCATCAGATAACACTTGGCAAGCCTCAGACATCTCTAAAATATTCCTTCTTGCAAATTCTGTTTCCTCTTGCACTGCCTTCCTCGGTAACTGGCCAAGCACCTGTCTACCCTTCATCTGAAGTATACAAATTAAGAATATCCTGTACATTACTAAGAAAGGATAACCTCTAAATGAAAGTTATATAATTTATGAAGGTATGATCAGCATCTGAATTACACTGTCCTGTTAACAAAAATGCCCCACATCAGTGATTACAAGCAAGGCAACATATCCTATATACCTAAAACAAAATTATTCAAATCATGCTTTCAGGTTCCTTGCATAACTACCAATATTTTGCAAAGACTGATTGCTCTAACTTCTGTTAACACCCATAGCTACAGTCAAACCTCACCACAGTATATATATACTAATTAGGTGAACACCCAGTATGGTATGAAGACAGTTAAAGTAGCTACTATCAAAAGCTTCTAGGAATATTTCCTGTTTTGCATCATTCATTCATTCATTCATCATCTAATCCAGCGTTGCCCAATGAGGGGCATAAAAGACCGAGGCTAGACAAGTTGGTCCTGACTTTTAAGAAGAGAGTGACCAGCCTCGTTCATCCCTGAGTAGCATTATGTGAGCAATAAACCCCAACCATCCCTTGGATATAAACCTGCACTGGCTCAACCCAACTGGCACACCTTAACTGCCCACTAAACCACTAGGCACCATAATTTGGTCATATGGTTACAACCCAGCATAATAAATGGTTTCCAGGTGTCGAGCATTTTAATACAACTATCCCACCACTTTACTATACTGTACAGGACTGACCTTGGCCATGAGAGAGAACTCCTTAGCTTTCAACTGATTTGAGTGATTTTTTGTATTACTGTCTGCATCTCTGATCTGCCATAGAGTGAAGATCAGCAAAGATTCCTGAAAAAATTACGACTTTAGTTAGAGATTAAACACATCATGCTCAACATAGATGCCTGATAAAATTACCAATTTACTTACAGATTAAACAAACCCTGCATACTAAATTGGTCCCTACAAAGTTTAATTTTACCTGCCTTAAAATGTTCTTGTATTGCTGAATGAGGTGAACTATGCAGAGAACGACTCATTCTGGTAGACTGGCCTAAGTGCTCGTCGACCTGAATTTTAAGTGTGCGCATAGTGCTACCTACTACCCTGTTTGGTAACTGGGACAAGCAGTACAATAAACAATCAGCGAGCATAAGTCATCTGGCATATTGTCCCTGAAGTGAAAGAAACTTCTCATTTTTTATGTGTTTGTGGGTATGAATTTAAATTCCTTATAGAGAAATTTACTTAGTTTTTCTTCTTGTGATTGTTTGCTTTGATAAGACATGCCACCAAGGTATGGAATCTGGAAGTAACATCTTCTTTGTTAACTGTACAAACTGGCAGTTTAGAATGGTATTTCTGACCAAGAAATTTGTTGACTAGTTTGCCAAACAAGTGAACACTACATCCTGTATAGTAGAAATTAAAAAGGTGACTTCCTTGTAGAAATATAGTAGAAAAGAGAGAAAATGCTCAATGCTGTTGAGTTTTTACGGCATTAATCTTACAGAGGAAAAAACTGAAAAGGCTAGTGCCCAGACCACAGAAAGTAAATATCAGAATAATACCAGAGGGACCATTGTTGCATTTCTCACTGATAAGATCTAAGAAGGGGAGCTTGGGGTTTACTTCCAATTCTGCAGTGAATGAGATGTTTTGGTTTTGTGAATTCAGATACTGCAAAAACTTATAAGCTTGGCATTAACTTCTAAAAAAATACAACTGTGTCACTCACATACTGTCTATATAAAATAGGCTTAAAAGGGCTAGGGGCAATTTTTTTTAAACTCCATTTTTGTTCACAAAAGAAAAGAAATATATTTGCTAAAGCCACGTCTATAGGGAAGCCCATAGCTACACCATCTATTTGTAAATACAGTTCACTGTTAAAAACAAAAAAGCCATCCTTGACACAAGCAGCACAGAGGTTTCTAAATACACTTTCAATCATGACTTTATCAAGGTAAGAAAAAGTCATATTAACACAGATATCAATGGATTCATCTGGTGATATGCTTGTGAATAATGACATAACATCATATATAACCATAAAAGAAGACCGGTAATTTGTAGTCCAACAGAGACTGAGACAGTTCATGGGAATTCTTAACTGTATACCAGTTTATACTAAAAGGACTTATAATGGGCAGTAAAAATTTTGCCAGTTGATAAGCTGCAGTATTATGTGCTGGTATGATGGGACTATGAGGAACTGAATCCTCATGAATTTAAGGAATTTCATGCATAACAGCAGAAGAGAAACCTACTCACTTAGGGACTTTGATTCTTCTGAACTTAAGACATTTAGTGACAGACGGTTATTTATGAAGCATACTACCTTATCTTATGCTTTAGTTGTAAGTCTGGTGGTATCAGAATAACTCAGAAATTTTAGATGAATCCTGCAAAACTGTATGTCATTCAGTATCCTGCAATACTGTACAGTATATCTTTCATTTTGCTGATGTAGTCACTTATTAACATGTGCCAAGCTGCAGACCTCATATGAGGCACAATGAATGTCTCCACAGAGCATGTAAATACCAGTCTAAACTATAGGTTCATACAAACAACGAAGAATGCATTTACATCTGCATTTCATACCTTGGTAATGTCTTATCAAATCAAATAATCACTAGAAGAAAAACTACCCCCTGGGGGTGGGGGTGGGGTTTCAAACACCTCCCAGTGTATCCCTGCTTGTCGTAAAAGGCGACTGAAAGGGTTGGCGGAGAGTTAGTGCCCCTCCCCGGAAAACAACTAACTAAAAAAACAAACAATAAGCCTCGGACAAGGACTGACCAAACGACGACGACCAAGGACTGGACAAAGGACATGGTTATCGGAACGTGGAATGTAAGGGGAGCGAATGATGAGGTGAAAGAGAGAGAGATTGTCCAGGTGCTTGAGGGTGCGAAAGTGGATGTATGTGGAATACCTGAAACAAAACGGAGAGGAGAAAGTGTGAGAGAATGGGAGTATGGATGGGGTATATGTGCAGGAGTAGGTGAGAATGAGAGGGAAAAGGAAGGAGTATGTATAGTTGTGAGTAAAAGATGTAGCCCAGTTTTTGCCTGCAATTATTCAGTTATTATTGTTTATACAATGTCCATGCACGTGGAATCAATTAGTCGATATAAGCAGCATTCTCGACGTACTTTTATTTTTTTAATTTTTTGTCTGTATTTTTTTTTTCAAATACACTTCCTGAGGACGGGAGGCCCCAGCCGCCCCACCAGTGATCGGAGGCCCTTCGCACTGAGCGTAGTGAGCGTATAGGAAGGACCGGCCCTGATGATACTTGCACTCCCCTTTGGAAGAGCTATGAGGAGACTAGGGTTAGTTTACTGCAAAACTAGACCAGACAAAGGATAACAAAACATGTGATGAAGTCAGACTACATTGGAATCCACAGCTGAATCTTGTTATCAGTGAGACATCGTTTTTCACAGAAACACAAATAATAAGCACTTATCTCCAAGTGTGGCTTTGTTGTGCACTATTGTTCTAATATTTTACTAAGATCTCTGTGGATATTCTCACATAATCATTACCAGTCCAGGAAAAAAAATTTCTTTCAGAGCTTCAGGATTTTTTAATATTAATGAACCACATCTAGGTGATGAATAAACAGTGGCCTTGCATCCAGAACAGTAGTCAGACCAGACAGCACAGCTGGACTATTTCTGTACTGGGCAAATAATAAACCTTATAAGGAAAATTATTTAGATCAGACAAGACTCTAAGAAACAAGAATTCCTTGAATGTTGTGAATAATGATAAGTGTAGTGACCACAACCAGCATCCACTACAACCACTTCTCTGGACGTCTTCGTCGTCAGTCCACCCCCGAGAGGCTGTCGAAGCGATGGAGGACAGCATGGGGGTCAAACCCCCCCCCCCAGCCCCTCATGAGGCACGAGAACCTGGAAGTGGCTTCAGTCACCCGGGCAAGTACTGCACCTCATCTCTCAACGCAACACACACAACAACAGTGTTTTTTCTACACCGAGAAATGACTCTCCGGTGGTCATTTCTCGAAGACTTCTAGCCGGTGACATTGAGAGCAATCCAGGACCCAGTGCAATTCTTGAAAGAACTGGACCCATTTCACTTGCACAACACGTGAATCCAGAGAACATTACACAAACACCTTGACCTGCTCCTTATGCTCTTTCTCCCCACCCTCAAACCCCCCCACCAGCCCCTCTCCTACTTCCTCCACATCTCCTCACCCTAACCGACTGATCCTTCCTACACCATCCAGTTCCCTAACCCTTCCCATTCTAACCCAATCTAATCCACCCCAACCCTTATCTCTATCACAACCTCCTCCTACCCCTTCTCCTCCACCCACACCCCCCTCCCCCCCAACACAAGTCGTACAACCAACACACATCATACACACAACATTAACATTCTTCAAATTAACATAGATGGCATAAACACCAAAAAACAAGAATTCACACAGTTCATCAAACAACAAAACATACACACTGCCATCTTGCAAGAAACTAAACTACATGAAACACAAAAAAACACCTACAGTCCCTTATTTGTGTGAATATGGTCTTAAATAGGTGCTGTGCATGTCCGGTAGGGAGTTATTTAGGTGGTTTTCAAAGTCAGGTTGGGTTGAGGTCTATAAGTACCTGTCCAGGGGCATTTTTCCAAAGTCCCGGACAAGACCAAGTCTCGGACATTGCTTGGGCTCCATTATGTCGGATCTTGGAGGAATTACTGCAATGGTATCTAGGGCTGGTGGTAGTACTGTCAAAGAGGAGGAAGAGTGGCCATGTGAGATTTGCCACGTGGGCATGGGAGGTACTGTAATTCCATCTTGTGCTGTGTTTGTGATAAGTGGGTGCTTAGGAGATATAGTGGTACTAGAGGTAGACCGCGAGATAATGCTGATTTCATGTGTGTGGTGTGTCAGGGAGAGCATATGGAAATTGCCAGGCATCAAAGGATTGAACTTTGTGGTGAGTCTCTGGAATGTGTGGAAGAGTTCTGTTATTTGGGTGACATGTTATGTGCTGGAGGTGGGGCTGAAGCTAGCTCTGTGGCTAGAGTGAGGAGTGGTTGGAAGATATTCAGGGAGCTGTTGCCTCTCCTGACATTGAGTAGGCTCTCCCTCCTTGCTAAGGGATCTTTGTATGTAGCATGTGTTAGGAGTGTAATGCTGTATGGTAGTGAAACCTGTGTAGTAAAGGAAATGGATATTCGCAGGCTCAGAAGTACAGAAATGGCAATGATTAGATGGATGTGCAGTGTGTCCTTGAGTCCAAGGCCTGGGGGGTCTAGGTTTACGATGGAAGAGTTGAGAGGTAGGATGGAACTGGAGTGTGTTGGTGCTGTGATAAGGAGAGGTAGATTGAGGTAGTAGTAGTAGTAGTAGTAGTAGCTGTTTCCTAGCCAGTCTAGCCAAACAGTCCCGAGTCCCTAAGGAAGGCCACAGCCAAGACCAGGCTTTCCCACAGAGCTCTTAAGAAGTGTATGTTGTGTTGTTGGTGTAGGCAATTGTAAGCAATGCAGTCTTCCACAATGTGCTTAATAATATGGGGTGCTGTGTTGCATCCTGGACAGGCATCAGTGACGGAGTCATTCAGCCACTTCTGAGGTAGTCTGGGCATGTGGAGAGGATGGGGGATGATAACTGGGTCCACAAAGCGAGAGGGGTTAACGTTAGGAATAGGGCTGCGAGAAGCAGACTGAAAAAAGATCTGAGATGAGGTAACTGAGTGTGACCACAGGGATAAGGAACTGAGCAGGGAAGCTGCTAGAAATCGAGCAGCATGGAGAGCTGCCATCGGGTGACCAAGGCCAAAGCATGCAATAATGTTTGAACCTTCAGAAACTAAATGAAATGGAATGTAAGGGGACTTTAGCAATATGTGTGGGTTGTGTACAATGAATAGGATAAGAAACACAAATCTTAAAAAAGAATGTGAATAAGGATACAGTATCTGCTTTGTAGAGATAGGTATTCTACTGATGAAAGGATAGAAACAAGAGTGCTTAGACTGTATGTTCATGTACAAATGATGAATACTGATAAGGTGATGAAAAAAGCAGATGTGAGTATGAGTATGAGGGGACATAGCAAGTTGAGAAGAAAGATATGATACGTAAGTGTGTGTGATGAGACAACGTATGATGGTGGCAATTGCTAGTGAACTGGCAAGGGATCAAGATGGAATGATGAAGTATCTATGGAGATAAACATGACAAGAGTTGGATCCCCTTTTCAAGCTGGCAGTGAAAAGAATGACTGTATTCAAAGGTGTATGCAAACTGCATATCCATCAATCCATCCATCATTCTATCCTATGTTGCCTGGGGCTAGGCAAGTTGGTCCTGACATTTAAGATAAGAGTGACCAGCCTCACTCATCCCTGAGTGGCATTATATGAGCAATAAACCCCAATCACCCCTTGGAACCTACACAGGCTCAATCTGATTGGAGTGCCTTAATTACCCGATAAACCACCAGGTGCCATAATTTGGTTATATGGTTACCAACCAGTGTAGTAAATGGTTTCCTGCTGTACGGGAAACCATTTGGCTTGTCACTCAGTGCAGAGTCACCCATAGGCAGAAGGAAGAGGAAAGAGTGATGGAAAGAAAGACAGAAGCAGGAGCATAAAGTCACCCGTAGGCTGAAGGAAGAGGAAAGAAAGACAGAAGAGGAAGGAAGGAAGAGAGGAAAGGGCTGACAACCAATGCTGCATTACATCGTGTGAGTGGATGGTGGGTGCATAAAAAAACACAGAATATGTAGAAGGCTTTGTTACTGTGGCAAAGCTAGAACTCAGAATCTTGGATGATGTGTGAAAAATTGTGTGACCAGTTTCACTGGGGATGCTGTTTGATACTGTATTTCTTTGTTTCTTGACCTTTTCTCATCCTACTTTCTAGGTAGAAATTATGGGTGATGATAATCATTCCGTTTCATTTCATTTTTCAAGGCTCAAACATGCATGTGTCGGCCTTGGTCACCTAATGGCGGCTCTCCATGCTGCACGATCCATTGCAGCCTCCCTGTTCAGTCCCTTAGCCCTGAGGTCACACTTAATGACCTCATCCCATGTCCTTCTTGGTCTACCCCTCATAACCCCACCCCAAATATTAACACTTCTCACCTTCCTCACCCAATTATCATCCCCCATCCTCTCCACATGTCCAAACCATCTCAATCTACCTCTCCTCATCACAACATCAATACACTCCAGTCCCATCCTACCTCTCAACTCTTCCATTGTAAACCCAGCCCCCCCAGACCTTGCACGCAAGGACACACTTCACATCCACCTAATCATTGTCCTTTTTGTACATCTGAGCCAGCGAATATCCTCCTCCTTTACTGTCCAGGTCTCACTACCATACAGCATTACACTCCTAACACATGCTGCATACAAAGACCCATTAGCACGTAGGGAGAGTCCTCTCAATGTCAGGAAAGGCAAGAGCTCCCTGAACTTCTTCCAACCACTTCTCATCCTAGCCACAGAGCTAGCTCCAGCCCCACCTCCAGCACACAACATGTCTCCCAAATAACAAAACTCTTCCATACACTCAAGTGATTCACTAGCAAGTTCAATCCTTTCCTGCCTGACAATCTCCACCTGCTCTCCCCGACATGCCGTACACATAAAATCAGTATTATCTTGCAGTCTACCTCTGATAACACTACATCTCTTGTGCACCCATTTATTACAAATACTGCACAAGATGGAATTACTTCCCACGCCCTTGTGGCAATCTGCACATGGCTATTCTCCCTTGTCTCTGATAGTACTGCCACCAACCCTAGATATTATCACTTTTGTTTTATCTGCATTTACCCTTAAGCCGTTGTGCCCCATACCATCTCTCCACTTCCTAACCTCCGCCTCCCTTTCATTCTCTGCAGTCAGCATCAAATCATCAGCATACAACATCTCCCAAGGGAGTCCGTTTCTAAAGTCACGTGAGAGGGCTTCAAGTACCATGATAAACAACATGGGACTCAAAACTGACCCCTAATGCACACCAACATTCACGGAAAACTCATTACTCAAATCTCCATTCACACTTTCCTGGGTGCGAGCACCCACATACATAGCCATAACCACCCTAACCAGCCACTGCTCCAAGCCAAGCTTTCTCATTGCCCACTTCACCACCTCTCTAGGGACTCTGTCAAAGGCCTTTTCTAAATCAACAAAAACAAAATACAGATCCCTTCTCCTACCAATATATTTTTCCTGAATTTGTCGAACAATGAGTATGGCATCAATGGTCCCCCTACCTGGCATAAACCCAAACTGCATCTCATCAATATTCACTCTTTCTCTAATCATACCTTCTAAAACTCTCTCCATTACCTTCAATATCTGATCTAAAAGCTTTATACCTCTATAATTTCCTCTTTCCAGGGTATCACCCTTCCCTTTATACACATTTACAATTACACTCTTCAGCCAGTCATCTGGGACAACACACTCATAAATAATCATATTTATCAGGTCAGTGACTAATAATATAACTGGAACAAACAACATCAAATACCTCAAATAAGTTGAGGGCATGAGATGAATATCTCATGCACTCACCTGCTTTTGTTCTTGTAGCAAGTTTCTGCAGTATCTGGCAACACTGCCAATGTTTTTCTTGTGGAATTCTTCCATAGTAGTCTTCAGAGTGTGTGTTTCACTCTCTACACTAGACAGCTGCTCCTCAATGTACCTGTCTTTAATGCTGTAAGTACATGTCAACAAAATCATACTGTATATTGTTATCACTAGCAAAATAGTTATTATCAACAATATACTGCAGGAAGTAATGCATATACACTTAACCCCCTGCTATCGCGCGTTCAGCTATCGCGGTTATCTGCTATCACGCACACATCAAATACACAACCATACATGCTATCACGCACCCCAAGACTGCTATCACGCGTCGAGTTTGAAGACAGGCTAAGCGAAACTTATTCACACGGCACTTCATATAAGGTTTGCCAAGGATATGATGGTTAATCGGAACGGTAACGTGGTAAAATTGCCGATGATACCACGGGGATTTGGAATGCATCTGAATGGATTCCTGCCAAGGATATGACGGGCAAAACAGTGTGACCAAAACCCAGGCGACTCGACAGAATATATCGTACTACAGCATTGAAATTTAGCCTAACACTAAATACTTATTAACACTGTATTTTAGAATAAATATCAATCGTTTTGAATCCTTATAAAGAGTTAATATTTCCTATGCCGAAAAAACTGTGATGTCGATAAAGTAATCACGTGTTTACAACTGAGACGGGGCTCTGGCAACAGTATGAGGAACGTGTGTGATAGCGTCCAAGTTTTGTTCCACTTAAATCTTCCTCGGCCGTTCCTGATACGATGTACCGTGTGATACCCCCTTTAGCTGTGGACACTAAGAAATCATGGAGACAGCTAAAGAGATTTGGCAGCAACTAAGCCACTCCCAAGCCTCGGAATCCTTCAAACCACCCAAGCCTTAATCCTTATAAAAGTTTGATGGCCTTTTATGTTGTTTATTTATTCATTATAATGTTAATATTAATATAATAATGCTTTATTTCATGTTGGAGGAGAGATTGGCAGGAAATCGCAGGCATAAAGTAGTTAAAAGTTAGAAAAATGGGTCACCGAAAAACCAATTAGAAATTTTCCCATTGATTGTTCAGTTCAGCTATTGCAAATTCAGCTATCACGCATGTTTGCTGTAACCAATTATGCGCGATAGCAGGGGGTTGAGTGTACATGACTATAATCATCATCATCATCACCATCTACTTCTGTGTTGCCCCTGAGGAGTAAAGGAGCCCGGGGCTATGCATGTTGGTCCTGACATTTAAGATGAGAGTGACCAGCCTCACTAATCCCTTAGTGCCATTGCGCAGGCAATAAATCCCAACCATGTCTACCACACTTTTCTAAATACTGTACTGCAAAGGAAATAACAGTTTGGAAGTGTTTATGGGCAGCCTAATCTAGGAAAGATATGGCTACACACTGTAGCTTAAAAAGGGTGCATTCAAAGCTAGTATTCCGGTAGATGTCACCACCATTGGGACAAACACATTCCCCGCGCTGTTTAAAAACCATATTTTTCTTTGTTAAATATCTATACTGTTGTGTGACACTGTGAATCATGGTAATGTCATATACCATAATATAAATATTACAAACAGAACACATATATATAATGTAGCGTGAATTGTTTATATTTATCATAAACGGAAATTAAAATATCATTGATGGCATGTGATGGCAACCCACCACCAGTGTTTAAGATTTTTCACGACAGATCTGTTTTCAAAACAAACGCACGAGGACTACTGCTTAAAATAATACAATTTAGACTACTTGTGGCCTGGTTAGGTTAGATAGAGTAAGGTATTGTAATTGCTTTGAAGTGTCTGAGGGGGCAACACCACGGCCTTCTCAAACCATGGCAACACGGGTCTTGTGGTGTGCATGGGTGAAGGGAGTGAGCAAAATGCTGAGTCCCAGTATTTACTCAACATTAAATTTCTGCCCACACAGAGACTGAATGAGTCAAGATACCCACTAGGCGTAATTTGCAGTCTGAACAAACTATGTATTAAGAACCCAACTTGCACTAAATGTAGCAGAAATTAAATAATATAGGACCACTGAAATGGACGGTTGCCATCACATGCCATCAATGATATTTTAATTTCAGTTTATGATAAATATAAACAATTCACGCTACGTTACATATATGTGTTCTATTTGTATTACAGTATTTATATTACAATATATGACATTACCATGAGTCACAGTTTCACACAACAGTGGAGATATTGAATAAAGAAAAATATGCATTTTAAACAACGCGGGGACATGTTTGTCCCAGTGGTGGTGACATCTACAGGAATACTAGGCTTTTCAGAAGCACCCCATTGGCATTTGATTCTTACAGGTCACTAAATTCATAACAAGTCCTGTTGGACAATATAAAAGCTACATACCACATAAGCCTCTCCATCATACTTGAAAGACTGTCCTTGAGATGCTTTGTCTGCAGCTCCAGTGGTTCTGCTTGGTACTTTTCTAGCATCTCTTCCATTTCTGCTTCCAACTTTTCACATTTTCTCTGGGACAGGGATAGAATATGTAACACAGTGATATGTATACAATCGATCATCAGGTAATGTGGAAGATATGGACTGGACACGGCCCATGGTACTCGAACACGCATTACTCAGACAACGTGTTTGAATGTATAACAGTACATTACAGTGTAGTCTGGTTACTTTCCAAAACTCTTAACTTTTATCCCTTCTTACTCCCCTACTCCACATAAATTACCCCCTGCTCACACCCACCATCAGGTATATCACTGAAAGAGATATAACTATTGCAATTAAGAACAAGAATGGTTTTAAAATAGCATTAACAAAAACAAAAGTTGGACTGGGTACCAGGGGCGCACCCAGAAATTTTCTAAGCGGAGGGCCCGTAGTGAGATGAGGTCAGGTAATCCGATAATTACAGGGTCACATTGAGGTTTAGAGTCAGGGAGTTGCTGGCTCATAAGTTACTCTTTGTTTGCACTTGCCATTTTTTCATGTTTTGCTGTTATCAAAATAAATGTATATAAATTTTTAAAGGACCCAGAGAGCTAAGAGGGGGACCCGGGCCCGGTGGCCCTCCCCCCCTGGGTGCGCCCCTGCTGGGTACCTGTGTGTTGTTGATGCGTAGCTCTGCAGCACTCTTCCCCCACCCCCTACCCCCAATTTTGTCACTGTTGAGATGTTGCTACTCCTGCACTTCCTTCTTCAGCGTCTATGTCAAATCCTTTGATGGTGCTTTCATTCATGTCATGCTTTATAGCCATTTCTACCTGCCTCATTCCCTGCTGTAACTCCTTTACTATCTTATACATCTGGGCATAAGTGAAGATGGGCTACTTTCTGGATAGATGGGGCTGATCACACAGCATGACTAAGAGTCAATGTCTTCACGCGACACTCAAATACACAAAAAAATCTTGCTGCACAATGTGGGCAGAACTCGGTGAGATGTAAGAAAGGATTGAATGTACAAGTATGTGCCCAGGACAGGTCCCTGAATGCAAGCCATGTGCGACTTTCAAATTGTGTCACCAGGCCACCTGTGTAAGCTTAGAGATTTTACCCATGCTGATTATGACCTCCTGCATTATGCTGCTTGTGTATGTACAAAAATGCATTACTCAAGGACTAGCTGTACTCACCTATCTGTTTGGCTGAATTCTATCTGCTTAATGTAATGTAAACTCGTGTTTTCATTTCTCCACCGAGCTTATTTCACTTATAGCTCCTAGCTTGCATAAACGCTTTGCTATTCATAACTGGTATTTAGGCCAGTCCTTTCGTATTAAGCTTAAAATCCATTGTGCCATCTAGGAGTTAATGCATCAGCAAGAACCTGTTACCATTAATAGCATTAGTTATTGATTGTCAGGGGTGAAGTCACTTTCTCCAGAGGCTAACAGTACTAACAACAGCAATTGTGAGGAATTAGTCTCTGCTGTGTACTGTTGAGAAAGTTTATAAATTCTCGTTCTTAGAGAATCGGCGAAGCAAGCCAGCATAAAGTAATCATTACTTGATTTTTAACAAGACAATTCATTGTCCCTGCTCTTCAGTGTTACTGAACATTATCCTTTAATATTTCATACTTCTTAAAAACCCCGTGACACCTCCCATGGTGTCATCCAGCTAATCCCACAACCTGTCTTTGTCTGTCTCACTCTTGTCATCACACAGTGCAAACGCTACAATCACTCCCACTTTCACCTTCTCAAACTTTAACTTGACATACATACATACATCTCGAGCTGACACATCTGCAATCTCTCATTCCACTCTGCCACACCTCATTCATCAACAAAGCAACCCCCTCCCTGCATCCTATCTGCCCACTCATGCCCAATCCCACACACCTCACACCCTCCCACTCCTTCACTTCACACCCTTTCATCACTGCCCCACACAATGCCATCATGGCACATCTCACTCTCTTGAACACATTCACCACTTCCACCCTCCTGCTCTCCTCATTCACACCTCTCACACTCCACATGGCCATGGGAATCAGCCCATTTGGTTGGGGCCCTGGGCAGGTATTGGGCCCTTCGAGGCTCTCTGAAACATCTGCCATAATTAAGTGATATTAGATAGGGGAATTTGGGGGACACTTAACCCAGCCAAAAACCCCGGTAATATGGTTATCACCCAGCGTAGTAAATGGTTTCCTGGGTACAGGAAACTGTTTGGCATGTCACTCAGTGTAGAGACCATATGGCATTCCTACATTGAGTGAGTGGATGATGGATGTCCCCACCTACAACAGGTGGTGTAAATCAGACCAAAATTGTTTCAGCTGACCTTAACTTTCGACTCTGTTCTATAAAACAGTAGGTCAACCCCTTGGCTAACCCTCAACCATTTCACCAAGTCTGGCTGAAAGATCAAAACTTACAGAAAACTATTACACTACAACTCAGTCCCTTACATACCGGTAGCTATATATATTTACTGTAATCACTCTGTGGCAGAGTAACATGCAAAGATGCCTATCAGATGAAAATGAATTAGCGACTTGGACAAGTTTCATAACTAACCCGTAAGTCATATGCTTATCTAAGTTAGCCTGTTCTTGAATTTCTCAATTAAAGGAGCACCAACCAAATTACTGGCTGACATACCCACTCATCTACTACTCTCCAAACCAGTTCCTGTCTTCTTACTAAAGGGATTTTTTTTTTTCCCCCCAGTTTGAAACCACATGTCTGACTTGTCCAATCTGCTCACTTTTAAGGCCCAAGAGGACAACGAATCAGACATGTATCTATCTGCCAGACAGAACCTGGCTATCTCCATTTCATGGGAACTGCCCTATCTCGGCTTCTCTAATCATCTCACTCAACATCCCCTGTCTCATACCTGCCTTCCTTCCCAACAAATGGTACTGTATCACTGGGCCTCTCTGTATCTGTGTCCCCTGCTCTAGCTACCTTGTATCCTCCTAACCAGCTAACTTCTACCATACCTGCCCAGCCAACCTGTATCCTTCCTTTTTCCCAATCTTCACTTTTTCCATCCCACACTACCCTACGGCCTCCCTTTCTTAGCAGCCTTACCCTCCATACCCTTCCCAACAACACCCTGGCAATCTTGTGTACCATTCTCATGCCACAGGTGGCCCTGTCCACCCTCAATCCACATCTCTAACTATTCCTAACACCTTCTTGAGCCAAAAAGAAAGGCAGTAGACCTCAGCCTAAGAGGCAATGGGTAGCCCATCAGGCACACTGACCAAGGTGCAGGAGCAGCCAAGTTTCCCTCTCTCTCTGGGCCCAAGCAGCTGCTGGAAAAGCTCTGCTGATGCCCAAGAAATTAAAGGTTGAGGGAGTTAATGATCCCCACCTACATAGTCATGCTACAATGCCAAGCCCTGCCGTTTAAGGACATGGGCCTCAAGGATGATGACGAAAGAACCCTTACAGAGACTGACTTTCCCTGCCAATGAAGTCTGAATACGTCTCCCTTAGTAAGATATTTAGGATCAATAATGGATGGAAAAATTATCAGTGTTTCTATACCTGCATACCAGACCTACAGTTAATATTATGCAAGATCACTAACATTTGCAGAAATACAAAAAGGACTACAGAAGTGGAAAAAAATAAGACACTTTCAAGGTAAAGCACTGCAAAGAAATGAGACTGAAACTAACCTTTTCTTCTATCAAATGATCAGTGATTTGATGCAACTGTTCCACGAGCTTATTTTTTTCTGTGGCTAGCTGATGAATGGTGTTCAATACATGGTTCAGAGACAGGATATTGTCATCTTCACCGGTGTCCTGCAATAAAATGTAATGTAATATAGATGAGGAGTATTATTTATGAGATTTAAATATGTCATTACTCTTTCTTGAACTAACATGAAAAAGTTGAACGACAGCAGACCCTCAATTTAACGAACCACAATTCACTGGATATTGGATTTAATGAACATTACGAAGGCCTCTGGATTTCTGTCAGCTATAACAAACGTTGTCCATTAAATAGGGCACAGTGGTTTATAATAAACATGTTTTCAATGCTTTTTACTTCAACCTGGCCCAAAATTGCCCTCTCCCCATCATGATTGCTGAGTTGTAACACCAGACTTTTGTAATACTGTACTAGTCATGAAGAGGTATGTTGAGTACTGTACTATAACAAGGATGTGAAATAAGTTGCAAAAGGGTGAAATTTTGGGCAAAGTTAGTGTAAAATGAGTATAGTTTTCATTTTTAGTATAGTTTTAATTTTTAGTACTGTACCAGAATATGCTATTGTACCCACTTATTTTCAAACATGTGCTTGAAATACTATCTCTCGGGAATCATTGAACATAACGGATTATCAACTTTATGAAATCAGGCTTCTCCCCAGTTAGTCCATTATAGTAAGGGTCTAGTGTGTGTATAAATGACTTCTGTGAAGAGTGCATAGCTAAGTACTGTACAATATAGTGCCATTTACTTGTGGTAAACCAGCCCATGAGACTTGAATGGGAGACTCATACTACAGAAGTAGGTGTAGACAGTGAACTAGCCAGATTTTATGAGGCCTATCAGGATGCTTTTTTATATCAGCAAATTCAGGAGTGCACATGTGCCATTGGAAGTGATATCCCATCTTTGCATGACTTTGTTTTCACCAAAAACAAAATACAGTAGAAGTAAGTTCTCTCGTGTACAGTACAAAGCCCCAGTTGGGGGCTGGTGATCACTGTGTTATCTGCTTTGATTTCAGTGTTGATGGTGCGATTATAGTACTGCACTGACAAAACCCCCAGAAGGAAATATCACAAAGGAGATTACTTACGCAAACTAGCAATGTGGACTGCGCAGAGGAGTTGGGTGGTGGAGGGGTGGAAGAAAGCTGAAATAACTTTGTAAGGATTTACAACAAAGTAATGCAGACCTGTGTACCTTGTCAGTCAGAGGGCCCAACAGGAGCCAGGTCAAAGCCAAAATGGCTGACTGACTATGCTCTACATAAAATATAAAATATGGATGATGCATGGAAGAAGTATCTGAAAAGGTAGAGCACGTCCGGCTATGATGAATACTGCCAAATGAGAAACAAGGCCACCAAAACCATGGAGGAGGCAAAGTAGCCTATCACCTTTAAAGAAGCCTAGTTAAGGAAGTCATGGAGAATCTGCATATTTTTTATATGTATGCCCAAAGTAAAACCTGAATAAAAGGGGAAGCAATGCAGCTGAGACAACCCTGTGGGAAACTTGCACTTACCTCATTCACAAATGAGGCTTGTGATTTTCTAAGCAGAGGTCCAAAAGGTCTTAGAGAGGACAATGGCCAGATTCCCTACATTACAGAGCCCTTTCAGGGAAGTCAATGGTGTTAATGTGATGTAGTGATGAAAATGTACAAAAGAGCCTTGAAGAAGCTCATAGTGAAACAACCATTAGACCACACTGAATCCATCCCATGGTTCAAAAGGAATGCAGACCTATGCTAGCAGAACCTCTGTGATTGTTGTTTAGTCATCAAATACATTTCAGGTGTTATATCTGAAGACTGGGCCCAAGCAAACACTTGATCTACAAGAATGGTGACAGGACAGACCCCATAATCCAGGGGCTCATCCCAGGTCTTTTTTTGGATTATCTCTCTTAACCCTACCCTTAACATTCACAGCTCTCACCTTCCATACCCAATTGTCATCTTTCACCCTCTCAACATGCCCAAACCATCTCAATCTACTCTCCCTCATCAAAACACCAATATAGTCAAGTACCATCTTACCTCTTAACTCTTCAGTCACAATCCTAGCCCTCCAAGGCCTCGCATTCAATGACACACTACACATCCATCTAATCATTGTCATTTTTCACATTTCAGCCAGCGGATATCCTCTTCTATTACTGCCCAAGTTTCACTATTATATAGCATTACACTCCTAACACATGCATCATACAAGGATCCATCAGCACAGAAGGAGAGCCCTCTCAGTGTCAGGAGAGGCAACAGTTTCTTGAAATCCTCCAACTACCCCTTACCCTAGCCACAGAACTTGCTCCAGCCCCACCTCCAGCAAAGAATATGTCTCCCACATAACAGAACTCTTCCACACACTCAAGAGACTCTCCAGCAAGATCAATCTTTTCACACCTCTCAATCTCTACATGCTATCTCCAATACAATGCACACATGAAATAAGCATTATTTTGCAGCCTACTTCAAATGCCACTACATCTCTTATGCACCCATTTATCATAAACACTGAACAAGGAGTTACTTCCCACACCCTTTTGGCAAACTGCATTGAACCAAACTTCCTCTACAGTACTTTGATAGTATTGCCACCTGCCCTAATCATAATTTTTGTTTTATATGCATTTACTCTCAATACCTTGTGCCCCATTTTGTCTCTCCACCTCCTAAATCTTTCTCTCCCTCCTTTTCATTCTCTGCAATCATCAACCATCAGCATTCAACATCTCCCAGGAGAGTCCATTTCTGAAGTCACATGATAGCGCTTCAAGCACTATGAAAAACAATACGGAGCTCAACACTGACTCCTGATGCATGCCAACATTCATGCATAATTCATAACGCAAATCTCCATTCACTCTCACCTGGGTGTGAGCATCCACATACATAGCTATAACCACTCCATCCAGCCACTCCTCGATCCATGGCTTTCTCACTGTTACCACATACTGAGGGAATCTGTCAGAGGCTTCTCCAAATCAACAAAAACACAGTACAGCCCCCTCTTCTTTCCTATATATTTTTCCTAAAGCTGTCAGACAATAAACATAGCATCAAGTTGCTTTGTCTGGCATAGCCTAAACCCAAACTGGACTTCATCAGTATTCATTCTTTTCCTTAACATACAATCCAGAGCTCTCTCCAGTACCTTCATTATCTGGTCCAAAAGTTTTATCCTTCTACTGTTTCCTCTTTCTAGGGAATCACCCTTCCCTTCATTCTCAGTCACAGTCCTCAGCTCAACACCTGAGACTACACTATCTATCTATCTATTGCCAGATGCCTCAATCCCGTTTGGGGTGGCCACAAACAAATCGCCTCCACGTCGCCCTGTCCCCCACCATTTCACTGCCCTGCTCCCAACTCACACCCCCATCTCTCATATACCTCTCCACCCCATCCCTCCATCTCATCCTCAGCCTCCCCCTCCCTCTCCCCCCCTCCACCTCACTCACATACACTCTTCATCAGTCTCTCACCCTCCATCCTCTCCACATGGACCGCTTCCTATCACATCCACATCCACACCACAACACTCCTTTATATCCTCATTCGTCAGCCTGTCTCTCCATGTGACTCCACAGGCTGCTCTTAAATAACTCATTTCCACTGCTCTCACTCTTGACTCGTGTCCTTCCAACAACATCCAAGCTTCACTTCCATATGTTAGAGTTGGTATCATAATACTGTCATTTAGTAACTTTTTCACTTCCATGCTCACTTCCCTGTTTCTTATCACTGCTTTCAAAGAACCAGCAACCTTTCTTCCCTGCTGTACCCTTTCAAGCACTTCACCCTCCAAACCTCCATCCTTACTCATCAAACTACCCAAGTACTTAAACATACTCACATTTTCCAATTCCTCACCATCCAGCCTCGCTGTACATTCACTGACTTCACCTCGCTCAAAGACCATCACTTTACTCTTCCCTACATTCACATTTAGATTCCGTTTCTTACACACTCTCCCAAACTCATCCACCAAGCCTTGCAGCTCCCCTTCGTCTTCACTCAACAACACAGTATCATCTGCAAACAACAGTACAGGGAGTTTCCAAACACTATCCTCTCTCACCAGGGCCACTCCAACATCCACTACCCTACCTTGTACCTCTTTTATTACCCCATCCATGAACAGATTGAACAACCATGGAGACATGACACATCCCTGTTTCAACCCAACTTCCAAAGAGAAAAATTCACTTAGTTCACCATCAACACGCACTGCAGCCTTCGCACCATCATACATACTCTTCACAGCATTCAACAACTTCCCATCAACTCCACATGTTCTTAATACTTTCCACAATCCTTGTCTATCCACCCTGTCATATGCTTTCTCCAAATCCATGAAAGCCGCATACAACTTCTTTCCCTTCTCTAGAAACTTTTCCACTAAAGATCTAAGAATGAATATCTGATCTACAACCTCTTCCCTTCCTAAAGCCTCCCTGTTCTTCTCCAACTAATTCTTCTGTTCTTTCTCTAACTCTGTCAATAAGTATCCTACCATACACTTTTCCTATTATACTAAGAAGACAAATGCCCCTATGATTACCACACACTTCTTTTTCCCCTTTTCCTTTGTACAAGGGAATAATTATACCTGACTTCTAATCCTTCGGGACTCTACCTTCCTCCCAGGCCAATCTGCACATCTTCCACGTCCATTCTACTACTATCTCTCCCTCATGCTTCAGCATTTCACCACACACTCCATCAATTCCTGGGGCTTTCCCCAATTTAACTTTCTTCATTGCTTCTACAACTTCTATCCTACTGATTTCTTCCTGTCTTCTCACCTCCCTCCTTCTCCCAGCCATTCTCCAGCCACTTATACTCGCATTACTTCCATCCTGCATGTTCAGCAATTCCTTAAAGTGTTCTCTCCATCTGCTCACTTTTTCTCCCTTCTCCACTAGTAATCTACCATTTTTATCTTTCACTCCTCTGCTAACCTCACTTCCATGCTGTCTTACTCTCTTCACCTCCTTCCAGAACATTTTCTTACAGTCCTTCCACTTTACACTCAAATTCCTTCCAAATTCCTCATCCACTGTCTTCTTACTAATCTTTTCACCTCTCTCTTTCTACATATAACTCTCTCTTCCGCCCCTCAACTTCTTCCACGCCCCTATTTCTCATCCATTCATTGTATGCTTTCTTCTTTTGTGCCACAGCCTGTCTCACCTCTTCAGTCCACCACGCTGTTCCTTGCACCCCCCTCCATCTTCTCTTATTCCCACACACCACATCACATGCTGCACATATTTCTTCTGTAAATATCCTGCACACACCTTCCATGTCCCCCATCCGCTCCAATTCATATTTGCCCAATCGTTCATGTGATCCAGACCAATGTCTGATATATCGGAAAAAGTCCGGATTAGCAGGGAAAAGTCCAGATGTCGCTCTCATCGGAATTCGCATTTTTCGGAATGGTTTGGGCCCCAATTAGTCCATTATAGTGAGGTCTTACTGTATATACAAATTACTAATACCTCTACGGTAAAACCTTGATAAGTCGACCCCACAGAAGGCAGAATTTCTGGTAAGTCAAACTCTGACATAGGTGTGACTTACTGTTTATTTAAAGGGTTAAATTTCAGTTTCTCATATTCCAAGTGCTACATTTTAGTTTATTATATTCCAGGTGTTACATTTTAATTGAACTGACTGTAATGTGAAGTAAATAAGTGAAGAATTTTACATAATTAATTGACTAACTGTTGCATTGACTGATTGTTGCATCACTCCACCTATGCAACCTCCTATCCTAGCATAGCCTATGATATGTACCAAATTGTTTGTATTGTTTATTTTTATTGCTTTATATTCACTTTAGTGTTAATAAACACATATAATCTGTGACTACTGAGGGGGTAATATATATATATTTTTTTAATTCACTTCCAGTTAGTCGGAAAATTTGCTAAATTGAGCTACCCTAGAGCCCCATACAGTTCGACTTATGAAGGGTTTATAGTAGACAGAATCTGCCTGATTCTTGTAATATCTTCAATGCTAATAATATTCCTATCTCTAGAAGTACCGTACTGAAATTCTCAGTTTCACTTAACAGTACACTCAAGTGGACCTCTAATGATTGATCACTTGCTAAAACCAATTCAAAGGAACTTGGATTATTGTACAGAAACCATAACTTCTTCACTGATGAGCAGTTTTGGTATGGTAGCTAAAATTTACGAGTCATGTGCACCCTCTGCAGGAGTATGTATCAGTCAACCTTGTGGAGTAGATGTGAGGTTACACTAAAACCACTGGACAAAATTCAGAACAAAGCTGTAATTAAGACTTAACCCTGCAATTACAAATGAACTACCTCCCCATGAGGGAAAGTTGCCTCCCTTGCATTATTCTAAAAACTTTATGGGGGAGACAGTGGCTAAATTGGTACAGAGGTGGCCTGCAGTCCTAACAGACCCCGGTTCAAATCCCCCCTGGGGCAGGGAACAGTTTATGGATTTGAATTTCATAAAAAGCAGACTTTACTGATATACCAAAGACATGCTTGCGTTGTAAAAATACCCCTGCTAATACTGAGACACCAGTCCTGTATGAGACAGCCTTAATTCTTCAATATCGATGGTGGGTGTTGGTGCCAAAGTGGTGACATGTGAAGGTGTAGGACTATTGAGCTTTGGGGATATGCCCTGGGAATAGGCCCTGGAGCCTTTGCCCTGAGTTGGACACTAAAAAAAAAATTATATATATATATATATATATATATATATATATATATATATATATATATATATATTGCCAGACGCCTCAATCCCGTTTGGGGTGGCCACAAACAAATCGCCTCCAAGTCGCCCTGTCCCCCGCCATTTCACTGCCCTGCTCCCAACTCACACCCCCCTCTCTCATATACCTCTCCACCCCATCCCTCCATCTCATCCTCGGCCTCCCCCTCCCTCTTCCCCCCTCCACCTCACTCACATACACTCTCTTCGTCAGTCTTTCACCCTCCATCCTCTCCACATGGCCAAACCACCTCAGTGTGTTCCTCATACCGCTTCCTATCACATCCACATCCACACCACAACGCTCCTTTATATATATATATATATATATATATATATATATATATATATATATATATATATATATAATACTTAGACGAAGTTGCACCCATTATGGCCTTTAAAAAAATCATACTTCACGGGCATCTGATAGCGCTCATGACTGGACTATCAAACTGCCATACTGCAATGCTTCTGTCTAGAATTCTTTTATTCTTACTGCTTGTCTTTGGAACTCGCTTCCCCTGAACAGATTCCCCCCAAACGTCAATCTACGGCCGATTTTTTTGGTTCTATTACCGTGTCAGCCAAAAACACAATTATGAGATTTTTATCCGTTTTTTCGGTATTTTGTCAGGTTATCTTCAGGAGCAAAAAATAATTTGCGACGAAAACGCCATACTGAAAAATCGGATCAAAATCTTGTAACTGTGTTTTGGGTTGAAACTATAATTTTATTCCTTCCTCTGTTCATCTTTAAGAAAAATAGAAAAATAAGTCCCAAGATCTGTGGTATGCAGCCAATCACACGTCAACCAGATACAATGAATTTCAAAATCCCTGCCAGACGATGATTGCCAGGGCCACTAACAGTCAACCACACAGCTGCAGTTTCAGGTACAGTGCGACTAAACTACAGGTAATGCATTTGTTTTTCTATGCTCCTGCTCTAATATAAACACAAAACTATTACCTGCAGATGAATACATGGTCTACCTTCACCTTCCGCCCGCATTTCTAACTGCACTATTTCCAGCCACGAGGAAGCGACAATCATATTATTTTATAGAATCTCATCCTTTCTTTTTCTTTTCTTTTTTAACCTCATTCCGTTTTGTTGACATTTTGATATAAAAAAAAAAAAATCCAGCCAAACATTCAACATTAATTTTTCTCTTGACGCTAGTTATAAGATAACCGGGCTGATAATCGTGAATAGAAACAAATTATATGTTCGGTATGGGGTTATTTCCTGTGGTTATTTCCCCAAGCTAGACCTAGGTATATCATATAGCCCTGCTAGGGTTACCGGAAAGCGCTACCCCTCCCAGCAAATGAATTACTCCCACGAACCCGGAACCTCAGTCACCTCCCGAACTCCGGAAGGGTGAGTATTGCCATGGACTGCTGCAACTACTAGGCTCCTACTAAGTAGTAGAAGCTTTGCAACACTCTTCCATAACAATTTAGTCTCTACAATGCAGAAGAAAATCTTGTCTATTTCTGATCCAAATAGAATCTATAGGCATTAGCGTTTGTATTTTTTTTTAGGGTATGTGTCTGTTTAGTGCCTCGCGCGGCGATGACAGGCAGGCAATGTGAAGGCGGTGACATTGTAAGGTGCTGCCCTCACGCGGCGATGACAGGCAGGCAATGTGAAGGAGGTGACATTGTAAGGTGCTACCCTCACGCGGCGATGACAATTGACGATGCGATCATGCGATGCGTTGACAGACAGTCGCTTCTCTACAGCGGGAGGGGATAGATGATGTTTGCCAGTGGGGAGGTTGCTTTGTAGGGTAAAGAGAGAAGAGAATGACCTAGGACCAGACAGGGTACGAGAGAGGGATGGAGGAGGAACAGAGGTAATAAAGAGAGAAGTAGAAAGAAGAGGAAGTCGGGAGAGGAGCAATGACTGATAGAAGGGGGGGGGGGTGAATTGGATTTTTTTTTTTTTTTTAAATTAGGGATGAATTACGACACCTTAAAACAGGAGAATCAACCATATTTAGCCACATTTTCTCTAACACACACACACACACACACACACCATTCCTTTTACACAACCACCACATCCAAAACCACTTCTACCTTCTTCATTCCCTACGACTGTCATCTACAGCTACACACACACACACACACACACACACACACACACAATGGCAGAAGCAAAAGACAACAGCGATAATCTATGGGCGTTCGGTTAAACTGAACGTTGTCCCTACCACCTAGATTCCCGGTGCAGCAGCCATGGCAGCAACATCTTCGTCCTCACAACCTGCTCCAGCCTTCGACCCGTCGAGGGGGGCTACACCTACAGGTTCCCACCCACCACAGGCCCACACCACCTCTGGCACCGTGAAGTGGTACAACGCTAGGGCGGGGCCCGGTGAGGTTGTCTCTGATCCAGGCTCACCTGGTGTCGGGGCAGTTGCGGGGAGAAGGGGCACAGGTCAGTGGTGGTTGGGTGACCCTCTTGCCCTGGGTCATTAGCCTCCCCGTTGTCCCTTCCTGGGGTGGTGGGGTGGTGGTGGCCCGGTGCAGTGGGGTGGGGGGTGGCGGGGTGGATGGTCCGGCGGCGGGCATTTTATATATATTAATATCTTGAGACTCGGTGGCAGATATAATTAAAAAGGCGCATCTTACGTAGAGGTTAATGGATGATGATGCTATAAGCGATCATTTTCGACAGGTTTTACTCTAGATAATTAAAATCGTCTGACAGTAATATGAACAGAGGCAAAGAGACGTTCTCAAAGTGAAGTGGTTAATGTAAAGATAATGATAATGTTTAAGTATATAACACATAAGTGAAAAGAGTATAGTTAAAATGAAACATAAAGCAAATGTTACCGAGCATGATTGAAATGAGTCTTCTGTCTCGAACTGGAACTCTGTGAACCCATGAAGCTCCGAATCCCATCAATCACCCTTTAACCGAGAAAGGGGGAGGACGTAGGTGCTGTGTGTATATTAACTCGGTAATAGAATTATAGTGTGTAAACAGCTTCCCCGTCTTCTTGAGGTACAGAAGGGTAAGCGAGGATACTGTTCATTCGTTCTTTGATAGCTACGAGTTCACTCCGCTGCGCCAAATCGTCTGTATTAATCTGAAAAAGTAAAGATGCGCTGTGGTGTTGATGGGGATGCGCTGGAGGGTGTTGGGAGAGGTACCTTGAGATGGTTTGGCCATGTGGACTGAAGACTGAGAGATTACCTATAGTTCTTCCACCTTAACTTGGCCCAGGTTTTCGTCCGTTTGTCGCTTATTTCATGTAGCTCAGTGGCAGGAAAATATAATACAGTACTACGGTTCTACGTACGTTCTTACCATGATGCTTGTTATTTATTTATTTATTTTACGCGTCATATTCTGGTATTCGTATTGCTACAGCTCAGAACTGAAGACAGAGACAGTAATATTAGGACAAGTTAGAGTGAAAGGAGTATAAGAGAGTGTATGTGAGTTAGGTGGAGAGACGAGTAGTGGGAGACCGAGAATAATGAGATGGAGGGATGCGGTGGAGAGGTATATGAACGATGCTGGTGTGAGTTGAAGGAGAGGCAGCCTGATGATGCATGACAGGGTAACATGGAAGCAGTTTGTTTGTGGTCACCCCTTCAGAGATTAGTTTTAGATATAAGAAAGAACACTGAGATATAAATACATCCATAGTAGCGAGTCGATTGATTTTTCTCTTCTGTTGCTCTGTAAGGTCTTCTCTCAGCTTATCATAATCCTGGAGTTTTTGCTTGAATATATATCTTTATTAATCTATGCTACGTTCAGTGTAGGGTCGGAGTGAGAGCAGTGGAAATGAGTTACTTGAGAGGAGCATGTGGAGTGACATGGAGGGACAGATTGACGAGTGAAGAAGTGAAGGAACGTTGTGGGGTGGATGTGGATGTGGTTGAGAAGATTAGGAGAAATACACTGAGGTGGTTTGGACATGTGGAGAGAATGGAGAATGAAAGACTGACTAAGAGGGTGTATGTAGGTGAAGTGGAGGGAGGGAGAGGGAGGGGTAGACCGAGGATGAGGTGGAGGGATGGAGTTGAGAGGTATATGAGGGGGGGTGAGTTGGGGGGAGGGTAGTCAAATGGTGGGTGACAGAGCGACTTGGAGGCGTTTTGTCTGCGGCCACTCTTTGCGGGATTAGGGCGTCGGGCTATAGATAGATAGATAGATCTATCGGTGGATAAATCAATAATTATATGGTGTCACGGTAGGGTCAGGCTCCATATTACCTCACCCTTACCAGCTTACTTCGGCATTTGTCAGGTTAATATACATAATACATTCATTGTTATGTCCATCCATCTCTCTCATTCTCCTCATCTCACCCTGTTTACTCCCCTCTCATCATCATCATCATCATCATCATCATATTTCCCGGTTCTGTATTATATAACCATTTTTTTTTTTTTTTTTTTTACATACTACATAAATGTAAGATGTGTTGTACTTCATGAATATAGGATATGGCTGTATGATAGGCCAGCCAGTTGCAAATAATGGTGTGTGTGTGTGTGTGTGTGTGTGTGTGTGTGTGTGTGTGTGTGTGTGTGTGTGTGTGTGTGTAATTCACCGGGTCGGTCAGGATCACTTGATGGTCGTGATCGTCAGCTTTTACCCTCCCGGAAGGGAGCTGAGAGCTCATATAGTCCGATCTAAGGGCAAGGCTGTGACCACACACGCACACACCAGTCCCCTTGCTCAAAGAGGACAGTAACCACCCACTTCGTCAGTGAAACTTTTCGCAACGTGTGTGTGTGTGTGTGTGTGTGTGTGTGTGTGTGTGTGTAAACTTAACCCATTAGCTGTGGTGGCTTCTCTTCAGTTAACATAAAATCGCTTACCGTATGCTGAAGTATATATACATATATATTTATTTTCCGGTCACAGCGTTCATCTAGCACGTCATATACTGTTCAGTTCTGCCGAGTTGCTCTTAGCTGAACGTATCGATGTAACGTAAGCCAAAACAAAATACCGTCTTTGTAACTAATTCGCATCTTACAGTTTCGATATCTAATCTCATTGTTCGTACATCACGATACTTTAGGCAGACAAGAAAATAATCTACCGAAAAAGAAAACGCTATAGTTACATGGATAACTGATATATTTTTCGTTCCTGGACTAGGCACATTTTACCCCTCTCCTATTCTGTCCTACTTTAGCCTAAACCAACCCATCCTAACCTACTTTTCTCTGCCCTACACTACCCCACCCCAGCCTACCCTGCCCTAGCGTTCCCTACCCTATCCTGCCGCTGAGGTCTCCTGTAGGGATACTCGTTCTTCGGTTTTTGCCAGGCTTAGGGAGGTGGAGGAGATTAAGGTGTTGGACATCCGTTCTGGGGGCGGAGAGACTTACAACATCCCTTTGTCTTGTTGTAAACTTTGGTCTACCCTTTCCCTGTCATGACACTTCTCCGGAGTCGATAATATTCCCCATGCAGTGCTGAGGTACCTGGATGATGAAGCAGTGTCCTTCCTCCTGAGTCTTATAAATAGAATTTGGAGAGATTCGTCCACTCCTGCTTCTTGGCGGGGGGCTGTTGTCCTACCGTTTCACAAGCCAGGTATTGCAGGTCACCATCTTGGTTTGCGTGGTAGGTTGCCTTTACTGATTATGGAATTTTTCCGTATTGGTGCCACCTTGTTTCCCTCATATCCTCAAGAGGAGGGAGTGCCTCAAACTAGTGTCCTTAGTGTCACCGTCTTTGCTAAAGTTCAGGAAGATTTTGTTGGCTCTGTTCTGGAGGGAGTGTCTGCCTCGCCGTATCCTCGCTATCCACTTCCGTTTGGGTACAGGGTGAAGGCTTCCATGGGGGATGTGGGTGTTCCAACCTTTCTTGTTTGTCCTGTGCGTGTACCAAGGATGGCTCCCTGGCTCCTCTCAGGGGTGCAACCGTGTGTTTACTTTCCTGAGAGAGGGGCCTTTCTTTCCTCACAGGCGGCTCTTTGCTATTTTTTTAGAACATGCTTCCTCTCACAGTGTCTCGATTCTCGTATGTACTGATGGATTGAAATCCCGTGAGGGGACAGGCTTGGGTGTTATATTTCCCGATTTCATTCGTGGTAGGAGTCTTCCCCCCATCATATCTACTTTTATCGCAGAACTTACTGCTATTTTACTCGCAGTCAAATTGACAGTTAGCTTCCCTCCTGTTTGTTATACAGTTTTTAGCGACTCTGCCGATCTCCATTTTGTGTTTTCCCGTCCAATCCTCTTTTGTTGTCTACAGTGTTTTAGAATGGCTGTGCTTGCTAGGGACTGCTTTGTGGTTTTGTACCATTGTGGGCAGTGAGCATGCTGACGCTCTGACAAAGGCTGCTGCCTCTCGCCCATCCTCACCTCTCCCCTGCCTCACTCAGTGATATTCATCTAACCACTCACTGTTTGCTCCCACTGGCAGAGTAGGTGGGATGCGGTGGGGGCCAACAAAATGTGTGATATTTGTGGGTAAACGTGCCCCTTCATTTGCCGAGGTCTGAATGCAGGTGGGAGACGGCTTTATGCTGGCTCCGAATGGGCCATTCCTGGTTCTCTCATTGATTTTTAATGGAGGACTCTCCCCCTACTTTCTGTGTGGAATGCTTCGTCCCCCTGACACTTCGGCTTTTGCTGATGGTGTCCACTGTTGGGGAATTGCGCCATCGTTACCTCTCTGAGCACCGGGCAGGAGAGGGATTGTAGTCTTCTGTTGGTAGCCTACTTGGAGAGGATGCTTGTTGTGGTGGAGGGGGAAACCTTTGCTTGGTGTAGGCAGCTGCACTACTGTGTAAAATTTAGTATACAGTGGTTTTAGTGTTGTTAGTGTTTTAGTGTTTTTCTTGTTTTAATTATGAATTGTATTGTGTGTGTGTGTGTGTGTGTGTGTGTGTGTGTGTGTGTGTGTGTATTTCATCTTTTCGAGTGCTTTTATTCTCGTTGTCGTCCGGCGGCATATGACCCTGCTTGTTGTATCGCCAGATTTTATTGTATATACTTATTCAGTTCAATTTACCCTACCCTACTCTTCTCAACCCTACGCTAGCCTACCTCAGCCTACCCTACCCTACCCTGCCATTGCCGACCCAACTCTACCCTACTTTAACCTACCCTTCCCTGTACAGCCCTTTCACCACTACTTTACTTTTCCTGTTTTCTTCTCTCTACCTTCGGATGATTTTCTTCACCTCTACAGTAGAGAGAAATTTCGAACTGAAAGGGTTAAATACTGCCATCATCAACCCCATCTCTATCAGGGGATCTCCTAAGCTGAAAAAAATCATGCGGTCAGCCAGGACAATGTAAATAAGTTGTTCTCGGCTTGAAAGATTAAATGATTCTGTCCCGTCATCCTAAGAGGGTTTTCTGAAGCTGTAGGATATCGTCAGAAGCTAGCAAAGAGTAAAAGTGACATCCGCAAACCGAGAGCTCTGCGTCCAGCGCTCCGCAGTTCAAGTCCCAGAGGTGGACAGATGTTTTGACGTGTAGACGTTACCAGGGCGTAGTTTGGTGGCCTACCCTTAAATATTCTGGACTAATGGTGGTCTAGCCTCGTGCACCTGCGCTCCACCACATAAAAAAAAAAATAAAAACAAAAAGGAAAGCCAAGGGTCATGAATGAACTAAAGGACTGAACTAAGCGGAGAAGAACATAAATCGTAAAGAAGATCGCCCCAAATTTGATGAGACAGTGTAGTATAACTGAGTGAAATAGGCGTTGGATATGACGGAACTAAACGGCAGTTATACCCACACCTCTTCTTTATCCTACACTACCCTGATTCAGCCTACCCTACCCTACCGAGCCCTACATACCCTACCCAGCCCTACCCTACCCAGTTCACCACCACCCAGCCCTATCTTACCCTGCCATAACCTATCCTACCCTCCCAATCGCAACTCGACCCATCCCTACCCCATACTCCCAAAACCAACCCAACCTTACCCCACCCTGTCAAGACCGACACAATCCTACCCCACCCTGCCAAAACCAACCCAGTCCTACTCCACCCTGCCAAACCTGACCAATCCTTTCCCACCCTGCCAAAAACCGACCCAATCTTACCCCACCCTGCCGAAACCGACCCCATCCTATTTCACCCAGCCAAAACCGACCCAATCCTACCCTACCCTGCCATAACCTACCCATCCCTACCCTACTCTGCCAAAACCAACCCAATTCTACCCCACCTTGCCAAATACGACCCAATCCTTGCCCACCCTGCCAAAACCGACCCACACCTACCCTACCCTGTCCAAACCGACCCAATCCTACCTCACCCTTCCAAAACAGACCCAATCCTACCCCACCCTGCCAAAACCGATCCAATCCCACCCCACTCTACCAAAACCGAGCAAACCCTACCCCACCCTACCAAAACCAACTCATTTCTACTCCACTCTGCCAAAATTGACCTAATCATACCCCACCCCGCCAAAACCGACCCAATCCTGCCCCACCCTGCCAAAACCGACCCAATCCTGCCCCACCCTGCCAAAACCAACTGAAACCTAACCTATACTCTGCCAAAACCGACCCATACCTATCCCACCCAGCCAAAACTGAGCCATTCCTATCCCACCCTGCCAACTCTGACCCAATCCTACCCCACCCTGCCAAGACCGGCCCATCCCTACCCCACCCTGCCAAAACCGACCCGATCTTACCCCACCCTGCCATATCCGACCCAATCCTACCCCATCCTGCCAAGACCGACCCATTCCTACCCCACCTGCCAAAACCGACTCAATCCTACCCCACCCTGCCAAAACCGACCCGATCTTACCCCACCCTGCCATATCCGACCCAATCCTACCCCACCCTGCCAAGACCGACCCGTCCCTTCCCCACCCTGCCAAGACCGACCCGTCCCTTCCCCACCCTGCCAAGACCGACCCATCCCTACCCCACCCTGCCATAACCGACCCAATCCTACCCCACCCCGCAAAAACCATCCAAGTCCTACCCCACCCTGCCAAAACTATCCCAGTCCTACCTCACCCTGCCAAAACCGACCCAACCCTACCCCACCCTGGCATAACCGACCCAACCCTACCCCACCCTGGCATAACCGACCCAACCCTACCCTGCCCTAACCAAACCAATCTTATCTAACTCATTTTTCACTCTAACACTTTCTTCAGTTTTCTTCATTCATTCTCCAGACGATTTTCTTCTGCTCTGGAGAGGAATTTTGAATTTGAGGGGTTAGATACAGCCAGCATCAACCCCTTCTCTGTCAGGGGATCTCCTAAGTTGAATAAACTCGTGCGGTCAGCTAGGACAAAGTAAATAAATCGTTCTTGGTCTGAAAGGTTAAATGATTCTGTCCCGTCATCCTAAGAGGGTTTTCTGAAGCTGTAGGATATCGTCAGAAGCTAGCAAAGAGTAAAACTGACATCCGCAAACCGAGAGCTCTGCGTCCAGTGCTCCGCAGTTCAAGTCCCAGAGGTGGACAGATGTTTTGACGTGTAGACGTTACCAGAGCGTAGTTTGGTGGCCTACCCTTAAATATTCTGGACTTATGGGGGTCTAGCCTCGTGCCCCTGCGCTCCATCACATAAAAAAACAAGACAAAAAGGAAAGCCAAGGGTCATGAATGAACTAAAGGACTGAACTAAACGGGGAAGAACAAAATTCGTAGAGAAGAACCCCCCAAATCTGATGAGACACTGTAGTATAACTGAGTGAAATAGGCGATGGATATGACGGAACTATTATGATTTGTAATTATAATATGGAGTCCTAACACCCTGTCCAAACCGACCCAATCCTACCTCACCCTGCAAAAACCGACCCAATCCTACCCCACCCTGCCAAAACCGACCCAATCAAATCCCACTCTGCCAAAACCGACCAAATCCTAACCCACGCTGCCAAAACCAACCAAAACATAACCGACACAATCCTACCTCACCCTGACAAAACTGACCCAGTCCTACCCCACCCTGCCAAAACCGACCCAACCCTACCCCACCCTGCCAAAGCCGATCCAACCCTACCCCACCCTGCCAAAACCGACCCAACCTTACCCCACCCTGCCCAAAAAAACTCAATCCTACCCCACCCGGCCAAAACCGACCCAACGCTACCCCACCCTGCCAAAACCGAACCATTCCTACCACACCCTGCCATAACCGACCCAGTCCTACCCCACCCTGCCAAAACCGGCCCAATCCTATGCCGCTCTGCCAAAACTAACCCAACCTTACCCCACCCGGCCATAACCGACCCAACGCTACCCCACCCTGCCACAACCGTCCCATCCCTACCCTACCTTAACCAAACCAGTCTTATCTAACTCATTGTCCACATTAACACTTTTTTCCATATTCATCTTTCTTCCTCCAGACGATTTTCTTCAACTCTGGAGAGAAATTTCGTACTGGAGGGGTTAGATACAGTCACCATCAACCCCTTCACTACGAGGGGATCTCCTAAGCTGAATAAAATCATCTGGTTACCTAGAACAATGTAACTAAGTCATTCTCTGTCTGAAGGGGTTATTGTGTCTGTCCCATCATCCCGAGAGGGTTTCTTTAAGCTCCAGGAAATCGTCTAAAGGTAGCAAATTGTAAACATGACGTCAGCACTTGTTCTAGGCGCCACAGATCGAGTCCCGGAGGTGAACAAAGGTTTTTATATCATATAGACGTTTTATACTTTATATTGTGCAACTTTCAAAGGCATTTACTCAGCTTTAGGAGTCTTACGGATAGGCTCAATCCAATGTATCGAACCTCCCATGTTAGAAAAAAATAGCTTACAGAAATGCGTCCTCGTACTGAAGGGGTGGACTGGACAGATCGAGTGACTAAGATATTGAATTATGTATATGACTGGTTTTGTTGTTATTTCTATTATTATTATTATTATTATTATTTATTATTATTATTTCAGGCAAATGTCCCAGGCTTCTTGACTGGCTGACTAGCGAATATTATTAAGTCTCCCGTGGCTCCGTGCTCCTTCTACTCAAGAGCCTGCACTTCACGCATTCCACGCACAAGATGGCGCCACCGCTGCATTCCTGCGAAGACGAGAGGTCAAGAGGACGACACTTGCTTTTTGTTTGTTTGTTTACTGTAATTGCTTAAAGTTGTGATCCCTCCAACTTGAATGCTCAGTTGTAACTATAGATAACTAGAATACGATGCTAGTCACGAAGAAGGGCTATGAAAAGATACAGAGCTCGTAGTATTGGCTGGATGAATCACTCTTGCGTGATAATCAAAGACGGTGAATAAAACCCACACTTGTAGACGAAGAATATAATTACCAAACAGTTTCGGTGGACACTGCCACCATCTTCAGTGGTCAAGATAGTGAGAGGGAGTGACATACTGACTATACAAGGGTTCCTTTTTATGCGTGTGTGTGTGAAAGGGTGGGGTAAAGGTGAGGTGTGGTGGGGTGGATTGTAAGCGGGGATTAACCCAAGGGGGATTTTGGGGGGGACATTACCGGACAGGTCAGGTGTAATTCCTATCTGACCTTACCTGTGTCGTAGCAGGAAGGAACGTAGCAGGAAGGGAAATGTCCCTTCCTGCTACGACACAGGTAAGGTCAGATAGGAATTACACCTGACCTGTCCGGTAATGTCCCCCCCAAAATCCCCCTTGGGTTAATCCCCGCTTACAATCTACCCCACCCCACCTCACCTTTACCCCACCCTTTCACACACACACGCATAAAAAGGAACCCTTGTAGTGTCAGTTTGTCACTCCCTCTCACTATCTTGACCACTGAAGATGGTGGCAGTGTCCACCGAAACTGTTTGGTAATTATATTCTTCGTCTACAAGTGTTGGTTTTATTCACCGGCTCGTAGTATTTTTTTCTTTTAACTAAGATACATGAAATAAGCTGCAAAAATACGAAAATACGAGCTTACTTAATGTAAATGAATTATAGTACGTTCAAGATGGAGGGAAGGCATTTTGTATTTTGTTTGTGATGTTATAGTGTCTCTCAGGATCCTAGGATCCTCTCTCGGCTGAACCAAATTGTCTGGCGTCAGCTGGAACATGATGCTAGAGTTATGTCGGTCGTGAGGGGGTTAATGGTGACGGTATTGACACTGTCAGGCTCCTATGACTCACTCAGTCGAATAAAATCGTCTGAGTCAGCTGAAATGGGGTACTAGAGTTGTCCCAAGCACCAGAGGGTTAAGAATCTTAACCCCCTGAGTGATGCTTGTCCCGAGCATCACTCAGGGGGTTAAGATTCTTAACCCTCTGGTGCTTGGGACAACTCTAGTATTCCATTCCAGCTGACAGACGATTTTGTTCGGCTGAGTGAGTCATAGGAGCCTGACAGTTACTACACTGTCACCATTAACCCCCGCATGACCGGCATAACTCTGGTATATCATGTTCCAGCTGACGCCAGACAATTTGGTTCAGCCGAGTGGGTCTGGGGCCTGAGGGGCACTAAGTGAAAATATCCAAAAAATATTAAAGGGGGGGCTATATCAATTTTGCCATAGGAGGTATACCAAAATTGGACTTTTTAATAAAATCCCCTCCTCTCTCACTCCCTGTGTTTTGTATATGTCCCTCTCTGTCTGCCTGTGGTGTATCTGTTCCACCCTCTCTCTGTGTGTGTGTGGTGTGTCTACTGTTTGAAGGTGGCTGTGGCTATGTACGTGTCTTGGTGTGTGTGTGTCTACTGTGTGAAGGTGGCTGTGGCTATGTACGTGTCTGTGTGTGTGTCTTGATGTGTGTATGTATGTAGTAGTGTGTGTGTCTTGATGTGTGTAGTAGTGTGTGTGTGTCTCCTGTGTGAAGGTGACTGTGGCTATGTACGTGTCTTGTGTGTGTGTCTTGATGTGTGTATGGATGTAGTAGTGTGTGTGTGTCTTGATGTATGTATGTAGTAGTGTGTGTAAGTGTCTTTGTGGGTGTGAGCTGAAGTGTAAGTATGGGGCCTTGTGGTTTTAAGGAAAGCCTGCTACGCAAACTTCCCTCAGCCACATTTTAAAGAAACCTCTATCACACCGAGATTTGAACCCGGGTCCTCCTGATCAGCAGGCCAGCACCATGCCGACCATGCCACTGCGCCCCCATAACAATATCGGCTAAAACTTCTACTGTATTTTATTTCTTTACATGTTACAAAAAATGGGAAATTGAACTATCATGCACAGACTAAACTAAATTGTCATGTCCCTATTAATGTCGCTTTAGGAGGAGATATTTCGAAATTTCCTGAGCTACTTGGAATACCTAAGCCTGCAGTTTAATGCTAATCGTGAACAAGTGCTATGGAAAAAATATAGAGCAGTTGCTACTTATATAAAGGGAGAAAGTAAAAACTGGAACTTAGACTGCTATACAACGGCAGGACTTACACGATTAACCATATATTACATAAACTTAACACACTGAGTGACACAGAAACTAAACATATGATACAAATTCTTTAATGAAACTTATAATGAGAGTACAAATGACAAAATATACACTGCACAGGAAGACAGTACAGTACCCATTGGTCATACCTTCTGTGAGAACTGAGAATGAAAGCCTATCTGTTGTACCGATTTATAAACGGAAGAGATGAATCGCTAAATTTGATCCACAGTAAATAATAATAATAATAATAATAATGAATACATAAAACAATAAAGACAAACCATATAGACTACATGTCCACCCTATACTGACAAAAACCTGGCATCTCTCCACCTTGAATGCTGAGCTGTTTCTAGAGATAAAGACTAGATTATCATGCAAATTACAAGGAAGATCTATGGGGAGGATGCAAAACCATAATACTGTCTTATTCTGCCACTTAGATACAGGAACTAAGCAGCAGAAGGACTAAAATTTGTCAAGGTGAGCCAACTACAATGACACAGATGAAGTCTGAGATTATATAATGTGTAATCATGAACTGATTGCATCATTCAGTAAAGATTACAGAAGGAAAAGCTATCAAATCTGAAAGTGTAAGTACTATACAAGATATGATTAACCTTGTACATCCATATTCTGAGATATGCTTCCTATATCATAGCCTACACACAAATTCATCCCCCTCAACAGTAATGGTATATTCCTGCTGTCTCCTGACTTCCAATCAACTTATGAAACCTCTCTCCTAATTACAGTACAGTAATATGTTAATGAAGGCTGCTAGTAATTACCTTCAGTATGATAATTCTTATTTAAAGGTAGCAGCAATGGCTAATGAAGGATGTAAGGTATGCAGTCCTTCCAGTTCAATATACTATATCTCCAATCAGGCTTTATCCAGCGTCTCTCCTACACATGTTAAAGAATGTCATATGGGACTCTAAGTTTGAAAAGTCTCTCCTATGCTGATTAACATAGTTTAAAGGTAACAAGAATGGCTTAATGAAGCCTGTCCCTAACCCCTTCAGTCCAAAAGCTCTCCTATCAAACTTTAATTACTTTCCTACTGAACAGGTTCCTGAAGGTTGTAATGTGACCCTTCCAGTTTGAAAAGTCTTACCCAAGCTGAATAACAGTCTTAAATTAGCAAGAATAAAGGCTAATCATTGGAGCAGTTTGTGCCCTGTAATCCAAAAGATGTAGTTATATTCTCATTTTACTATCTATTTCTACCACCAGACCATCATATCTAACTTGAGACAGGCATATAGTACTGTATTAAAGGGATTAATGGAGGAAGAACAGGACTGAAGAGTATTGTATCGGTGCTGTAATAAGAAGGGGTAGGACTTTAGGCTATGTTTGGTGTCCACTGTTTAGTAACTCTGCAAGTGTATTCTGATCATTACTTGTTCGCTTTAACGCAAGTCTGCCTAAGGAGTCTTTCGTACTGTACACATGGTGCTAAGAGGGACTCCTTCGTATGGTGGGACTGATATAATCATGTGGCTTAACTACAGTACAAGGTAATACAAAATTATGTCCCTCACCACCCTCTTTTTCCTCCAGACCAGTTTTGGCACCAGCAGTCCACCAAATTCACATTCTGATAAGCCTACGGTTACTACTGCTGTTCAGTACAACCTGCCAAATCCGAACATCCAATTTCCAAGATATTTTTTCATGATATAGAGGGGTGTTGATATCATGTCCTCACACATTCAAGGTATAACTGAAGACTGAGTTCTTTTGTGGACATGTTTAAGAGCAGATAATAAGTTACTAATGCAAGTGCTTCAGTTTACTTATTGTTCTCAATTGCCTTGACTACAGTATTTGTTTCACAAGTCATTTCTCACAGCTGCCATTATGATTCCACTTTCCAAAATGTTCCATTTTGCATAAAGCCTTTGGACCTAGGCATTTTGGATCTGAAAGGTTGTACTGTACACCTACTACTACTACTGTTCTTCTTAGATGGATACAATAGTTTACATATCTATTATCATTATCATTGTGGTAGGTGGTGGCGACCATCATCCACTCTCTTGATGTAGTGCTGCCTACTCCTTCCTTAGTCTTTATCATTCTTTTTCTGTGCCTGCCCTCCTCTCTTCCTATTTCTCCCATCTTTCCTGTCACTTCTTATTGCTTTTCTTTCCTTTACATGTGGCTTTACATTGAGTGACAAGCCAAATGGTTTCCTGTAAACCAGGAAACCATTTACAACGCTGGGTGGTAACCATATAACCAAACCATACGTGCTCCCTACGTGTCAACAAGTGGGTTGGTGGAGGCTTAGTGCCCCTCCCCGTAAAACAAATAACTCAAAGTCAAATGGCCACCCCTTGCGGGATTGTGGCGTCTGGCAATAGATAGATAGATAGATAGATAAAAAATACAGTCTCATCATACTTCTTTCACGGTGTAGGATCCTGTGGCTAGGCTAACCTAGTCCAATACATGTAAAGGTAGATGACCTGTCTACATCCCTTGGTGGTGTTCAAAAAAAAAAAAAAAAAAAAAAAAAAAAAAAAATCCAATTGCTTCTCGGGGACAAAGCCATGCATGGATGTCATTCTGACTGGGCGTTCTAACCCCTAGATGTCCTTTTCCGGCCACATGCCCTTACTGGCACCAACCTGTGCCATTGTTGGGTATGGGGTGTGATGAATAAAGTGCATGTATGGTAGTGAAGAGCAGGTAGTTATAAAAATGTTTGGCAGAGTATGCTGGCCTATCCTCTATGTTAGTGACACTGAAAAATGTCAAGGGGGAGCTCCAGCTCTCCCTATCACCAGCTTTTCCACCTTCCTTGAGAGTACAGTACTGCCCTCACAGGCTGGTACCATACTACAGCCTGCTCCCGATAATAATTATAATAATAATACATTATAATAAAGGACATGGTAATTGGAACTTGGAATGTAAGGGGAGCGAATGATGAGGTGAAAGAGAGAAAGAGAGATTGTCCGGGTGCTTGAGGGTGCGAAAGTGGATGTATGTGGAATAACTGAAACAAAATGGAGAGGAGAAAGTGTGAGAGAATGGGAGTATGGATGGGGTATATGTGCAGGAGTAGGTGAGAATGAGAGGGCAAAGGAAGGAGTATATATAGTTGTGAGTAAAAGATGGAAGAGGAGCATAAGACAGTATGGATCAGTTGGGTCAAGGATTGCGTGGGTAAAGTTGAAAGTCGGAATACAAATGTGGGCGATTGTGTGTGTGTATGCACCAACGCAAGATCGTGCTAGAAGAGTGAAAGAAGAGTTCTGGACAAATGTAGAAGTGTGCATGGAAAAGTCTGGAAGGAATGACAGAGTGTTTTTGATTGGTGATATGAATGGTAAAGTTGGGAATGTGAAGGTGGATGGAATAGTTGGTGAGTGGGGTGTGCCTGCTGAGATAGATGAGAATGGGAGTGCGTTAGTGGACATTTGTGCTGGGAGGGGGTTGGTGATAGCCAATACCCTGTTCAGGCATAAAATGATCCACAGGTATACATGGCGAGTGATGAGAAGGGTGGGTGGTGAACTGAATGAAAGGAAGGCAATGATTGATTATGTGTGTGTGGATGAAAGGATGCGAAGATGTGTAAAGGATGCAAGAGTGTATAGAGGTTGGGGGAGTGGACTTTATGACCACTACTTGGTGGTGGCCAGAATTAGGATTCAAGTAAGATGGAGGAATAGAAGAAGGGAAAGACGAGAGGAAGGAGTAGTTGCAAGGAGAGTGGAAAGGTTACAAGAGGATGAGAAAAAGGCAGAGTATAAGAGAGAAGTGGAGGAACGATTGGGCAAATATGAATTGGAGCAGATGGGAGACGTGGAAGGTGTGTGTAGGATATTTACAGAAGAAATATGTGCAGCATGTGATGTGGTGTGTGGAAGGAAGAGAAGACGGAGGGGGGTGTAAGGAATGGCGTGGTGGACTGAAGAGGTGAGACAGGCTGTGGCACAAAATAAGAAAGCATACAATGAATGGATGAGAAATAGGGGCGTGGAAGAAGTTGAGAGGCGGAAGAGAGAGTTATATGTAGAAAGAAAGAAAGAGGTTAAAAGATTAGTAAGAGAGAGTAAGAAGAGAGTGGATGAGGAATTTGGAAGGAATTTGAGTGTAAAGTGGAGGGACTGTAAGAAAATGTTCTGGAAAGAGGTGAAAAGAGTAAGACAGGGTGGAAGTGAAGTTAGCAGAGGAGTGAAAGATAAAAATGGTAGATTACTAGTGGAGAAGGGAGAAAAAGTGAGCAGATGGAGTGAACACTTTAAGGAATTGTTGAACATAGAGGATGGAAGTAATGCGAGTATAAGTGGCTGGGGAATGGCTGGGAGGAGGAGGGAGGTGAGAAGACAGGAAGAAATCAGTAGGATAGAAGTTGTGGAAGCAATGAAGAAAGTTAAATCTGGGAAAGCCCCAGGAATTGATGGAGAGTGTGGTGAAATGCTGAAGCATGGGGGAGAGATAGTAGTAGAATGGATGTGGAAGATGTGCAGACTGGCCTGGGAGGAAGGTAGAGTCCCGGAGGATTGGAAGTCAGGTATAATTATTCCCTTGTACAAAGGAAAAGGGGAAAAAGAAGTGTGTGGTAATCAAAGGGGCATTTGTCTTCCTAGTATAATAGGAAAAGTGTATGGTAGGATACTTATTGACAGAGTTAGAGAAAGAACAGAGAAATTAGTTGGAGAAGAACAGGGAGGCTTTAGGAAGGGAAAGGTTGTGTAGATCAGATATTCATTCTTAGATCTTTAGTGGAAAAGTTTCTAGAGAAGGGAAAGAAGTTGTATGCGGCTTTCATGGATTTGGAGAATGCATATGACAGGGTGGATAGACAAGGATTGTGGAAAGTGTTAAGAATATATGGAGTAGATGGGAAGTTGCTGAATGCTGTGAAGAGTATGTACGATGGTGCGAAGGCTGCAGTGCGTGTGGATGGTGAACTAAGTGAATTTTTCTCTTTGAAAGTTGGGTTGAAACAGGGATGTGTCATGTCTCCATGGTTGTTCAATCTGTACATGGATGGGGTGATAAAAGAGGTCCATGGTAGGGTAGTGGATGTTGGAGTGGCCCTGGTGCGAGAGGGTAGTGTTTGGAAACTCCCTGTACTGTTGTTTGCAAATGATACTGTGTGGTTGAGTGAAGACGAAGGAGAGCTGCAAAGCTTGGTGGATGAGTTTGGCAGAGTGTGTAAGAAACGGAATCTAAAGGTGAATGTAGGGAAGAGTAAAGTGATGGTCTTTGAGCGAGGTGAAGTCAGTGAATGTACAGCGAGGTTGGATGGTGAGGAATTGGAAAATGTGAGTACGTTTAAGTACTTGGGTAGTGTGATGAGTAAGGATGGAGGTTTGGAGGGTGAAGTGCTTGAAAGGGTACAGCAGGGAAGAAAGGTTGCTGGTTCTTTGAAAGCAGTGATAAGAAACAGGGAAGTGAGCATGGAAGTGAAAAAGTTACTACATGACAGTATTGTGATACCAAGTTTAACGTATGGAAGTGAAGCTTTGACGTTGTTGGAAGGACACAAGCCAAGAGTGAGAGCAGTGGAAATGAGTTATTTAAGAGGAGCCTGTGGAGTCACATGGAGAGACAGGCTGACGAATGAGGATATAAAGGAACGTTGTGGTGTGGATGTGGATGTGATAGGAAGCGTTATGAGAACACATTGAGGTGGTTTGGCTATGTGGAGAGGATGGAGGGTGAAAGACTGACGAAGAGAGTGTATGTGAGTGAGGTGGAGGGGGGAAGAGGGAGGGGGAGGCCGAGGATGAGATGGAGGGATGGGGTGGAGAGGTATATGAAAGACGGGGGTGTGAGTTGGGAGCAGGGCAGTGAAATGGCGGGGGACAGGGCGACTTGGAGGCGATTTGTTTGTGGCCACCCCAAACGGGATTGAGGCGTCTGGCAATAGATAGAGGTAGATAGAAGATTAAATAACTAAAGCTAACACTGATTTGAACTAATACACATCTGGTCCACAGGTCGTGCTGGAGTCTGCTGCCTTGACGCTGCTTCCTTGCCACACTTGTCATACCCTGCTGAAGTTTGGTCTGCCCTGTCGTGAGAAGCCTGACGGTGGTGTGGTGTCTTCCCCTACTCTGAGATGCCTGGTGGTGGTGGTGGTGGTGGTGGTGGTTGTGGCGGCGGCGGCGGCGACGGCAGGGTGTCGTGTCTTCCCCAGCCGTGAGATGACTTGCTGCTGCTGCTGGTGATCTGCCCTGACCTGCCGAGAGAAGCCTGGTGGTGATGGTGTGATCTGCCTTGCAAGTTGGGTCGCTCCCCTCCAGGATGTTCTGTGGACAAATGCTACTTTTGAATGCATATTTTATATTGCTGTCTCTGTTAATGTATTCTATACTGAAGTGTTAATAATGAAAACTTAAATTTTCTGTCTTGTTTCATTACCTTTTAAACTGTGGCTTTGACTTATTATAGGTGATAAGTATATTGCGCTCTGCAGTCTTGTGTGTTGTGGGGACGGCTTTTGTGATGAGCTAAGACATTCTGATCGCTTCACCAAATTGCTACTCAGCTTTGTGATCGTGGACATAAAAGATTATACAGTACAATGATATACAGCTAAGCATAAAAAAGGTTATGGGAATTCTCCACCATGCAATCAGTGGACCTAAATTAAAGCCTATATTATAAAGCTAAGCCTGAAGAGGGTTGTGGAAAATAGATAATGATGCAGGGTAGACACTGGTAATGTTCACTGAGCCGTGCCCGCAACACACAAGAACTGGGTGGCGTAATATATGGACCACCTTGTATAATGAGAGGCCGTAAGTGTGTGCTGACTCACAAACTTGCCACCAATGTCCCGTCATAACTATTATTGTGTCTTGTAGGAAGCACAAAGAAAACAGGCCACAGAATACCTCCTTGTCTCTTGTTCCTCCTACACAAACATACACGCCTTTCACTTTAACTTGGCACAGAGTTTTATTTAAAGCATACCAGAATGTCAGGCAGATCAGTAGCAGAAGTAGACAATACTACAGCCCTACATTCTTTCCACAGCACTCATTCGTGACTAACATCATATTCTAGTGATAATTATCGCTACTACTCGGCAAACTGTATGGAAACTATAAGCTATCTGTCTATCCATCTATCTATAGCCAGACGACTTAATCCCGTAAGAGGTGGCCACAAACAAGTCTCCTCTATGCCACCCTGTCCCCTGTCATTCTGCATCACTCCCCCTAATTCACACACACCCTCTCTCATATACATCCCAATTCCATCCTCCACTTATAAGTAATACATTAAAACAACCGTGAATTACTGCCGCACAAGCTGAGCCCTAATCTTACCCAACACAAACACGAAGAAGCTTTAAAGAACAGAAAACAATACCTTGATAGCAGAAGACACTAAGACCACAAGTACTGACAGCTTACACCAAGAAACATAACTAATTTCAGTCAGAGACCAAGTGAATATGAGAGGCCCACAGTTCATCACTTCAGCTCAAGATCCGTCCCACCCTTGTAACCTTATGTTGCATCATCCTCTCCACAAATAAACAAAATCGAACAACCGCCCAACAGTACACAGATTATCTTTGCACCATATCCCCTCCTCCACCCGACTCCACACTTCCCAGACACATACATAAACTCACAAACACCCCGGCCAGCCAAAACTTTCTCTACCAAACACATACATAAACACACAGACACCTCAGCCAGCCAAAACTTTCTATACCAAACACATACATAAACACACAGACACCCCAGCCAGCCAAAACTTTCTATACCAAACACATACATAAACACATAGACGCCCCAGCCAGCCAAAACTTTCTATACCAAACACATACATAAACACACAGACACCCCGGCCAGCCAAAACTTTCTATACCAAACACATACATAAACACATAGACGCCCCAGCCAGCCACAACTTTCTATACCAAACACATACATAAAGAGACACCCCAGCCAGCCAAAGCTTTCTATACCAAACACATACAGAACACACAGACACCCCAGCCAGCCAAAACTTTCTATACCAAACACATACATAAACGCATAGACACCCCAGCTAGCCAAAACTTTCTGCCAAACAGCATCCTTCAAGTGCCACCACCAGACATACACCCTTCAGACACTACCGAACCCAGAGATACGAGTACACCAACCTTCCCTGCTACAATACTAACACAAAATATAACACACATACAATCCCCTGTGCTCATACTGCAAAGTGGCACCCCCACACCACAGCACACCCACTCACTTCCTGCACCACACCACCACAACACAGACAGTCCTTCAACATAACACTGGGTTCACATCCAGAGGAGCCTAAGATGTAACAAGAACAACAACAACAACTCAGGCCAAGTTAAAGTGAAACGAGTATAGTTAAGAAAGGAAAATTATTTCAAGTTATTTTGTAAGCGCTTCTGGTACACAAAGTTACAAGGCCACAGGGAACGAACTGCATACCGAGGGTGTAATACTATGGCGGCTTAGGGGGCTTTATACCACCTTTTCTTCAGTGATTTATTGTTCAACCGAGCGAGCGTAGAGAGCAAGCAAGCGAGAACACTATATGACATGGTATAATAGGGTGGCAGAGAACAGCGCCAAGACTGTGTTGTCTAGGAAACTGTTAAAGCAACAACGGATCTATGGACATCATTAGAAACCTAGTAAAAAAAATGATAGGAGTTACTTGAGGGACTTTTCTCAAAATCTGCCTCGCCAGTGCTGATAAAATGAAAATAAAAGTACCAAACTGAGCACCAGAACCGAGTTATTCTAGAAGTTTTTAAAGCTACGCAGATCTGTTCAGACAGCTGGAAAGC